>NC_053036.3:203635582-203941777 GCF_002575655.3 Aegilops tauschii subsp. strangulata | reverse complement strand
CAACTGTACAGTAGTTTGCACTTGTGCAAGCCGTGACTAGCAGCGCGGTAATTCCCTAATGCAAGTGTGGCAGAAGAACAATGTCCAAATCCAGCAGCAATGGTCAAATTCGGTACGACCTTGGTATGAGGTGTTCGATGAAATGCCCCACAGAACATATACTACTACAGCCGAGTCTTAACCTTGTCAGTCAGCCATCGCAATGTATGGTGGAGCTTCACAACCACGCAACCCTACACGCCAGCTCCTCAAATCAAAAATAAAAATCCCGTGCAAATGAGCGCAATGACGAGGCCAAAAGGAGCGGCGCACCTTGCGGTTGCGGCTTGGCCTCGTCGGGGTGGCCGTCAACAGCCTGGTCGGCACCCTGACGTCGGAGGTGCTTGAAGGGGGAGTAGGAGTTATCCGCGAGCACGCGCTTGAACCGGCCCTGCGGCTTCTCCTCCTCTTCGCAGGCACGGCGCGCGCGGCGGGAGCGCCGCTCCTCGACGCGGCGAGGCGAGGTGGGCGATATACCTCGGCCACGCCTGCGATGGAGCAGCGCCGCCGCCGCGACGAACGCGAAGCACGCGGCGGCCGCCGCCAAGGCGGCGCGCGACTTGAGGTTGACGGTGTGCATCTCCCTCGCTCGCGGTAGTGACGGACGGACCTTTGCTAAGTTTGGGATCTTGGACCGTTTGCGGTAGAGACACACTACACACTAAAATCCGCGGACCGGATACAAGAGCGACCATCCAACACTATGTCTCAAATGTCTGTTTTATTTATTAATAACTCACAAAAAATTGTTCGCCTCTATTTCTTTACACCGCCACTTTGGTTTTCGCCATCCCCAGCGGCTCATGTGTGGCTTCCGCCATCCTTCAGCGGGTTTTCTCCGAACATCGACGGCAAAAGACAGTAGTAGAATGGGATACATGGTGATTTTCATTGACCAAGCGGATGACCGGACTCCCATAAAACTTCTCAAATTTACTTTGGGTTGGCGAGAATTCGAACATCAGACGCGTCAACGGACATATACAACACCACGTTAGATGGCAAAAAACACCCGGACACCTCGTGTATATCGCACTCAATCCATAATATTTATTTTGTTACTTAATAGTAGAGTTGGAGATGCCCTTAATAGTAGAGTAAGAACAAACTCTAGAAATCCAGAGTGCCAAAAGTGAATGTGTTTTATAATGTTTTGTTGACTTGTATACATCGCACTGCATCCATAATATTTTTTGTCACTTTTTCATTTGCTTGAAAATTGTAGTTTCAGTTTAAACCACTAAAAGAATGAGTAAACGTAATCAAATCATGTGTGGTGTGGCAGGTTCTTTGTTTTCTTAGAGAGGAAGATGCCGATATAAATGGGTGTCAAAACTACTTTATCATAATGGTAATTGGGACCTGACTCGTTTAAATCAGTTATTTTTGCATGTGGATGTCCAAACTATTTGTCGTATACGGCCATCTCCGTGTTTCGGGGAAGATTTCATTGCTAGGGAATAGGAGAAGAATGGCCAATTCACAGTTCGGAGTGCTTACTGGCTAGCGGGGGGGAGCTCTATGCTCCTTCTTTAGCTTCCACAAGCAGCGCCCGTGACGGACACAGTGAGGTCTGGAACCTAATTTGGTCGTGCCCCGCTATCGGTGTCAAAACCGGCGGATCTCGGGTAGCGGGTCCTGAACTGTGCGTCTAGGATCGATGGTAGCAGGAGACGGGGGACACAATGTTTACCCAGGTTCGGGCCCTCTCAATGGAGGTAATACCCTACTTCCTGCTTGATTGATCTTGATGAATATGAGTGTTACAAGAGTTGAGCTACCACGAGATCGTAATGGCTAAACCCTAGAAGTCTAGCCTATGTGAATATGGTAATGAGTATCCGTCTATCCGGACTATGCTCTCCGGTTTATATAGACACCGGAGAGATCTAGGGTTACATGGAGTCGGTTACATTAGAGGGAATTTGCATAGTCGGTTGCCAAGCTTGCCTTCCACGCCAAGTAGAGTCCAATCCGGACACGGGTACAGTCTTCGGTCTTCATGTCTTCACACCCATCAGTCCGGCCCAAAGGATAACAGGCCGGACGCCCGAGGACCCCTTAGTCTAGGACTCCCTCAGTAGCCCCTGAACCTGGCTTCAATGACAAGGAGTCCGGCGCGCAGATTGTCTTCGGCATTGCAAGGCGGGTTCCCCTTTTTCCGAACTCCAAGATAGTCTTCGGATGTGATGATTGTATCCGGACCTGTCACACACACATACACAGCCGCAGAGAGGATATATATACATATATATTTACACGAGTTCCATCTGCTGACAACTTTTTTACAGCACGACATCACGTCCGACCGGTCACAATTCCAAACCGCCCTTATGTTCGACACCCCACGTCCCGAGACACAGTTGCCATTGGCACGTCTTATCAAAGCAGAGATCGTGTCCCCTTATCGCGGGATTCTCATCAATGCGGGCATGGGTAACCCAATCGTGCCGTTTATACAGCCCTTGGGGAATAGGCGAATCTTAAGGCGAGTGAGGAGGCGTTTAATATTTGCTGCCTTTATAAGGGGATAAGGATTCCCTCTTCCTCTTCTCACGCTCTCTCCCTGTCTCCGCCCTTCCAATCTCGAGCTCCAGCGCCCAAGTTCTCATCTCCTTTCCACTCAAGCAACCATGTCCGGATCCGGTGGTCAAGGCAAGTGGATGGTCTCCTCCGTCAAGGAGGAGGACATTACTGAGCTTCGGGCGGCCGGATATTTGGCGAAGGAGATCGACCACCGTCTGCCGGCCGAGGGACAAGTCGTCCCTACGCCGAAGCCCACCGAGAGGGTAGTATTCATCCCCCATTTCTTCCGCGGGCTAGGGTTTCCACTCCACCCTTTCGTCAGCGGGCTGATGTATTATTACGGGATAGATTTCCATGATCTGTCCCCGAATTCCTCCTCAACATCTCGGCGTTTATCGTCGTGTGTGAGGCCTTCCTCCGCATCCAACCCCACTTCGGGCTGTGGCTCAAAGTCTTCAACGTGAAGCCGAAGGTGGTGGATGGCCAGCACGCGGAGTGCGGAGGAGCCATGGTGAGTAAGTTGTCCAACGTCTCTTGGCCCAAGGGCACTTTTGTGGACACCGTGAAGGAGTGGCAGAAGCAATGGTTCTATATCACTGAACCTCGCGGCACCACCTGGGCCGCAGCCGCTGGATTCCGCTCCGGCGCTCCCATGTGACTCACCTCCTGGGTCGAGAAGAGTCCGGACTGGTGTTCACATGACGAGCTGATAGCGCTGCAGACGCGCGTTCAAAGCATGGTGACCAAGAATGTCAAGCTCGTCGATGTAATCCGGGTGATGCTGGTTCGCCAGATTCTTCCGTGCCAGCGCCGAAGCCGCCCTTTGTGGGAGTTCAATTCGAAGAAGCACCAGACCTTGGTAAGGCTCTTCGAGACTACTCACAAAGGCGCCTGGAAGTTGCTTTTTAAGGGCAACGAGAAACCACCGGCCACGGATTCAGACCGTGGTCACGATTGTAAACACCCCGCCAGTGAGGTATGTTATTTTTTATGTACCCCCAACTTAATTGTTTCGAGGAAGACGTGTGAGCTTTTATTACTGCTTCTTCAGGACTGGATGGAGAGGGCGAAGCAGATCCAGTGTCCGGCTCCGCTGCCTGAAGAACCAATCATCCCGCGTCTAGCGAAGATGCTGGTGCCGGCGCCATATAAGGCGCCGGAGAAGAAGGCAAAGGGGGCCAAGAGTGGCCCCCGCCGCAAGGGCACTTCGGACATGACGTCCGAAGACGACGAAGCTCATTCCTCTGTCCCTGAGGACAATGACGAGGAAGAGGAGGAGGAGGAAGAAAACAACCCTCCCCCTGAGGAGAGGAAGAAGAAGAGGGCGGCTTCGGCGCATCTAGAGGCGGAAACGCCCAAGAAGGGGAAGGGCGTCCCGGCGGTCAACACTGTGTGGGACGTTGACAGCAGTCCGGAACGACACCCCCGTGCTAAGCCCCAGGCCGCATCGTAAGTGACATGGCTCGCTTGTGCGCACATCCGGGCCTTTCTCTCCATTATCTTGACATAGTTAACTGTACTATTGCAGTCCGGCCCGCGACCTAATCCAACGATCCTCGTCCGGAGGTTCGTTAGCTCCGTCGGAGATGGCGAGCATGTCGCCACCGCCTGCTTATTCCCCCGGGGCCAGGGATGACACCGAAGTGTTGTCCCGGAGGACCACTCCGAAGGGAGGACCCCAGGACGTTGTCCGAGAGGCGCCTCAAGGCAAGACCTCCACTACCGGACACATGGGGGAGCCGATCCCCATGGAGACTGTCGAAGAGGGCCGCATCCAGTTTGGCCCTCAGCCGAAAACAACTCCGGAGACCCATATAGCTCTGGAGTCGGGCGAGCAGCCCCCTTTGAAGGAGGGGGGTGTGCCGCTTCCGCCGGTGGTCCCTGTCCATCCAGGGACGCCGGATAACCTGATGGAGGCGCTACGAGGCGCCTCCATTATGGACGAGCACCATGTCCTTATGGGCACGGTGATCGAGACTGAACGAAGCCTGCAGCAACTTGTTGACAGGTTTCGAGGTAAGTGACATAGAAAGAGAAAAACCCCACGCAGTCAGTAGCCCCTGAGACACTGTCCGGTGCTCGGCGAGAAGAACCGGACAGAGGATCAATCTTTTATTGTAGGAGACTAACGTGATATGTATGCATAAGCAGGCGTCGCTGTTGGCCGCAACATCGCATGCTGCCGAAGTCTCTGAACTGAGGCAGAGGCTGGAGCGGACTGAGAGCGAGCTCGGCGAGGTTAAGGTTCGGCTCCAGGAGCAGCAAGGTGAGTAACGACTTGTTGTGTATTCGGAAAGCATAGGCGCTGTGTATTGACTGTAGTGTCGTAATATGTGCAGGAGCCGCGACCGAGGTCGAGGCCCTGAGGAAGGCCCTGGGCGAGGCCGAGGAGAAGGCTGTCCAGCAGCAAGCCGCCTGTAAGAAGCTCGAGGACCGTGTCAAAGAAATCCAGCAGGAGCTCCAGGATGCGGTGAAAAAATGTGAGACCTTGGAGCATGATGCGTCGGCTCGAGGGGTCGAACTCGCCAAGGCTCGTCAGAGCGCAGAGACCGCACGGAATGAGGCCCAGGTGTCGGTGTCAAAACCGGCGGATCACGGGTAGGGGGTCCCGAACTATGCATCTAGGATCGATGGTAACGGGAGACGGGGAACACGATGTTTACCCAGGTTCGGGCCCTCTCTATGGAGGTAATACCCTACTTCCTGCTTGATTGATCTTGATGAATATGAGTGTTACAAGAGTTGATCTACCACGAGATCGTAATGGCTAAACCCTAGAAGTCTAGCCTATGTGAATATGGTAATGAATGTCCCCTATGCGGACTATGCTCTCCGGTTTATATAGACACCGGAGAGATCTAGGGTTACATGGGGTCGGTTACATAAGAAGCAATCTTCACAGCTGGTCGCCTAGCTTGCCTTCCATGCCAAGGAAAGTCCAATCCGGACACAGGTATAATCTTCGTCCTTCGTATCTTCACAGCCCATCAGTCCGGCCCAATGAATAACAGGCCGGACGCCCGAGGATCCCTTAGTCCAGGACTCCCTCAGTAGCCCCTGAACCTGGCTTCAATGACGAGGAGTCCGGTGCGCAGAATGTCTTCGGCATTGCAAGGCCGGTTCCCCTTTTTCCGAACTCCAAGATAGTCTTCGGACGTGATGATTGTATCCGGACCTGTTATACACCATACACAACCGCAGAGAGAATATAATATTTGCACGAATCTAATCTGTTGACAGCTTCTTTACAACACGACATCGCGTCTGTCCGGTCATAATTTCGAACCGTTTTTCATCTGCCATCCCACGTTTCGAGACGCTGTTGCTATTGGCACATCTTGTCGAAGCAGAGATCGTGTCACCTTATTGTGGGATTCTCATCAATGCGGGCATGGGTAACTCAACCGTGCCGTTTATACAGCCCTTGGGAATAGGCGAATCCTAAGGCGAGTGAGGAGGCGTTTAATATTTGCTGCCTTTATAAGGGGATAAGGATTCCCTCTTCCTCTTCTCACGCTCTTTCTCCATCTCTGCCTTTCCGATCTCAAGCTCCAGCGCCCAAGTTCTCATCTCCTTTCTACTCAAGCAACCATGTCTGGATCCGGTGGTCAGGGCAAGTGGATGGTCTCCTCTGTCAAGGAGGAGGACATTACTGAGCTCCGGGCGGCCGGATATTTGGGGAAGGAAATCGCCCATCGTCTGCCGGCCGAGGGACAAGTCGTCCCCACGCTGGAGCCCACAGAGAGGGTAGTATTCATCTCCCATTTCTTCCGCAGGCTAGGGTTTCCACTCCACCCCTTCGTCCGTGGGCTAATGTATTATTACGAGGTAGATTTCCATGATCTGTCCCCGAATTCCTTCCTCAACATCTCGGCGTTTATCGTCGTGTGCGAGGCCTTCCTCCGCGTCCACCCCCACTTCTGGCTGTGGCTCAAAGTCTTCAACGTGAAGCCGAAGGTGGTGGACGGCCAGCACGCGGAGTGCGGAGGAGCCATGGTGAGCAAGCTGCCCAACGTTTCCTGGCCGAAAGGTATTTTTGTGGAGACAGTGAAGGAGTGGCAGAGACAATGGTTCTACATAACAGAACCCCGCGGCACCACCTGGGCCCCGGCTGCCGAATTCCGCTCCGGTGCTCCCATGCGGCTCACCTCTTGGGTCGAGAAGAGTCCGGACTGGTGTTCGTCTGATGAGCTGATAGCGTTGCAGACGCGCGTTCAGAGCATGATAGCTAAGGACGTCAAGCTCATCGATGTGATCCAGGTGATGCTAGTTCGCCGGATTCTTCCATGCTAGCGCAGAGGACGACCTCTGTGGGATTTCAACCCGAAGAAGCACCGGACCCTGGTGAGGCTCTTCAAGACCACCCATGAAGATGCCTGGAAGTTGCTCTTTAAAGGCAATGAGAAACCGCCGGCCACGGATTCAGACCGTGGTCACAACTGTAAACACCCCGCCAGCGAGGTATGTTACTTTTGACGTATCCCCAACTTAAATGTTTCGAGGATGATGTCTGAGATTTCAGTATTGCTCCCTCGGGACTGGGTGGAGAGGGCGAAGGGGATCCAGTGTCCGGCTCCGCTGCCCGAAGAACCGGTCATCCCGCGCCTGGCGAAGATGCTGGTGCCGGCACCATATAAGGCGCCGGAGAAGAAGGCCAAGGGGGCCAAGAGTGGCCCCCCGTCGCAATGGCACTTCGGACGCGACGTCCGAAGACGACGAGGCCCATTCCTCTGTCCCTGAGGACAATGACGAGGAAGAGGAGGAGGAGGAAGAAGACAACCCTCCTCCCGAGGAGAAGAAGAAGAGGGCGGCCTTGGCACATCCGGAGGCGAAAGCGCCCAAAAAGGGGAAGGGTGCCCCAACGGTCAATACCACGTGGGACGTTGGCAGTAGTCCGGAACGACGCCCCCGCACTAAGCCCCAGGCCGCATCGTAAGTGACATGGCTTATTCATGCGCACGTCCAGCCCTTTCTCTTTATTATTTTAACATGGTTAACTACACTATTGCAGTCCAGCCCGTGACCTTATCCAGCGATCCTCATCTGGAGGTTCGTTGGCTCCGTCGGAGATGGCGAGCATGTCGCCAGCGGCTGCTTACTCCCCCGGGGCTAGGGACGACACCGAAGTGCTGTCCCGGAGGACCGCTCTGAAGGGAGGAGCCCAGGACGTTGTCCGGGAGGCGCCACAAGGCGAGACCTCCACTGCCGGACACATGGGGGAGCCAATCCCCATGGAGACTGCCGAGGAGGGCCGTATCCAGTTCGGCCATCAGCCGAATACGATTCCGGAGACCCATATGGCTCCGGAGTCGGGCGAGCAGCCCCCTTTGAAGGAGGGGGGTGCGCCGCCTCCACAGGTGGCTCCTGTGCATCCAGGAGCGCCGGATGACCTGATGGGGGCGTTACGAAGCGCCTCCGTCGTGGACGAGCACCGTGTCCTTATGGGTGCGGTGATCGAGAAGGTTCAGTCCGCCAAGAGCGGACTGAATGAAGCCAGCAGCGGCTTGTTAACAGGTTTCGAGGTAAGAAAGAGAAAAACCCCATGTAGTCCGTAGCCCCTGAGACGCTGCCGGTGTTCGGCGAGAAGAACCGGATAGAGGATCAATCCTTAATTATAAGAGGCTGACTGAATATGTATTGATAAGCAGGCGTCGTTGTTGGCTGCAACCTTGCATGCTGCCGAAGTCTCTGAATTGAGGTAGAGGCTGGAGAGGACCGAGAACGAGCTCGGGGAGGTTAGGGTTCGGCTCCAGGAGAAGCAAGGTGAGTAACGACTCGCTGTATGTTCGGAAAGCGTAGGCGCTGTATATTGACTGTAGTGTCATAATATGTGCAGGAGCCGCGACCGAGGTCGAGGCCCTGGGCGAGGCCTCGGAGGAAGCTGTCCAGCAGCAAGCCGCCCGTAAGAAGCTCAAGGCCCGGGTCAAAGAAATCCAGCAGGAGCTCCAGGATGCGGTGAAAAAATGTGAGACCTTGGAGCATGACGCGTCGGCTCAAGGGACTGAACTCACCAAGGCTCGTCAGAGCGCGGAGACCGCATGGAATGAGGCCCAGGCCGCCCTCCAGGAGATCCAGGAGGCCAAGAAGGTCACGGCGGGTAAGGCTTTGAAGATGCAAAGCAAGTATGCGGCGAAGCAGTACCTTTTACTAACCCGGGTTCGGAGTTCCCCAGGGGCTTTTGCGGATCTACCACGTAGCGTATCAGACGCTGCGGAGTTCTATCGAGCTGAAGGAGGAGGTTCTACTGAGAGGCTATTCTGGTCGCAGTATGCGACGCCAAAGCATTCCGTGTCCTTCACCAATCAGCTGAAGCAACTGGTGGAGTTGCACCGAGTGGCCGAACTAGCCATGAAGGATGTGATGATCCGGCTATGGCCAGCCGAAGCTATGCCCGGCAGCTACTTCGGACTTGTGAGGCGTCTAGTGGAGGCCTGTCCGCGGCTGGACGTCGTCAAGCGCTCTACCTATATTGAAGGTGCCAGTATGGCCTTCGCTCGCTGCAAGATGTGGTGGGCGAAGATGAACGTTGTTGAAGTTGCCAGCGGGCCGCTGGAGGGCAAGGAGCACCGCACACCCGAGCGATATTTCGCGGATGTCGTAGAGGGGTCTTGACTTGTGGCGGCGCAATGTTCGCAGGACATTGTATTTGAATAAATGTATTTGTGTTGCCTTTGCCTTGTATCGTGGGAACAAAGCCAGTTTTTGTAAAATAATTTTATTATGCTTTGAATTGTTTCCTCCTGTGCGGCCGTGTTGTTTGTAATCTGAGGGTTGGCCAGTCGTCAGCTTCTGCCTTCGCGTAGGTAGTACGGAGGTGTTCGGGAATTCTAAACAATCTTGATCCAATTATATGGTCCTTTGGAGGAGTTGTTTAGCGCAACGAACAAGGCAATCAGACTGTACGGCTTAAACGCCCTCACTTAGCCATAGGTGTTTTATAATTAAGCAAGTGCGCAGCCCCTGGTCCAAGCCAGGGTGCTGTCAGCATCTGATCGGGAAGTGCCGATCCTTCGCATGACGCGGAAAAAAATCTCCAACGATTTTGTAACCCTCGAACAGCTAACCGGCTCTCGCCGTATCATGACAGTCAGTTTTCGGCTTTCTCTACTGAGGTGCTCATCCAGTCAAGGCCAGGGCACAATCGCAGTAGTTCTCCCTTTACTACCCTAGCAGATAGAGCGGAACGTAGGGTAGCAAGCACAGGAGCCGGGCAACCCAACTATTGACCAAAGACATGATTCGGAGCCAATGCATATAATGCTAAATTCGGGGTGCCGAACTTATATATAAGAAGTGTTCGGACTGTGCTGCCGTATTGCGGGGCGGCAGGTAGCCGCTGGCGAACGTAAAAGAGTGTCGATGCAGCAAATAAGCAGACCGAAATAAAACGAAGTAAGAAGCGAAAACCACAGAAACTGGGCCACGAACCATTTTTATTATAACTGGATGGATACGTCAAGGCATATCTTGTACAGATGGTGCGAGAAGTATCCGGCTATTTAACATGCCGGAGTCAATAGGGCGCAGCGTGCGGGTCCTGGGGGATAAGTATGAATACCGTCAAGAAGAATGTATAAAGGTTACCCGACACACCTGTGCTGCTTGCCTCCGTTGTATGCCAATTCTTCTAAAGGACTTGTGATCAGGCCCGCGGAAAAAGGTACGTGAAACAAGAAAAAGAAGTAAAAGTATGTGTCTCCGGGATCGGTCTGGCCGAACTGTAGACCTCGAGTTATCTTGTGCCTCCGTCGATGTCCATGGAATTTTGAGTGCGTAATTGTGTACGCGTGGTACGAATGCCACTACCTCATTGGGACTGGGATGGAGGCCGAATTGCTAGTCGAGCTCTTGACGAGCCGCGTTGTCCTGTTGCAGTGTAGTCCGGACCCTCTTGATGGTGTCCAGGGGCTCGGCAACTGGATTATAATGCTGCTTGAGAAGGCCGCTCTGTACTTCTGCTGCTAGGGCGGCGGTGTGCTCCTCTGTTCGGAGGGAGCGTTCCATATTGCCATTGACTGTTATGACGCCGCGTGGACCGGGCATCTTAAGCTTGAGATAAGCATAGTGTGGCATTGCGTTAAATCTAGCAAACACGGTTCGTCCGAGCAGTGCGTGGTAGCCGCTGCGGAAGGGGACGATATCGAAGATTAACTCTTCACTTCGGAAGTTGTTCGGAGAACCGAAGACCACCTCCAGCATGATTGAGCCCGTACAGCAGGCCTCTACGCCTGGTATAACTCCTTTAAAGGTAGTCTTTGTTGGTTTGATTCATGAGGGATTAATGCCCATCTTCCGTACTGTATCCTGGTACAGCAGGTTGAGGCTGCTTCCACCATCCATCAGGACTCGTGTTAGGTGGAACCCGTCAATAATTGGGTCAAGGACTAGTGCGGCTGAACCGCCATGGCGAATACTAGTATGATGATCTCGACGATCGAAGGTGATCGGAAATGATGACCACAGATTGAACTTTGGGGCGACTGGCTCTACCGCGTAGACGTCCCTGAGTGCCAATTTGCGCTCCTTTCTGGGGATGTGCGTGGCGTATATCATGTTCACCGTTTTGACTTGAGGGGGAAATTTCTTCTGCCCCCCCTGTGTTCGGCTGCCGGGGCTCTTCGTCCTCGTCCTCACTTTGTGATCCCTTTTCTTTGTTTTCGGCGTTTAACTTGCCAACCTGCTTGAAGACCAACAATCCCTGTTGGTATGATTGGCTTGCTTATCCGGGGTGCCGTGAATTTGGCACGGACGGTCGAGTATGCGGTCCAGGCTGGAAGGTCCTTCGTTGTTTCTTTTGTAGGGCTTCTTCCGTTGGCCGGACTTGGAGCCACTGAATGCGGCGTTGACAGTGGTGTCATCGGTGTTGTCGCCATTGCTTCAGCATTTGTGTCTATTGCGCCGGAGCTTGCCGGTGCTGTTCTTGGCCTCAGTGGGGCCTGCCTCGCTGGCTATGTTTTTGCTATGAGCCAGCCAGCTGTCCTCACCCGCGCAAAAGTGGGTCATGAGTGCCGTAAGGGCTGCCATAGACTTCGGCTTTTCTTGGACGAGGTGGCGTGCTAGCCATTCGTCACGGATGCTGTGTTTGAAGGCTGCTAGGGCCTCGACATCTGGACAGTCAACGATCTGGTTCTTTTTGGTTAGGAACCTAGTCCAGAATTTTCTGGCTGATTCTCCAGGTTGTTGAACTATGTGGCTTAAGTCATCGGCATCTGGTGGCCGGACATAAGTTCCTTGGAAGTTATCAAGGAAAGCCTCTTCCAAGTCCTCCCAGCTGCCGATGGAATTCTCAGGCAGGCTATTTAACCAGTGTCGAGCTGGTCCTTTGAGTTTTAATGGGAGGTATTTGATGGCGTGGAGGTCATCTCCTCGGGCCATGTGGATGTGGAGAATAAAATCTTCGATCCACACTGCTGGATCGGTTGTGCCATCGTATGATTCGATATTGACGGGCTTGAACCCCTCGGGGAATTCGTGATCTAGTACTTCATCTATGAAGCAGAGAGGGTGTGCGGCGCCTCTGTATCGGGCCACATCGCGGCGTAGCTCTGATGGAGTCCGTCTGCGGCATTCGGCCCGGGCGTAGTTAGGTTTGTCACGTCCGAATAGGTAGCAGTCGTCGTGCCTCGAAGCACGTCCTCGCGATTCGTAGATCGATCTTGTATGTCCTGCTCTACTGTCCAGTGTCTGCCGGAGGTCGTACGTGTGACCCCGAACTCTTCTGTCTCTATTTTTACGAGGCGGTGGGGCAGGCTGATGTTCGGCCTAAGTTGCTGCTTTATCCCGACCGCGAGGTGGCCGGTCGGCCGCCTTGTCTCGACCACGTGGTGGTCATTCCGCATTACGCGAGGGAGATGTGTGCTCTGGTGCCTCCTCATCGAATTGAGGTAGCAGTCTGCGTTTCGGGTAGCTCTTGGCTGGGCGCTTGAGGCCGTATTCTTCGGCTGTCAGGACGTCAGTCCATCTGTCGACGAGCAGGTCTTGTTCAGCTTGAAGCTGCTGCTGTTTCTTTTTCAGGCTCCTTGCGGTGGCTATGAGCTGAAGCTTAAAGCGCTCCTGCTCCAGAGGATCCTCGGGCATGATGAAGTCTTTGTACCGAGGCTTGTCTCCTCCTCGGAGGGTGGACGGTAACTATCGTCCTCCGAGTCATCTTCTATGGCCTGTTCATCAGGGTTGTCTTGCCTGTTGTCCTATTCCTCCTATTCGGATGTAGCTCCGACAGGGTCTTCGTTGTTTTCGGTGTCGCCCAGAGTACTATTTTCTCCGGTGCCAGTGTTGCTATCTTTTGAGCGACGAGGCTTAGAGCGGCGTTTGGGGCGCCGGCGCTTGGACTGCGTCTCAGAGGGTTTATTCGCGTCTGGCTCTTCTTTGTCGTCGCCAGATCCTTTAGGTGTATCAACCATGTACACGTCGTACGCAGAGGTGGCCGTCCAACGTCCAGTAAATGGCGGGTCTTGGCCTTGCTCCTTGTCGGCATCGTCGTCCATATCGTCGATGTCTTCGGAGCCATAGTCAATCACGTCGGTTAAGTCATCGACGGTGGCTATGAAGTGGGTGGCGGGTGGGAAGCGAAATTCCTCGTCATCCGCCTCTAGCTCGAACTGAACATAGTTCGGCTATGAGTCTTCCTCCAAGGACAAATTCTTTAAAGATTTTAGCACGTCACCCAAAGGTGAATGCTGGAAGATGTCTGCGGCGCTAAATTCGGAACGTATAGTCGGAGACGAGTCCGGAGTTCCATTGACACAAACATTGCAGGATGTCAAGTCCGTGTGTGGCTCCAGCGCCGCGGACTTTGTGGCCTCGGAGGGCACGATCTGCTTCGGTTCTGAAGCCGTTGTAGCAACAGGATCCATCTCCTGGACGTAATCCGATAACAGATATAAGTCATGTTCATCGGGACGAGGGGGAGCGATCGCAGCGGTTTCAAACCCATTGAAGATCGAGTCTCCACGTGTATCCACGGTGTAGTTCAAGCTTTCGAATCTAACCTGATGGCCAAGGGCATAGCTATCGATCTGCTCCAGACGGCCAAGCGAGTTGGCCCGCAGTACGAAGCCGCCGAACACAAAGATTTGTCCGGGGACGAAGGTTTCTCCCTGGACGATGTCATTACTGACGATCGAAGGGGCCATCGAGTCCTTTGCCGATGGCACAGTGGAACTCTCAATGAAAGCACCAATGTCGGTGTCAAAACCGGCGGATCTCGGGTAGGGGGTCCTGAACTGTGCGTCTAGGATCGATGGTAGCAGGAGACGGGGGACACAATGTTTACCTAGGTTCGGGCCCTCTCTATGGAGGTAATACCCTACTTCCTGCTTGATTGATCTTGATGAATATGAGTGTTACAAGAGTTGATCTACCACGAGATCGTAATGGCTAAACCCTAGAAGTTTAGCCTATGTGAATATGGTAATGAGTATCCGTCTATCCGGACTACGCTCTCCGGTTTATATAGACACCGGAGAGATCTAGGGTTACATGGAGTCGGTTACATTAGAGGGAATTTGCATAGTCGGTTGCCAAGCTTGCCTTCCACGCCAAGTAGAGTCCAATCCGTACACGGGTATAGTCTTCGATCTTCATGTCTTCACGGCCCATCAGTCCAGCCCAAAGGATAACAGGCCGGACGCCCGAGGACCCCTTAGTCCAGGACTCCCTCACCCGCCTTGCTTAAAGTTATCACTTTTGCTTGGTGCGCTGCAACAAATTCTTTGGCAACATGAGAAAAAAAGCGGAGGACTTTGGAGATTCGATATACTTGCCCGTTCTGTGGGATAGAGGATGAAGACATTTTCCATGTCTTCTATGCTTGTGATAATGTATGTCAGCTGCGGCTAGCTATGTCTGATGTTTGGGCGCTTCTTGATGTTACCACAATTATGCGCCATGATGATTGGTTACTCCAGCTTATTTGTGATGTAAATGTGGCCATGCGAGTTCGTGTACTAATGCTTTTCTGGAGATTATAGCATATCAGAAATGAGTTAATGCATGGCAAGCCGGCACCACCTATTGGTGTTTCGGTCAAATTTTTATCAAGTTATCTTGATTCACTTACTTCACTCAAGATGGATCCTAATGCAGATTTTGTGAAAGGAACAATTGTGGCCAGTGATACGTCTCCAACGTATCTATAATTTTTTATCGTTCCATGCTATTATATTATCTGTTTTGGATGTTTAATGGGCTTTATTATGCTCTTTTATATTATTTTTGGGACGAACCTATTAACCGAAGGCCCAGTGCAAATTGCTGTTTTTTTGCCTATTTTGGTGTTTCGCAGAAAAGGAATATCAAACGGAGTCCAAACGGAACGAAACCTTCGTGAGGATCTTTCTTGTAACAAATGCAAACCAGGAGACTTGTAGTGGAAGTCAGAGACGCAACGAGGCGGCCATGAGGCAGGAGGGCGCGCCCAGGAGGGGTAGGCGCGCCCCCCACCCTCGTGGGCCCCTCGTAGCTCCACCGACCTACTTCTTTCGCCTGTATATACTCTTATACCCTAAAAACATCCAGGGGAGCCATGAAACCACTTTTCCACTGCGCAACCTTCTGTACCCGTGAGATCCCATCTTGGGGCCATTTCCGGCGATCTGCCGGAGGGGGATTCGATCACGGAGGGCTTCTACATCAACACCATAGCCTCTCTGATGATGTGTGAGTAGTTTACCACAGACCTTCGGGTCCATAGTTATTAGCTAGATGGCTTCTTCTCTCTCTCTGGTTCTTAATACAAAGTTCTCCTCGATGTTCTTGGAGATCTATTTGATGTAATACTTTTTGTGGTGTGTTTGACGAGATCCGATGAATTGTGGGTTTATGATCAAGATTATCTATGAACAATATTTGGTTCTTCTCTGAATTCTTATATGCATGATTTGATATCTTTGCAAGTCTCTTCGAATTATTGGTTTAGTTTGGCCGACTAGATTGATCTTTCTTGCAATGGGAGAAGTGCTTAGCTTTGGGTTCAATCTTGCGGTGTCCTTTCCCAGTGACAGCAGGGGCAGCAAGGCACGTATTGTATTGTTGCCATCGAGGATAAAAAGATGGGGTTTATATCATATTGCTTGAGTTTATCCCTCTACATCATGTCATCTTGCCTAATGCGTTACTCTGTTCTTATGAACTTAATACTCTAGATGCATGCTGGATAGCGGTCGATGTGTGGAGTAATAGCAGTATATGCAGAATCGTTTCGGTCTACTTGACACGGATGTGATGCCTGTGTTCATGATCATGCCTAGATATTCTCATAACTATGCGCTTTTCTATCAATTGCTCGGCACTAATTTGTTCACCCACCGTAATATATGCTATCATGAGAGAAGCCACTAGTGAAACCTATGGCCCCCGGGTCTATTTTACATCATATTAGTTTCCCGTTAACTTGCCAATTTCTGTCGCCGTTTATTTTGCAATCTTTACTTTCAAATCTATACAACAAAAATACCAAAAATATTTATCTTATTATCTTTATCAGATCTCACTTTTGCAAGTGGCCGTGAAGGGATTGACAACCCCTTTATCACGTTGGTTGCAAGGTTCTTGATTGTTTGTGCAGGTACTAGGCGATTTGCGTGTAGTCTCCTACTGGATTGATACCTTGGTTCTCAAAAACCGAGGGAAATACTTACGCTACTTTGCTGCATCACGCTTTCCTCTTCAAGGGAAAACCAACGCATGCTCAAGAGGTAGCAAGAAGGATTTCTGGCGCCGTTGCCGGGGAGATCTACGCTCAAGTCAATACATGCCAAGTACCCATCACAAACTCTTCTCCCTCGCATTACATTATTTGCCATTTGCCTGTCGTTTTCCTCTCCCCCACTTCACCTTTGCCGTTTTATTCGCCCTTTTTCGTTCGCCTCTTTTCGCTTGCTTCTTGTGTTCTTGGGTGGTGTGCCTGTTTGCTTTGATGGCTCTGCCAAAAAGCGTTGATCCTCACCTTATAAGGTTGGAAGAAATTGAAAACAATGTTAGAAGCTTTATGTCTTTGCAATTTGAGCATAATAATTTCTTCAGAAACGAGATTAAAGGACAAAAAAGTTTTATGGAGTACATGAATAAAGATCTCGATGATATGTCTAAGGAATTTTATGGTTTGAAATCTCAGTTTGCTCATCTTGAAAATTTAATAGCCCAAATTTCGGATAAGCAAGCCACCTTAGTTAATAAGATGGCCGCTAAACCGGAAGATATATATAACACTAATGATGAAGATCTAAAAGTGATTGATGTGTCTCCTATTAAATCTTTGTTTTCCAATATGAATCTTTATAAAGATGGGACTGGAGATGAGTCAACTTTAGTTAAAAGGCGTCCCAATGATTCGGAGTTTTTAGATCTTGATGCTAAAATTAATAAAAGCGGGATTGAAGAGGTCAAAACTTTACATAGCAATGAACCCACTATTTTGGATTTCAAGGAATTTAATTATGATAATTGCTCTTTGATAGATTGTATTTCCTTGTTGCAATCCGTGTTAAATTCTCCTCATGCTTATGATCAAAATAAAGCTTTTACTAAACATATCGTTGATGCTTTAATGCAATCCTATGAAGAAAAGCTTGAGCTAGAAGTTTCTATTCCTAGAAAACTTTATGATGAGTGGGAACCTACTATTAAAATTAAGATTAAAGATTATGAATGCTATGCTTTATGTGATTTGAGTGCTAGTGTTTCCACGATTCCAAAAACTTTGTGTGATGTGCTAGGTTTCCGTGAATTTGACGATTGTTCTTTAAATTTGCATCTTGCGGATTCCACCATTAAGAAACCTATGGGAAGGATTAATGATGTTCTTATTGTTTCAAATAGGAATTATGTGCCCATATATTTCATTGTTCTTGATATAAATTGCAATCCTACATGCCTTATTATTCTTGGTAGACCTTTCCTTAGAACGATTGGTGCAATTATTGACATGAAAGAAGGAAATATTAGATTCCAATTTCCATTAAGGAAAGGCATGGAACACTTTCCTAAAAAATTAAATTACCTTATGAATCTATTATGAGAGCCACTTATGGATTCCATACCAAAGATGATAATACATAGATCTATTCTTGCTTAATGCCTAGCTAGGGGCGTTAAACGATAGCGCTTTTTGGGAGGCAACCCAATTTTATTTTTGTTACTTGCTTTTTGTTCCTGTTTAGCAATAAATAATTCATCTAGCCTATGTTTAGATGTGGTTTTATGTTTTAATTAGTGTCTGTGCCAAGTAGAACCTTTGGGAAGACTTGGGTGAAGTCTTTGCGATCTTGCTTTAAAAAACAGAAACTTTTGCGCTCACGAGATTAGCTGCCATGTTTTACTGGAGAGTGCTTTTAGGTTGATTCTTTTTGCAGATGATTAATAGACAAATTCCTCACGTCCACCAATTTATTTCAGAATTTTAGGAGTTCCAGAAGTATACGTTTGATACATATTGCTACAGACTGTTCTGTTTTGACAGATTCTGTTTTTCGTGTGTTGTTTGCTTATTTTGATGAATCTATGGCTAGTATCGGGGGGTATGAACCATAGAGAAGTTGGAATACAGTAGGTTTAACAAAAATATAAATAAATAATGAGTTCGTTACAGTACCTTAAAGTGTTGATTTATTTTCTTATACTAACGAAGCTAATGAGATTTTCTGTTTAAATTTTGTGTTGTGAAGTTTTCAAGCTTTTGGGTAAAGATTTGATGGGTTTTGGAATAAGGAGTGGCAAGAGCCTAAGCTTGGGGATGCCCAAGGCACCCCAAGGTAAAATTCAAGAACAACCAAAAGCCTAAGCTTGGGGATGCCCTGGAAGGCATCCCCTCTTTCGTCTTCATCTATCGGTAACTTTACTTGAGGCTATATTTTTATTCACCACATGATATGTGTTTTGCTTGGAGCGTCTTGTATGATTTGAGTCTTTGCTTTTTAGTTTACCACAATCATCCTTGCTGTACAGACCTTTTGGAGAGACACACATGAATCGGAATTTATTAGAATACTCTATGTGCTTCACTTATATCTTTTTGAGCTAGATAATTTTGCTCTAGCGCTTCACTTATATCTTTTTAGAGCACAGTGGTGGTTTTATTTTATAGAAATTATTGATCTCTGATACGTCCATTTTGCATCATGCTTTTATATCGATATTTATTGCATTATGGGCTGTTATTACACGTTATGTCACAATACTTATGCCTATTCTCTTTTATTTTACAAGGTTTACATGAAGAGGAAGAATGCCGGCAACTGGGATTCTGGGCTGGAAAAGGAGCAAATATTAGAGACCTATTCTGCACAGCTCCAAAAGTCATGAACCTTCACGGAAGTCATTTTTGGAATTAATAAAAAATACTGAGCGAAGAAACCACCAGAGGGGGGGGCACACCCTGGCCACGAGGGTGGGAGGCGCGCCCTACCCCCTGGGCGCGCCCCCTGCCTCGTGGGCCCCCTGGCAGGCCTCCGGTGCCCATCTTCTGCTATATGAAGTCTTTCATGCGAGGAAAAATCATAAGCAACCTTGCAGGAAGAAACTCCGCCGCCACGAGGTGGAACCTTGGCGGAACCAATCTAGGGCTCCGGCAGAGCTGTTCTGCCGGGGAAACTTCCCTCCGGGAGGGGGAAATCATCGCCATCGTCATCACCAACGCTCCTCTCATCGGGAGAGGCTCAATCTCCATCAACATCTTCACCAGCACCATCTCCTCTCAAACCCTAGTTCATCTCTTGTATCCAATCTTTGTCCCAAAGCCTCAAATTGGTACCTGTGGGTTGCTAGTAGTGTTGATTACTCCTTGTAGTTGATGCTAGTTGGTTTAATTGGTGGAAGATCATATGTTCAGATCCTTTATGCATATTAATACCCCCCTGATTATGAACATGAATATGCTTTGTGAGTAGTTACGTTTGTTCCTGAGGACATGGGAGAAGTCTTGCTATTAGTAGTCATGTGAATTTGGTATTCGTTCGATATTTTGATGAGATGTATGTTGTCTTTCCTCTAGTGGTGTCATGTGAACGTCGACTACATGACACTTCACCATTGTTTGGGCCTAGAGGAAGGCATTGGGAAGTAATAAGTAGATGATGGGTTGCTAGAGTGACAGAAGCTTAAACCCTAGTTTATGAGTTGCTTCGTAAGGGGCTGATTTGGATCCTTATGTTTCATGCTATGGTTAGGTTTACCTTAATACTTCTTTTGTAGTTGCGGATGCTTGCAATAGGGGTTAATCATAAGTGGGATGCTTGTCCAAGTAAGGACAGCACCCAAGCACCGGTCCACCCACATATCAAATTATCAAAGTACCGAACGCGAATCATATGAACGTGATGAAAACTAGCTTGACGATAATTCCCATGTGTCCTCGGGAGTGCTTTTCTCTATATAAGAGTTTGTACAGGCTTGTCCTTTGCTACAAAAAGGATTGGCCATCTTGCTGCACTTTATTTACACTTGTTACTTGTTACCCGTTACAAATTACCTTATCACAAAATTATCTGTTACCGATAATTTTAGTGCTTGCAGAGAATACCTTGCTGAAAACCGCTTATCATTTCCTTCTGCTCCTCGTTGGGTTCGACACTCTTACTTATCAAAAGGACTACGATAGATCCCCTATACTTGTGGGTCATCAAGACTCTTTTCTGGCGCCGTTGCCGGGGAGTGAAGCGCCTTTGGTAGGTGGAATTTGGTAAGGAAAAATTTATATAGTGTGCTGAAATTTACCGTCACTTGTTACTATGGAAAGTAATCCTCTGAGGGGCTTGTTCGGGGTATCTTCACCCCGACCAGTAGAGCAAAGAGTTGCTCCTCAACCTACTGAACCTACTGAAAATGTTTACTTTGAAATTCCTTCGGGTATGATAGAGAAACTGCTAGCTAATACTTTTGCAGGAGATGGAACATTGCATACCGATTTACACTTAATCTATGTGGATGAAGTTTGTCGATTATTTAAGCTTGCAGGTATGCCCGATGATGTTATCAAGAAAAAGTTCTTCCCTTTATCTTTGAAGGGAGATGCATTGACATGGTATAGGCTATGTGATGATATGGGATCATGGGACTACAAACGATTGAAATTGGAATTTCACCAGAAGTTTTATCCTATGCATCTTGTTCATCGTGATCGTAATTATATATATAATTTCTGGCCTCGTGAAGGAGAAAGCATCGCTCAAGCTTGGGGGGGGGCTTAAGTCAATGTTATATTCATGCCCCAATCATGAGCTCTCAAGAGAAATGATTATTCAAAAATTTTATGCTCGGCTTTCTGACAACAATCGCTCCATGCTCGATACTTCTTGTACTGGCTCTTTTATGATGAATACTATTGAATTCAGATGGAATTTATTGGAAAGAATTAAACACAACTCTTAAGATTGGGATCTCGACGAAGGTAAGGAGTCAGGTATGACACCTAAGTTTGATTGCGTTAAATCTTTTATGGATACTGATGTTTTCCGTAAGTTTAGCACTAAATATGGACTCGACTCTGAGATAGTAGCTTCTTTTTGTGAATCCTTTGCTACTCATGTTGATATCCCTAAGGAGAAGTGGTTTAAATATAATCCTCCCGTTGAAGTAAAAGTAGTTGCACCTATTGAAGTTGAAGAAAAGACTATCACTTATGATGATCCTGTTGTTCCTACTGCTTATGTTGGGAAACCACCTTTCCCTGTTAGAATAAAGGATCATGCTAAAGTTTCAACTGTAGTCAACAAAAGTAATATTAGGACACACAAACCCCTTGAGCAAGTTAAAGTTGAACCTAATATTGCTATGGTTAAAGATCTCTTGGCTGATAATATTGATGGGCATGTTATTTACTTCTGTGATGAGACTGCTAGAATTGCTAAACCTAGTGCTAAAGATAAACATAGACCTGTGGTAGGCATGCCTGTTATTTCTGTTAAAATAGGAGATCATTGTTATCATGGCTTGTGTGATATGGGTGCTAGTGCTAGTGCAATACCTCATACCTTATACAAAGAAATTATGCATGATATTGCACCTGCTGAGATAGAAGATATTGATGTTACCATTAAGCTTGCCAATAGAGATACTATATCACCGATTGGGATTGTTAGAGATGTTGAAGTCTTGTGTGGGAAAGTTAAATATCCTGCTGATTTTCTTTTTCTTGGATCCCCACAAGATAGCTTTTGTCCCATTATATTTGGTAGACCCTTCTTGAATACTGTCAATGCTAAGATAGACTGCGAAAAGGATGTTGTTACTATTGGTTTGGATGAAATGTCTCATGAGTTTAATTTTTCTAAATTTCGTAGACAACCCCGTGATGAGGAATTGCCTAGTAGAGATGAAATTATTGGTCTTGCTTCTATTGCCGTGCCTCCTAGTGATCCTTTAGAATAATATTTGCTAGACCATGAAAATGATATGTTTATGAATGAAAGAAGGGAAATAGATGAAGTATTCTTTAAACAGGGACCTATTCTGAAACACAATTTGCCTGTTGAAATCCTAGGGGATCCTCCTCCACCCAAGGGTGATCCCGTGTTTGAGCTTAAACCACTACCTGATACTCTTAAATATGCTTATCTTGATGAAAAGAAGATATATCCTGTTATTATCAGTGCTAACCTTTCAGAGAAGGAGGAAGAGAAATTATTGAAAACTCTGAAGAAGCACTGTGCTGCCATTGGATATACTCTTGATGATCTTAAGGGCATTAGTCCCACTCTATGTCAACACAAAATAAATTTGGAGAAAGACGCCAAACTAGTTATTGATCATCAACGACGGCTGAATCCTAAGGTGAAAGAAGTGGTAAGAAAGGAAATATTAAGGCTCCTTGAGGCAGGTATAATTTATCCCGTTGCTGATAGTCAGTGGGTAAGTCCTGTCCATTGTGTCCCTAAGAAGGGAGGTATTACTGTCGTTCCTAATGATAAAGATGAATTGATCCCGCAAAGAATTATTACATGTTATAGGATGGTAATTGATTTTCGCAAATTAAATAAAGCTACTAAAAAAGATCATTACCCTTTGCCTTTCATTGATCAAATGCTAGAAAGATTATCCAAACATACACATTTTTGTTTTCTAGATGGTTATTCTGGTTTCTCTCAAATACCTATGTCAGCTGATGATCAAGCAAAGGCCACTTTTACTTGCCCTTTCGGTAATTTTGCTTATAGACGTATGCCTTTTGGTTTATGTAATGCACCTGCTACCTTTCAAAGATGCATGATGGCTATATTCTCTAACTTTTGTGAAAAGATTTGTGACGTTTTCATGGACGATTTCTCCATTTATGGATCCTCTTTTGATGATTGCTTGAGCAACCTTGATCGAGTTTTGCAGAGATGTGAAGAAACTAACCTTGTCTTGAATTGGGAGAAGTGCCACTTTATGGTTAATGAAGGTATAGTCTTGGGGCATAAAATTTCTGAAAGAGGTATTGAAGTTGATAAAGCTAAAGTTGATGCTATTGAAAAGATGCCGTGCCCCAAGGACATCAAAGGTATAAGAAGTTTCCTTGGTCATGCCGGTTTTTATAGGAGGTTCATTAAGGACTTCTCAAAAATTTCTCGGCCTCTGACTAATCTCTTACAAAAAGATATTCCTTTTGTCTTTGATGATGATTGTGTAGAGGCATTTGAAATACTTAAGAAAGCATTAATTTCTGCACCTATTGTTCAGCCTCCTGATTGGAATTTACCCTTTGAAATTATGTGTGATGCTAGTGATTATGCTGTAGGTGCTATTCTGGGACAAAGAGTTGATAATAAATTAAATGTTATTCAATATGCTAGTAAAACTCTAGACAATGCCCAGAGAAATTATGCTACTACCAAAAAGGAATTTTTAGCAGTTGTTTTTGCTTGTGATAAGTTCAGACCTTATATTGTTGATTCTAAAGTAACTATTCACACTGATCATGTTGCTATTAAATACCTTATGGAAAAGAAAGATGCTAAACCTAGACTTATTAGATGGGTTCTCTTGCTACAAGAATTTGATTTGCATATTATTGATAGAAAGGGAGCTGAGAACCCCGTTGCAGACAACTTGTCTAGGTTAGAGAATGTTCTTGATGACCCACTACCTATTGATGATAGCTTTCTTGATGAACAATTAAATGTCATAAATGCTTCTCGTACTGCTCCATGGTATGCTGATTATGCTAATTATATTGTTGCTAAATTTATACCACCTAGTTTCACATACCAGCAAAAGAAAAAGTTTTTCTATGATTTGAGGCATTACTTTTGGGATGACCCACACCTTTATAAAGGAGGAGTAGATGGTGTTATTAGACGTTGTATACCTGAGCATGAACAGGAACAGATCCTACGAAAGTGTCACTCCGAAGCTTATGGAGGACACCACGCTGGAGATAGAACTGCACATAAGGTATTGCAATTCGGTTTTTATTGGCCTACTCTCTTCAAAGATGCCCGTAAGTTTGTCTTATCTTGTGATGAATGCCAAAGAATTGGTAATATTAGTAGACGTCAAGAAATGCCTATGAATTATTCACTTGTTATTGAACCATTCGATGTTTGGGGCTTTGATTACATGGGACCGTTTCCTTCCTCTAATGGGTATACACATATTTTAGTTGTTGTTGATTACGTTACTAAGTGGGTAGAAGCTATTCCAACGAGTAGTGCTGATCATAACACCTCTATTAAGATGCTTAAAGAAGTTATTTTTCCGAGGTTTGGGATTCCTAGATATCTAATGACTGATGGTGGTTCACATTTTATTCATGGTTCTTTTCGTAAAATGCTTGCTAAGTATGATGTTAATCATAGAATTGCATCCCCTTATCACCCACAGTCTAGTGGTCAAGTAGAATTGAGTAATAGAGAGCTTAAATTAATTTTGCAAAAGACTGTTAGTAGATCTAGAAATAATTGGTCCAAGAAACTTGATGATGCATTATGGGCCTATAGAACTGCATATAAAAATCCTATGGGCATGTCTCCGTATAAGATGGTTTATGGAAAAGCATGGCACTTACCTCTCGAGCTAGAACATAAGGCATATTGGGCTATTAAAGAGCTCAATTATGATTTCAAACTTGCCGGTGAGAAGAGGCTATTTGACATTAGCTCACTTGATGAATGGAGAACCCAAGCCTATGAGAATGCCAAACTGTTTAAAGAAAAAGTTAAAAGATGGCATGACAAAAGGATACAAAAGCGTGAGTTTAATGTAGGTGATTATGTGTTGCTATACAACTCTCGTTTAAGATTTTTTGCAGGAAAACTTCTCTCTAAATGGGAAGGTCCTTACGTTATCGAGGAGGCCTATCGTTCCGGTGCCATAAAAATCAACAACTTCGAAGGCACAGATCCGAAGGTGGTGAACGGTCAAAGAATCAAACATTATATCTCAGGTAATCCCATAAATGTTGAAACCAATATTATTGAAACCGTAACCCCGGAGGAATACATAAGGGACACTTTTCAGAACGTTTCAGACTCCGAAAAGGAATAGGTATGTGGTACAGTAAGTAAACCGACTCCAAAACAGTTCTAATGGCAATTTTTCTCCGTTTTGGAATATTTAAGAAAATAGGAAAATAAGAAGCAGACCAGGAAGGACACGGGGCTTCCACGAGGGTGGGAGGCGCGCCCTACCCCCCTGCGCGCGCCCCCTGCCTCGTGGGCACCTCGTGTGCTCTCCGGACTCCGTTTTCTTGCACGATACTTCTTCTGGTCGGCAAAAATTCATTATATAATCCCCCAAAGGTTTTGACCACCGTATCACGCAAATATCCTTTGTTTTCGTTTTGAGCTGTTTTTCTGACAGATCTAGATCACCATGACGTCTCCAAGCGCCCCCAAGGACAAGTTCTTCGAGAAGGTCATCAACCCCTACCTCGTGGAGGTGCTGCAACACCCTCAAACCATTGAGATGCGTGATGGGTTGCTGCACATCCGCGATGTTGAGGGACCAAGGAGGACCGGAAGCGTGGAGACGAGGCTCGAAGCAATGGAACAACAAGTTTTCAAGTGCCAGGGGATGGTGGAACATGGACTCAACGCCAACCACATGATGATCACGGAGTTCACCAACAACCAGAAGCTGGATGCCAAGAACATTGGGGAGACCATCTTCAAGCTTCACGAGAAGATCGAGCATCTCCAAGCCCAAATCTATGACCTGCAAAACGTATGAATATAGATTCAAGAGGATGAGTTTGGCTGCAGATTTAAGGATCCCGGTGACTCGATCATCCTTCTGTGATGGTGAGCCTATGCCTTGGAAGATGGACGACAAGCCCACATCATCAACAACTCCACCACCTTCTTCACCAGCAAAAGAGATATAATCACATGGGTATGGGCACTCCCCTTGGCAACTGCCAAGCTTGGGGGAGGTGCTCCAGTATCGTATCACCATCACACTCCTATCTTTACCGTTTTTCTTAGTTCGATCCTTTTGGTAATATCTTAATCTAGTAGAATAAAGTTTTAGCATGATCTAGTTTTGAGTTTTGCCTTATGATCCTTCTATGTAATTGAGTCCGTGAGCTATATATAATAAAGATTAGTGTTGAGTCAAGGGCTTGATTATCTTACTATGCTTTGATCTTGAGGGAATTAAAGAAAAAGAAAGAAAAGAAAGAAAATAAAAAGAGATCATATTGATCTTATGGAGAGTAACGACTTCACATATAAAGAGTATGATGATTAAAAGTTGTTGAGAGTTGACAAATTTAGTTTTGGTCATCGTTGCAATTAATAGGAAGTAATAAAGAAAGAGAGGTTTCACATATAAATATACTATGTTGGACATCCTTTATGATTGTGAGCACTCATTAAAATATGACATGCTAAGAGTTGATGTTGGACAAGGAAGACAATGTAATGGGTTCTGTTTTCTTATATCTGAAATAAAATATATTGTCATGGATCATCCAACATGTTGAGCTTGCCTTTACCCCTCATGCTAGCCAAATTCTTTGCACCAAGTAGAGATACTACTTGTGCTTCCGAAAACCCTTAAAACCAGTTTTGCCATGAGTGTCCACCATATCTACCTATGGATTGAGTAAGATCCTTCAAGTAAGTTGTCATCGGTGCATGCAATAAAAATTGCTCTCTAAATATGTATGATTTATTAGTGTGGAGAAAATAAGCTTTATACGATCTTGTGATGTCGAAGAAATAAAGGCGACGGACTGCATAATAAAGGTCCACATCACAAGTGGCAATATAAAGTGACGTTCTTTTGCATTAAGATTTCGTGCATCCAACCATGAAAGCGCATGACAACCTCTGCTTCCCTCTGCGAAGGGCTTATCTTGTACTTTTACCTTATGCAAGAGTCACGGTGATCTTCACCTTTTCTTTTTATATTTTATCCTTTGGCAAGCACATTGTGTTGGAAAGATCCTGATATATATATATATATATATATATATATATATATATATATCTAATTGGATGTAAGTTAGCATGAGTTATTATTGTTGACATTACCCTTGAGGTAAAAAGTTGGGAGGCAAAACTATAAGCCCCTATCTTTCTCAAGATAGCATAAGTATTGCGATGGGTGAACAAATTACTGTCGAGCAATTGATAGAAAAGAGCATAATTATGAGAATATCTTGGCATGATCATGTATATAGGCATCACGTCCACGACAAGTAGACCGAAACGATTATGCATCTACTACTATTACTCCACACATCGACCGCTATCCAGCATGCATCTAGAGTATTAAGTTCATAAGAACAGAGTAACGCATTAGGCAAGATGACATGATGTAGAGGGATAAACTCAAGCAATAATGTATAAACCCCATCTTTTTATCCTCGATGGCAACAATACAATACGTGCCTTGCTGCCGCTGCTGTCACTAGGAAAGGACACCGCAAGATTGAACCCAAAGCTAAGCACTTCTCCCATTGCGAAAGATCAATCTAGTAGGCCAAACCAAACTGATAATTTGAAGAGACTTGCAAAGATAACAAATCATACATAAAAGAATTCAGAGGAGATTCAAATATTGTTCATAGATAATCTTGATTAAACCCACAATTCATCGGATCTCGACAAACACACCGCAAAAAGAGTTACATCGAATAGATCTCCAAGAAGATCGAGGAGAACTTTGTATTGAGATCCAAAGAGAGAGAAGAAGCCATCTAGCTAATAACTATGGACTTGAAGGTCCGAGGCAAACTACTCACACATCATCGGAGAGGCTATGGTGTTGATGTAGAAGCCCTCCATGATCGATTCCCCCTCCGGCGGAGCGCCGGAAAAGGCCCCAAGATGGGATCTCACGGGTATAGAAGGTTGCGGCGGTGGAAATAGGGTTTCATGGTGCTCCTGGATGGTTTCAGGGTATATGGGTATATATAAGAGGAAGAAGTAGGTTGGTGGAGCTGCGAGGGGCCCACGAGGGTGGGGGCGCGCCCAGAGGGGGCAGGCACGCCTCCCTGCCTCGTGGCCTCCTCGCTTCTTTCTTGACGTCCACTCCAAGTCCTCTGGATCACGTTTGTTCCAAAAATCACTCTCCCGAAGGTTTCATTCCATTTGGATTCCGTTTGATATTCCTTTTCTGCGAAACACTGAAATAGGCAAAAAAACAGCAATTTGCACTGGGCCTTGGGTTAGTAGGTTAGTCCCAAAAATAATATAAAAGTGTATAATAAAGCCCATTAAACATCCAAAACAGATAATATAATAGCATGGAACAATCAAAAATTATAGATACGTTGGAGACGTATCAAGCATCCCCAAGCTTAATTACTGCTCGTCCTCGAGTAGGTAAAAGATAAAAATAGAATTTTTGATGTGGAATGCTACCTACCATATTCTTCAATGTAATTTTCTTTATTGTGGCATGAATGTTCAGATCCGAAAGATTCAAGATAAAAGTTTAATATTGACATAAAAATAATAATACTTCAAGCATACTAACTAAGCAATCATGTCTTCTCAAAATAACATGGCCAAAGAAAGTTCATCCCTACAAAATCATATAGTTTGGTCATGCTCCATTTTCGTCACACAAGAATGCTCTCATCATGCACAACCCCGATGACAAGCCAAGCAATTGTTTCATACTTTAGTAATCTCAAACTTTTTTCAACTTTCACGCAATACATGAGCGTGAGCCATGGATATAGCACCATGGGTGGAATAGAATATAATGATGGGGGTTATGTGGAGAAGACAAAAAAGGAGAAAGTCTCACATTGACGCGGCTAATCAACAGGCTAGGAAGATGCCCATCAATTGATGTCAATGCAAGGAGTAGGGATTGCCATGCGACGGATGCACTAGAGATATTGTCGGAGTAATGGGCCACGGGTAGCCTAACCCGAGTCCCTGAGCCTTTCAAGACATTGGGCTGGCTGCGCCCCACGAACATCCAGAATGAAGCGCTGCCTTCTGGTGGCCGGCTGGCTCAAATGGCCGGCTGCCGGAAGGCGGCCAAGCTCCAGAAGACGGCACCAAGACGGGTCGACTCCTGGCAGGCGGCCTACAGAGAGGCCGGCTCCTAGCAGGCGGCCCACGGCGCCCTCAAAGTCTGCGCCCCCATTAAGAAGACAAGACAGGATGTGGCTACAGTGTAGCCCATCACCCCCATATCTAGGGCAAGGCGCGGCCACAATGCCCCATACAGGCGGAGATCTCCGCATGGCGTGGCACTGTTGCTCCTCCACCCTTGACGTCACTCCTGTCAGGCAGAGCCCTGCTCCCACGACGGCCTGTCGGTACGGCCTGCAGGTGGCGGACCCTACCAGGCAGCGAGAGCCCGGAAGACGGCGGAAGCCCGACCAGTCGGACCTGAGGGAGGCCGGCCTCTAGCAAGCGGCCCACTCCTCCCTCGGGGTTTGTGCACCATTAACCAGATGAGACACGGTGTGGCTACAGTGATCTCCCACCAGGCGGCGGGACCGTAGCCACGCTCCCCTGACCAAGCATGCGTCATTAGCATCGCGGCTACAGTAATCAGCAGCCGGCAAGACCCGCAAGCGGCGGGAGCGGCCTGTCGGCTCCGTACCAGACCAGTCGGCGGGGCCCACCAGGCGGCGGGCCCCAGCAGTCGGCTGAGAAGCCGGCGACCAGAGACACTGACAGCCGGGCCCTACACCCGGCCAGATTACCATTGTACCACTACAAAAAAGACACATCCGTGACATTTTGGGCCGAACAAATTTTATTTCTGTCATACTTATGACACTTCTATGACGATAATTGTGACAAAACCTGGTATCATCATAGATGTGCTGGGGTCCTACTTCTATGACAAAAAATCATGACAGAAAATGGGTTTTTCGTCCTGAGCGGGCCAGAGACGCAGCTGCATGACATTCTTTGGGCCGTCCATGACGGAAAAAACCGTGGTAGAAGCGAGGGCGCGGAAAATATTGGGGAGTCCCCGGTTACGATGGGTGGTCGGGGGCCGAGCGATGCGCGTTTCTCTCGTACGTACACGCGTGTGTGCGAGGCGTTGGGCTCTAACTGAATCCGAGCGATTGCACTGCAGGCTACGCGTTACTGAACCCGAGCGATCGATCGATGGCTGTTAACTGAACCCGATCGAGCGATTCCTTCGATATTGCTGCTAACTGAAGCCGATCGATGCTGCCTCTGGATGAACAGTGAGCGTTGCGGGCGGGGGGGGGGGGGGGTTGGATGAATAGTTCCCGGTGGGGGTGGATGAACAGGACCCCGTGGTGTTGCCTCTGGATGAACAGTACCCCGACCGATCGAGCCAGTTGGGGCTGGATGAACAGGACCCCGTGGAGGGCTGGATGAACAGGACAACCCCGTGGAGGGCAGGATGAACAGTAGACGGTGGAGGGCAGGATGAACAGTAGCCCATGGAGGGGTGGTTGAACAGGAGCCCGTGGAGAGGGTTGGTTGAACAGTAGCCGGTGGAGTAGCGCGCAGTGGAGGCTGGATGAACAGGAGCCCGTGGATGAACAGTCGCAGGTGGAGGCTGGAGGAGGTCGAAGGTGGATGAACAGTAGCCCGTGGAGGCTGGAGGGGATCGACGGTGGAGATGAACAGTATCCCGTGGAGTCCCGTTTTGCGGTACGCCACACCCCTCCCAATGAACAGGACCCCCGTTTCGACCGTAGCGCTCCAACACAAGTCCGTTTCCTCCGTTTTGCGGTACGCCACACCCATCCCGATCAACAGGACCCCCGTTTTGACCGTAGGAGGTCCGTTTCCTCCGTTTTGTAGCGTACCCCTCCCGATGAACAGGATCCCGTTTCGAACGTGGCCGGTCGAACACAAGGCCGTTTTCTCCGTTCTGCGGTACGCCAGACCTTGTTTCCATCGGCTGTTCCGTCCAAGCCCTCCCGATGAACACGACGACGCATTCCGTTCCGACCCAGCCGGTTGGCTCCCCATGAACACGACGACGACGCAATTTCTCCGTTCCGACCCAGCCATGTACACGAGCCCTGGCCGTACGTACGCGCGAGTAGGCGTTCGAGACCCCGCCCGTATGTACGTACGTGGCCGTATTTACTTTCTTGCACCCTGGCCGTTGTACGTACGTGTACATGCTACGTGCGCGCCTCTGCTATGACACGTGCACGCCTCTACATCGACCAGTATGTATGTACATGTTCGCGACCAGAATGACAACGCTACGTATGCTTCGACCAGGTGGGTCCCGACTGTCAGGCACTTCCTTGCGTGCGAAGATGTAGCTGGTGGGTCACAGTAGTCAAGGGGGCGAATCTTTTTTTTGCCCGGACGCACTTCCTTGCGTGCGAAGATGTAGCTGGTGGGTCCCAGCAGTCAGGGGGAAATGTTTTTTTTCGCGAAATATGGTGGCCCGTCCGGTGGGTCCCCGCTGTCAGGTAGAGGAATATTTATTTTGCATGTAATAAGGAGGCACTTCCTTGCTGCGGCCGTGGACCCAACTGTCAGCCTCTCCACGTACAATCCACGTCTAATGGAAGCCGTTCTTGACCACGTTGACCACGCCGAGCCGAGAGCGCCAGGGCGGTGGACGACGGCGAGGCCTAGGAAGGGGACGACGCGGAGCTAGGGAAGACGCGGCAGTGGATGCCCACGCGTAGAGGAGTATGAGGGTTCACTGGTTCGCTGCGGTGTGAGGCTGCCGTCGCCGTAGAATAACAGGGGGTGTGGGTGAGTAGAGGGATGGCCTGGCCAGTGGTGGGAGTAGTAGGGGGCGGTGAGGCCTCCGCCACATCGCAGCCGGCCACGGGAGGCAGGAGCACAAGGCACGACCGGTGCTGGTTTGGGCGGCTGGAGCAAGAAGAGCAGAGGTTGAAGAAGCACTACGGCCGTTGGATGGACATCGTACGGTCACTAGAGCTAGAATCGTGCATATTGACTAAGTTGACAAAGCCCTCCATCCCCGTCAACTTAGTAGGCCCACAAGTCAGCCTACCACTATACTGGGTCCCAGCTAGCAGGGGGAGTATTCATTTTTTTGTGCGTAATAAGGAGGCACTTCCTTGCGTGCGAAGATATAGCTGGTGGGTCCAAGCTGTCAGCGGCGGTAACATTTTTTTTCGCAAAATACAGAGGCCCTTTCGGTGGGTCCCAGATGTCAGGTGGAGGAATCATTATTTTGTGCATAATAAGGAGGCATTTCCTTGCGTGCGGCCGTGGACCCAGTTGTCAGCCTCTCCATGCACAGTCCACTTCAGATGCATGTCGGTTGTTGACCACGTTGACCAGGCCGCGCCGAGAGCACCAGGGCGGTGGACGACGGCGAGGCCTAGGAAGGGAACGACACGGAGCCAGGGAAGACTCGACAGTTGTTTCCCACGCGGAGGGGAGTACGACTGTACGAGGGTTTACTGGTTCGTCTGCCGTTGCCGGAGAATAACAGCAGGTGTGGGTGAGTAGAGGGATGGCTAGGCCAGCGATGGGAGTACGGTGGGGCGGTGAGGCCTGCGCGGCAGCACAGCCAGCCGCCTGGAGGAGGGAGCAGGCAGTCCCGCAGGCGCTTGTTTGAGCGGCTGGAGCAGGAAGAGCAGAGATTGAAGAAGCATGACGGCCGTTGGATGGACATCCAACAGTCACTGCTTGTGCGTCAACCTTTTTTTAGGAAAGCCCCAAATCTGTGGAAAACAGCATACAACTCATCTGCCATTATTTCTAATAATTTACAGCCCATTTGCTAATTCTTAAGGTTTTTTGGAGCCCATATTCTTTTTGTTAGCATTACAGCCCATATTGTGGCCATGGTTAAAAAATTATACAAAATTTTGCATATTTCGGTGCGGTCCGAACTCTTTTTAATCCCGAAATTTCGAGTCACATTCAAACTAATTTTAAAAATAAATATATATCAACATAAAATCCAACAAATTATCCACGCATAAAAATCAATGCAATTTAAAATCTCGAAATGAAAAAAAGAAATTTGAAACTAATTGCCGGTTTGATGTGTTTAAAAAATGTACATCCCATTTCTCATTACTGATAGGCCATTTTCTCAGCCAGCCGAATGAAGCTCTCCTCGTCTTGAAAGATTTGCAGCCCAACAGGCCTGACAAAGCGACTTACTTGGCAAATCACAAAAAAACTGGGCTGTGGCCATGGACCCAGCTGCGGCCATGGACCCAGCTGTCAGCCTCTCCACGTACAGTACTCTTCCGATGGAAGTCGGTTATTGACCACATTGACCACGCCGCGCCGAGAGCACCAAGGCGGTGGACAACGGCGAGGCCTAGGAAGGAGACAACGCAGAGCCGGGGAAGACGCGGCAGTGGATGCCCACGCAGAGAGGAGTACGAGGGTTCACTGGTTCGGCTGCGGTGTGGGGCTGCCGTCGCTGCAGGGCCTGGCTAGCGGTGGGAGTAGTAGGAGGCGGTGAGGCCTCAACGGCAGCACAGCCGGCGACTGGAGGCAGGAGCAGGCGGTCTCGCCGGCACTAGTTTGGGCGTCTGGTGCAAGAAGAGCAGCGATTGAAGAAGCAGCAGGACCGTTCGATTCAAATCCAACGGTTACTGCTGCTAGAATCGTTTGTTGACTAAGTTGACAAGCCCTGCGTACGCGTCAACTTAGTAGGCCCACAGGACAGCCTCCCAACCGGTGCGCCCCAGATGTCAGTGGGAGTAATCATTTTTTTGCGTAATAAGGAGGCAGTTGATTGCGTGTGGCCAGCCCAGCGGAGGGAGTAGGGTGGGCCGGGGAAGCCTGCGCGGCATCACAGCGGGCCACAAGAGGAGGGAGCAGGCAGTCCCGTCGGCTCTAGTTTAGGCGGGTGGAGCAGGAAGATCAGAGATTGAAGAAGCACGTCGACCGTTGGATGGAAATCCAACAGTCACTGCTGCTAGAATCGTGTGTTGACTGACAAAGCCTTGCATAAACAAGCCAGCCTCGAAATCTGTGGCGTGCACAGCCCATTTGCTATTATTTTTATAATTTTTACTCATTTTCTAATTCATATGGAATTTATTGCAGCCCGTTTTCCATTTTTAGAATTGCTGCCTATTTTCTGGTGAGTACCAGGGTTAAAAAATTAACTAAATATGTGGGAAATTTTGAAAATTCGCAATTTTTTGCTGGGGAAAAAATATTCTTAATCCCAAAATTAGTAGCCATACTAAAACAAATTTAAAAATAAATTAGTACTATGTCATGTTAAATCCAATGAAATACTCCCTCCGTCCCAAAATTCTTGTCTTAAATTTGTCTAAATACGGATGTATCAAGTCACGTTTTGGTATTAGATACATCTGTATCTAGACTAATCTAAGATAAGAATTTTGGGATGGAGGGAGTATAAGATATCAGTGAAGAACAAAAACAAAAAAGAAACTAATATCCCATTTGCTATAATTTTTTGGAATTTTCAACCCCTTTTGATATTACTTTTAACAGACACTGACCATACTCTTCGGCCAGGCCGAAATGCACCCCTCCTCGTCTTGAAAGATTTGCAGCCCAGTAAGTCGGAGAAAACAAATATGCCTAGCTTGGGTATTCTTCAAAAAGAAATACTAGGCTACCTATTTTCCCAAAGGAAAAACTGCTGGGCTGGTCATGTTGTTAGACGGGCCACAGAGACCGCACAACCCAGTTTATAGCCTCCTCCTCCGAATTACTACTAAAAAAAAGTTGTGCAATTCTGTCGTTAATTGACTATACGTTGAAAGTGATGTGGGTCCCAGATATCAGCAGGGTGGATTAGAGTAAAAAAACAAGGGGTTCATCTGAGTAGTAAAAGAGGCGCTTGCTTGTGTTCGAGAGTGGACCTGGTGGGTCTGTACTGCCATACTCACAACTACAGTCCTCTCCCGATTCACTATGTTCACAGGGACCGTTTCAAAAAAAACTATGTTGACAGGGCCGGACGGCGGCGCCGCGGCGAGCACACCAAGGCGGAGGATAAAATGTTGTCGCCAATGTGCAGGGCTGGGTTGGACATTCTTATTGAAAAATAAAAATGGACCGGATCTATTTACGACGTTGACTACGATTTGCATGTGTCCGCTGGTTGCAGGAAGAAAATGTTGGGAGAAAGAAGACTGGTCGCTATCTTTGCTGAAGAATAATATCGACTGAATGTAACGACACTATCATAGGAAATAATATCCTCACGTTAAATCTTGAATTTAAAGAACTGGTGCATGAGCATTTAGCTTTATTTATTTATTTACTTATTTTTGTTTAGGGGGCCATGAGCATGTACCTGGGCCGGATTCATGTGAGAGCCTCCCTTCCAGTTAATTATGGGCTTCTCTATTGGGCCTTCATCAGTGGGCTGCATGTTATCAACAAGTGGAAAATGTGTTCCGCACGAAAAATAGTATGCGCTACGTACGGTACGGGGCACTAAAGGATCGAACCGTGCAACGACTTCCAAAACATTGTGTTTGTCGTTCTAACAACACATTTATTCAACCAACAGACGAAATATACTACTGATTGTACATTGAAAACAGCAGCAGCAACCAGGGCTGGGGGTGCAACAGAAGCAGTAAGCAGGCCAAAAGAGTGAAGACACAGCTCTCTCTTCCAAACCAAACATCAGCCATCATTACAAAAGGGCTACCAAAAAAGAACAAGTGTATGCATCAAACTAAATAAAGATCCTACTACACCAAGTGTACGCATCTAACTAACTGGCTCAGTTAGACGTTACTATTTATCAAGTTGTGGAGATTGGCTGACGGCTTGAACCAGATGGGTGCCTAACGGGGGAAACTCCAGCCAGCAGGTCGAAGTCTGATACTTGCGACCCTCTCTCCTACTTTGGGCTGCAGAGCATGGCGGCACATATCAGGGTATGGTGCATGCAGAGACGCATGGTAAGCTGTGTACACACAGTTTTGCCTGATGAACGAAACCGCGCTGCCATCATGATCCTTGCCGTCGGTTATCTCCTGGTTAATCGGATAATTCTGTCCAACAAACAGAGAGCGTGTACCAAGGCTACTTACCAACCTCCAGTCAAAAATTCCTGAAGGCCCAGAGAAGCTGGGATCCTGCTCAAAGACCTTGCAGTGACTCTGATTGTATTCCGCGAAACAACACGTCCGGTACATGCGAACGATCATCAATCGTTCGCCGTCGTTTGATCGAGCCAGGAACCACCTGCAACTGCCATGCCACTTTTCTTTGAAAGGTTCTGGGATTAGGAAGGGTAGGGACACCAGGCAGCCTACAACATCATATCAAGTTGGAGTCAAATAACCCACAAAAAAAGTTGGAGTCAAATAAAAAAGGGCTCTTGATGTAGTCAATCTTAAGAACAGCATGTTATGAGCATGAATATTTTTTCAGTAAATGTTGACAGTAATATAAGCAAGCCATCATGATATCATAGGAAAGTAACATAAAAAAGTTGGAGTCAAATAAAAAAGGGCTCTTGATGTAGTCAATCTTAAGAACAACATGTTATGAGCATGGATATTTTTTCATTAAATGTTGACAGTAATAGAAGCAAGCCATCATGATATCATAGGAAAGTAACATAGTGTTGTAACAACCATTTGTAGCGATGACTGGAGTAGGCCAGCAATACGTCCAGCCATAGAAGGAGTCGATAGCGTAAATGAAGCCCTTGTGTTCAATGGCATCAGAGAACCATGGAGGATGTATGATCCTGCGATGGACGTGCAGATTTATCCACTTACCGCAGTGACCTGTCAGACAGGCGAGATCGCGGTTGAAGAACCCAATTATCCTGAAGTCTTTATAATTCACAGATCTTGTGGGCACTTGGCAGATTACAACCTTGAGCAAATAAAACTTGGTATCATGTTGGCTACTGTAAGATTCCGAGTATTCTGGGCCGCGGTGCCAAAGCAGTGCAGTGTTAATCGAAGGAAGGGGGATCAATCGCCGGGTGTAGACCTCCACGAGCATCCAGCTGCCGCGACCGTCGACGAGCACCATCCAAGACGTGTTCATGCCGACCCAGTACATACCGTTAATGTAGTTGAGGGTGACGGGGATCGGATCGCAGTCAAGGGGGTTGATGCTCGCCACCCTACGATTGTTATGCCGCGTGACATGCCGTTTCTGAAGATCAGGCGGCATCAGCAAGCAAGGAGCTGGCTTAAAAAGCTCCGGCCTGAGGGCTTTGAGTAAACGGTACAGCCCCGACGAGCACGCGGCGAGCGGCATGGTACTGAGATTGTCCACACGTGAAACAATGAGCTTGATTACCTCTGTGGGGAGCGAATTCCAGCCACTCTTTCAGCGGACGCTGCTCGGTTCTGCCATTGTTAGTGCTTGGGTTTCGGACGAGGGGGGAGGCGCCTTGGCGGGGATGGAAGATTGGACGAGGGGGGAGGCGCCTTAGCAGGGATGGAAGAGCGGACAAAGATGGAGAAGCGAATATGTGCTGCGGGAAGTGGACAGGTGATGATGACTACATCACGCCGCTTGACTTACGAGACACATACCAGCAGCGTAGGGTCATATCAAAGTCAGACAACTTGCTTGAGTGATCACAGTACTGGTACTCCCTACAGTACCTGCTACTATGCCCTAACTTGCTTGAGTAGAGTAGTAGTGGAGTAGGACTCTTCTCTACTACTAGCACCGGAGGAGTAGTATGTTCTAATCTAAAATAGTTACAAACTTCAATGCCGAGCGTGGAACGACTACGAACCGCCATCTGTGCTAACTCCAATCCTGCAAGTCATGGATTTGTTTCTTTTTAACTTTCGGTACGAATCTGTAGCCAGCCTGCAAGTCATGTACACTGTACTGACAGTGGAACCCACAAAGTACTTAGAATACAAGATTAAGGATGCAATTAACTTTTTATAGAGGGAGAATCATACACGCAATTAACTCAAATGGATTGGACGTGACTCTATTATTCTCCAACGGCAACCGGCAAATTTCCTCCCGCGGGCCGGAGTAGGTTTCTCAGTTTGCATGCGGGTTTAAAGGAGGGGTTTGATGGAGGCGAGGAGGCGTGTTCAGCCGGGCGTGCAGTGGACGGCGCGGTACTATTCGATTTGAAAACTACAACTAGTATATTATAAAAAACAAAGAAGAGTAGTAGAGATAGAGATAAGAATAGAGACTAGGGAGGAGCACCATCTACTGCTTCGTGGGCTACTCCTGCGCTCCATTCGGCGGCCGCAACGTCCCCTACAGCCACTCCCTCCTGTGCTCCATTCGGCGGGCGCTGTTGAAATTTGGGGAGTGCACTCTCGCGACTGCTAGCAGCGACGACTTCACCAACGACGACTTCTTCCCCGACCTCGGCAACCTCTTCCTCAACGACATGGGCGACAACCTCAACGCCAATGGTGCTGCTCCTGTTGCACCGTATGTGTTTTTGTCCTTCCTGTTCGAAATCGTGGTAGAATTCATGTTTATAGTCTGTGTCCTAGATTTGATCTGTTCATCTACTATGCTAGTCCGCATGATTAGTTTAATCTATGTTATAGCCGTCATGATTTATTTTGTAGTAAATCTCGTAGTAACTTGCTCATATATTCAACTGTCGGAACGTCCCCTACAACCACTCCCGTTTCATGGACGGCCTGTTCGATGCCTCCAAGGAGCCCTTTGTCTACTGCTATGAGTGCCCGGTGCCGTTTTGGGGCTCACCGGTGGACATCGTGCATCACCTGATGCAGGCGTGCGACGATCACTACTGGCCCTTGGCGAAGAACATCAAGTATGAGACATGCTACCCGTTCATCGTGCCGGAGTCGCTGGAGGATCAGCGCCGCCTGCTAATCTCGGAGGAGGACGACAGCGTCTTCCTCTTGATCGTGGCCACCAGCGAGGCCCACGCAGGCCGCCGCCACATCTTTGTAGTGTGCGTCAGGGGCGACGCCACTGACGCTGACATTGACACGAGGCCGATGTACGGGTGCATGTTCACTATTACTACCCCTCGGAGCTACGTGGGCGGCGACACTGGCTACGTCAAGCTGACTTGGACTCTGCCGAGCTGGGACCTTCCCGCCGATGTGGACATGGAAGACGCACGGTATTATTTGACCCCCAACAATGTGCACGGGGACTCCAAGGAGGTTCACCTGGACATCTGCATTATGAAGTTAAATGTTGATCATTAGTCTTCGCTCAATGTAATCCGCTGTCTAAGCATGTGGAGACTTCCATGCATGATCTTGCTCTATTGGAGTATCGCGCATGAATAAAAGTGTATCCATTTATGGTTTAGTCTAGAATCTTCCGTGTATGAATTTTGACTACAGTACTGGTGAAAGACTTATGATGAACCATTTCTTACATATCCTCTGCCCCCTTCCAAGTCATCCTGATTTAATCGCTCCGTCTAGGTGTATAAGGGCATGGTTAATACTTAAATAGTATAGCCAACTGTTGACTATAAGAAAGTGCCATGTCATCTGTAGCCAACATGTATAAATTCTTGAAGATCATTTCCTGCAAAGCACAATAAGAGTTATTTCTTCACAAGTTTTGGATGCAGGTTGAACAGTTGAACGCTTTTGTTTGCAAAAGATACTTTTTTTTATCTATTTCACCCGGATGTTTGTGAGCTCTAGAGATGAAATAATATCCGAACAAACCTATCGATACCCGTTACACATGAGATGACCCCCACATCGTTTGTCAAAATAAACAACTCCCCGATCAATGCATTTCACTCTTCCGTGCAACGCATGGGCACCTTACTATAGATTAGTATGACCAAAAATTGAAATAACATTATATATAGTACGATAAATGATTATGCATGTCACCTAAAATTATATCATTGAAAACTATGTTCAAATACGAATCAAACGATATTGTTTTTGTTGACATGCACTAACATTTTGTCAGTTAAATCTTTGGTCAAATTCAATGGGGGATAAACCATGACCGATGTAGTAGTACTAGTGTAGAGGGCGGCGCTGCACGGGAGTCTCACCCCGCTTGTGGCGCGGCAGTAAAGCCATCATATCACAAAACCCAACCACTCCCAGTAACCATCACATCCCTCCATCTTTTTTGCATTTCATCTCTCTGCATTTACTTTCTCCGGTTCATCTCGCACACTCGATCCCTAGCTACTACTCCTAGTATCCCTAGCTACTACTCCTAGGGCCAGTTCTTTTGGCGGCTTCCCCAGCTTTTCCCATAAGACTAGTCACAGCGGAGAGTAACATTAAGGCGCCTCACTCATTTATTTGGGCTTCTAAACTACTACTAGTAGTACCTCCGTCCTGGTTTATTCCTCACCATTGTAATTTGTGCTAAATTTTGACCAAAGATTTAACTGATAAAATGTTAGTGCATGTGACATGCACTAACATTTCATTAGTTAAATTTATGATCAAAATTTGACACAGATTACAATGGAGACCAATAAACCAGGACGGAGGTACTAGTTATGGGATTACTAATCTAGAAGCCTAAAAGAACTGGCCCCCGGTACTCCTACTAGTAGTAGTACTCAAGTTGGAATTCCAATTGCATGGCACAACTTGTTAGGCAAAAAATTCGATACAGGGTGTAGGAAGCGGTTTGGGAATTTGCATGCCTTTCCGACCAGTGAGATACTCCGTACAAAGTACGACAGAGAAATAACCACAGAGAAGGAAGCTAAAATTAAACAATCAAACGAGCATTTTTGCATTTGTTTTGCATTGAATCGTTTCACAAGCTTGACTAGTGTTGTTTTTCTACTTTTACAAAAACCGCATCGTAATGTTAAAACGTGCATTTGCACGTACATAAGTAATAGTAGTACTCCCTCCATCTAGGTGTATAATTCTTCCCTCCTTCTTGGTCACGGTGCACAACCAAAGATGACTTATTGACCTGGACGGAGGGAGTAGCACAGTCTGCAAGCATATATAGAGAGACACGTGTAGTGCGATAGTATATAGTAAAGTTTGTGCTATATGCACGTACTTGCAAAATGCGTACGAATACACAAGGTTTCCAAACTTTCCCTTTTACATACTTAATTAAGGACGCTAATAATTCCTGAACGTTCGGGATTTATCATTTGCGTCCCAAAACTAATGAGATCGCCTTACGAAACAAAAATTATACTCCTACTAAAAGCCACGGCGCTCGCAGGAGCGCTTGCGGCGCGCCCCGAGTGCCCTGGTGTGCGGCCGTTTCCCAGCGCGCCGACACAACGCCTCTTCCTCAGCCTCGCAACTCGCGAGGTGCTGATTGGCGGCTTGCCGGCGGGCGAGCGCGATCTCACCGGTGTGGTGATCCGGCGCCAACAGGTACTCCTCCTCGCTAGAAGCGTGCACCTGGTCCACGTACCGCTAAGCGTAGATGAGGCTCTTGGGCCCGACTGCACTCAGGGCATCGGCACGGGCCTCCTCCGCCACCCTCACGGCCCTCGCACGAGCCTTCTGCCAAAGAGCCAATTGCCTGACTCTCTCGGACGCGACATAGGCCTCCCAGGCAGCTTGTTCCGTGGTGCGCTTCTCTTCCACGGCCTTATTCTCCGCCTCTATTTTGGCGCGCTCTGCTGGAGGCAAAGCCTCCCACAAGGCGACATCCATTTCTTTCCAAAGCTCCTCAAGGCTGGGGGGCTCGGCAGGCATGATACATCTCCAACGTATCTATAATTTTTGATTGCTTCATGCTATATTATATTCTGTTTTGGATGTTTAACGGGCTTTATTATACATATTTATATTATTTTTGGGACTAACCTATTAACCGGAGGCCCAACCCAAATTGCTGTTTTTTGCCTATTTCAGAGTTTCGCAGAAAAAGAATATCAAACGGAGTCCAAATGGAATGAAACCTTCAGGAACGTGATTTTTGGAACAAACGTGATCCAGAGGACTTGGACCCTACGTAAAGAAAGCAACCAGGAGAGCATGAGGCAGGGGGCGCGCCAACCCCCTGGGTGCACCCTCCACCCTCGTGGGGCCCACGTTGCTCCACCGACGTACTTCTTCCTCTTATATATACCTACGTACTCCCAAGCCAACAAAAGCATCCACGAAAACCTAATTCCACTGCCGCAACCTTCTGTACCCATGAGATCCCATCTTGGGGCCTTTTCCGGCGTCCTGCCGGAGGGGGCATTGATCACGGAGGGCTTCTACATCAACACCATAGCCTCTCCGATGATGTGTGAGTAGTTTACCTCAGACCTTCGGGTCCATAGTTATTAGCTAGATGGCTTCTTCTCTTTCTTTGGATCTCAATACAAAGTTCTCCACGATTCTCGTGGAGATCTATTCGATGTAATCTTCTTTTGCGGTGTGTTTGTTGAGACCCATGAATTGTGGGTTTATGATCAAGTTTATTATGAACAATATTTGAATCTTCTCTGAATTCTTTTATGTATGATTGGTTATCTTTGCAAGTCTCTTCGAATTATCAGTTTGGTTTGGCCTACTAGATTGATCTTTCTTGCAATGGGAGAAGTGCTTAGCTTTGGGTTCAATCTTGCGGCGTTCTTTCCCAGTGACAGCAGAGGCAGCAAGGCACGTATTGTATTGTTGCCATCGAGGATAACAAGATGGGGTTTATATCATATTGCATGAGTTTATACCTCTACATCATGTCATCTTACTTAAAGCGTTACTCTGTTCTTTTGAACTTATACTCTAGATGCATGCTGGATAGAGGTCGATGTGTGGAGCAATAGTAGTAGATGCAGGCAGGAGTCAGTCTACTTGTCACGGACGTGATGCCTATATACATGATCATACCTAGATATTCTCATAACTATGCTCAATTCTATCAATTGCTCAACAGTAATTTGTTCACCCACCGTAATACTTATGCTCTTGAGAGAAGCCACTAGTGAAACCTATGGCCCCCGAGTCTATTTTCCATCATATTAATCTTCCAACACTTAGTTATTTTTATTGCCTTTTATTTTACTTTGCATCTTTATTATAAAAATACCAAAAATATTATCTTATCATATCTATCAGATCTCACTTTCGTAAGTGATCGTGAAGGGATTGACAACCCCTTTATTGCGTTGGTTGCGAGGCTTTTATTTGTTTGTGTAGGTGCGAGGGACTCGTGCAGGGCCTCCTACTGGATTGATACCTTGGTTCTCAAAAACCGAGGGAAATACTTACGCTCCTTTGCTGCATCACCCTTTCCTCTTCAAGGGAAAACCAACGCAGTGCTTAGGAGGTAGCAAGAAGGATTTCTGGCGCCGTTGCCGGGGAGTCTACGCAAAAGTCAACATACCAAGTACCCATCACAAACTCTTATCTCCCGCATTACATTATTTGCCATTTGCCTCTCGTTTTCCTCTCCCCCACTTCACCCTTGCCGTTTTATTCGCCCCCTCTTTTCCGTTTGCCTGTTTTTCGCTCGCTTCTTGTTTGCTCGTATGTTGGATTGCTTTCTTGTCACGATGGCTCAAGATAATACTAAATTGTGTGACTTTACCAATACCAACAACAATGATTTTCTTAGCACTCCGATTGCTCCCCTTACTTATACTGAATCTTGTGAAATTAATGCTGCTTTATTGAATCTTGTCATGAAAGATCAATTCGCCGACCTTCCTAGTGAAGATGCCGCTACCCATCTAAATAGCTTCGTTGATTTGTGTGATATGCAAAAGAAGAAAGATGTGGACAATGATATTGTTAAATTGAAGCTATTTCCTTTTTCACTGAGAGATCGTGCTAAAGTTTGGTTTTCATCTTTGCCTAAAAATAGTATTGATTCATGGAATAAGTGCAAAGATGCTTTTATCTCTAAGTATTTTCCTCCCGCTAAAATCATCTCTCTTAGAAATGATATTATGAATTTTAAGCAACTTGATCATGAATATGTTGCACAAGCTTGGGAGAGGATGAATTTAATGATACGTAATTGCCCTACACATGGGTTGGATCTTTGGATGATTATACAAAAAATTTATGCCAGATTGAATTTTGCTTCTAGAAATCTTTTAAATTCGGCCGCGGGAGGCACTTTTATGGAAATCACTTTAGGAGAAGCTACTAAACTCCTAGATAATATTATGGTTAATTATTCTCAATGGCACACCGAAAGATCTACTAATAAAAAAAGTGCATGCAATAGAAGAAATTAATGTTTTGAGTGGAAAGATGGATAAACTTATGAAATTATTTGCTACTAAAAGTGTTTCTTCTGATCCTAATGATATGCCTTTGTCTACTTTGATTGAGAATAATAATGAATCTATGGATGTGAATTTTGTTGGTAGGAATAATTTTGGCAACAACACGTATAGAGGAAACTTTAATCCTAGGCCGTATTCTAGTAACTCCTCTAATAATTATGGTAATTCATACAACAATTCTTATGGAAATTTTAATAAGATGCCCTCTGAATTTGAGACTAGTGTTAAAGAATTTATGAATTCACAAAAGAATTTCAATGCTTTGCTTGAAGAAAAATTTCTCAAGGTTGATGAATTGGCTAGGAACGTTGATAGAATTTCTCTTGATGTTGATTCCTTGAAACTTAGATCTATTCCACCTAAGCATGATATCAATGAGTCTCTCAAAGCCATGAGAACTTCCATTGATGAGTGCAAAGAAAGAACTGCTAGGATGCGTGCTAAGAAAGATTGCTTTGTAAAAGCGTGTTCCTCTAGTTTCTATGAAATTAAAGATGAAGATCTAAAAGTTATTGATGTTTCCCCTATTAAATCTTTGTTTTCCAATATGAATCTTGATAATGATGGGACTGAATATGATCCACCATTACCTAGAAGGCGTTCCAGAAACTCGGAATTTTTAGATCTTGATGCAAAAATTGGTAAAAGTGGGATTGAAGAAATCAAAACTCTAGATATTAATGAACCCGTTACTTTGGATTTCAAGGAATTTAATTATGATAATCGCTCTTTGATAGATTGTATTTCCTTGTTGCAATCCGTGCTAAATTCTCCTCATGCTTATAGCCAAAATAAAGCTTTTACTAAACATATCGTTGATGCTTTGATGCAATCTTATGAAGAAAAACTTGAGTTGGAAGTTTCTATCCCCAGAAAACTTTATGGTGAGTGGGAACCTACTATTAAAAATAAAAATAAAAATCATGAATGCTATGCTTTGTGTGATTTGGGTGCTAGTGTTTCCACGATTCCAAAAACTTTATGCGATTTGCTAGGTTTCCGTGATTTTGATGATTGTTCTTTAAACTTGCACCTTGCGGATTCCATTATTAAGAAACCTATGGGAAGAATTAATGATGTTCTTATGGTTTCAAATAGGAACTATGTGCCCGTAGATTTTATTGTTCTTGACATAGATTGCAATCCTTCATGTCCTATTATTCTTGGTAGACCTTTCCTTAGAACGATTGGTGCAATTATTGATATGAAGGAAGGGAATATTAGATTACAATTTCCCTTAAAGAAAGGCATGGAACACTTTCCTAGAAATAAAATTAAACTACCATATGAATCCATTATGAGAGCCACTTATGGATTGCCTACCAAAGATGGCAATATCTAGATCTATCCTTGCTTTTATGCCTAGCTAGGGGCGTTAAACGATAGCGCTTGTTGGGAGGCAATCCAATTTTATTTTTAGTTTTTTGCTTTTTGCTTCTGTTTAGGAATAAATATTTGATATAGCCTCTGGTTAGATTTGTCTTTATGTTTTAATTAGTGTTTGTGCCAAGTTAAACCTATAGGATCTTCTTGGATGATAGTTATTTCATCTTGCTGTAAATTCCAGAAACTTTCTGTTCACGAAAACAATTGTTAAAAATCACCAGAACGTGATAAAATATTGATTCCAATTTATGCTGATCATAAACAAATTGTCTAGTTCTTTCTATTTTGGCTGAATTTTTGGAGTTCCAGAAGTTTGCGTTAGTTACAGATTACTACAGACTGTTCTGTTTTTGACAGATTCTGTTTTTCGTGTGTTGTTTGCTTATTTTGATGAATCTATGGCTAGTAAAATAGTTTATAAACCATAGAGAAGTTGGAATACAGTAGGTTTAACACCCATATAAATAAATAATGAGTTCATTACAGTACCTTGAAGTGGTGTTTTGTTTTCTTTCGCTAACAGAGCTCACGAGATTTTCTGTTAAGTTTTGTGTTGTGAAGTTTTCAAGTTTTGGGTAAAAGACTTGATGGATTATGGTACAAGGAGTGGCAAGAGCCTAAGATTGGGGATGCCCAAGGCACCCCAAGATAATCTAAGGACACCAAAAAGCCAAAGCTTGGGGATGCCCCGGAAGGCATCCCCTCTTTCGTCTACTTCCATCGGTAACTTTACTTGGAGCTATATTTTTATTCACCACATGATTGTGTTTTGCTTGGAGCGTCTTGTATTATTTGAGTCTTTATTTGTTAGTTTACCACAATCATCCTTGCTGTACACACCTTTTTGAGAGAGACACACATGATTCAGAATTCATTAGAATACTCTATGTGCTTCACTTATATCTTTTGAGTTATATAGTTTTTACTCTAGTGCTTCACTTATATCTTTTAGAGCACGGTGGTGGATTTGTTTTATAGAAACTATTGTTCTCTCATGCTTCACTTAGATTATTTTGAGAGTCCTACAAAACAGCGTGGTAATTTGCTTTAATAATGATAGGCATTCAAGAATAGTAAAAAAAATCTTATGAGTGTGTTGAATACTATGAGAAGTTTGATGCTTGATAATTGTTTTGAGATATGAAGATGGTGATATTAGAGTCATGCTAGTTTAGTAGTTGTGGATTTGAGAAATACTTGTGTTAAAGTTTGTGATTCCCGTAGCATGCACGTATGGTGAACCGTTATGTGATGAAGTCGGAGCATGATTTATTTATTGATTGTCTTCCTTATGAGTGGCGGTCGGGGACGAGCGATGGTCTTTTCCTACCAATCTATCCCCCTAAGAGCATGCGCGTAATACTTTGCTTTGATAACTTGTAGATTTTTGCAATAAGTATATGAGTTCTTTATGACTAATGTTGAGTCCATGGATCATACACACTTTTCTTCCTTCCACCATTGCTAGCCTCTCTAATACCGCGCACTTTTCGCCGGTATCATACACCCACCATATACCTTCCTCAAAACAGCCACCATACCTACCCATCATGGCATTTCCATAGCCATTCCGAGATATATTGCCATGCAACTTACCACTGTTCCGTTTAGTATGACACGCTCCATCATTATCATACTGCTTTGCATGATCATGTAGTTGACATCATATTTGTGGCAAAGCCATCGTTCATAATTCTTTCATACATGTCACTCTTGATTCATTGCATATCCCGGTACACCGCCGGAGGCATTCACATAGAGTCATATTTTGTTCTAAGTATTGAGTTGTAATTGTTGAGTTGTAAGTAAATAAAAGTGTGATGATCATCATTTTTAAAGCATTGTCCCAAGTGAGGAAAGGATGATGGAGACTATGATTCCCCCACAAGTCGGGATGAGACTCCGGACTAAAAAAAAGAGAGAAAAAGAGAGAAGGAACAACGCTACTATCCTTTTACCACACTTGTGCTTCAAAGTAGCACCATGATCTTCAGGATAGAGAGTCTCCTATGTTGTCACTTTCATATACTAGTCGGAATTTTTCAGTATAGAACTTGGCTTGTATATTCCAATGATGGGCTTCCTCAAAATGCCCTAGGTCTTCGTGAGCAAGCGAGTTGGATGCACACCCACTTAGTTTCTTTTGTTGAGCTTTCATATACTTATAGCTCTAGTGCATCCATTGCGTGGCAATCCCTACTCACTCACATTGATATCTATTAATGGGCATCTCCATAGCCCGTTGATACGCCTAGTTGATATGAGACTATCTTCTCCCTTTTTTTTCTTCTCCACAACCACCATTCTATTCCACATATAGTGCTATGTCCATGGCTCACGCTCATGTATTGCGTGAAGATTGAATTAGTTTGAGAACACCAAAAGCATGAAACAATTGCTTGGCTTGTCATCGGGGTTGTGCATGATTTAAATATTTTGTGTGGTGAAGATAGAGCATAGCCAGACTATATGACTTTGTAGGGATAACTTTCTTTGGCCATCTTATTTTGAGAAGACATAATTGCTTAGTTAGTATGCTTGAAGTATTATTATTTTTATGTCAATATTTAACTTTTGTCTTGAATCTCTCGGATCTAAACATTCATACCACAATTAAGAGAATTACATTGAAAATTATGCCAAGTAGCATTCCGCATCAAAAATTCTATTTTTATCATTTACCTGCTCGAGGACGAGCAGGAATTAAGCTTGGGGATGCTTGATACGTCTCCAACGTATCTATAATTTTTGATTGCTTCATGCTATATTATATTCTGTTTTGGATGTTTAACGGACTTTATTATACACTTTTATATTATTTTTGGAACTAACCTATTAACCGGAGGCCCAGCCCAAATTGTTGTTTTTGCCTTTTTCAGAGTTTCACAGAAAAAGAATATCAAACGGAGTCCAAACGGAATGAAACCTTCGGGAACGTGATTTTTGGAACGAACGTGATCCAGAGGACTTGGACCCTATGTCAAGAAAGCAACCAGGAGAGCACGAGGCAGGGGGGCGCGCCTACCCCCTGGGCGCGCCCTCCACCCTCATGGGGCCCACGTTGCTCCACCGACGTACTTCTTCCTCCTATATATACCTACGTACCCCAAACCAACAGAAGCATCCACGAAAACCTAATTCCACCGCCGCAACCTTCTGTACCCGTGAGATCCCATCTTGGGGCCTTTTCCGGCGTCCTGCCTAAGGGGGCATCGATCACGAAGGGCTTATACATTAACACCATAGCCTCTCCGATGATGTGTGAGTAGTTTACCTCAGACCTTCGGGTCCATAGTTATTAGCTAGATGGCTTCTTCTCTTTCTTTGGATCTCAATACAAAGTTCTCCACGATTCTTGTGGAGATCTATTCGATGTAATCTTCTTTTGCGGTGTGTTTGTTGAGACCGATGAATTGTGGGTTTATGATCAACTTTATCTATGAACAATATTTGAATCTTCTCTGAATTCTTTTATGTATGATTGGTTATCTTTGCAAGTCTCTTTGAATTATCAGTTTTGTTTGGCATACTAGATTGATCTTTCTTGCAATGGGAGAAGTGCTTAGCTTTGGGTTCAATCTTGCAGTGTTCTTTCCCAGTGACAGCAGGGGCAGCAAGGCACGTATTGTATTGTTGCCATCGAGGATAATAAGATGGGGTTTATATCATATTGCATGAGTTTATCCCTCTACATCATGTCATCTTACTTAAAGCGTTACTCTGTTCTTTTGAACTTAATACTCTAGATGCATGCTGGATAGCGGTCGATGTGTTGAGTAATAGTAGTAGATGCAGGCAGGAGTCGGTCTACTTGTCACAGACGTGATGCCTATATACATGATCATACCTAGATATTCTCATAACTATGATCAATTCTATCAATTGCTCAATAGTAATTTGTTCACCCACCGTAATACTTATGCTCTTGAGAGAAGCCACTAGTGAAACCTATGGCCCCGAGTCTATTTTCCATCATATTAATCTTCCAACACTTAGTTATTTTTATTGCCTTTTATTTTACTTTGCATCTTTATTATAAAAATACCAAAAATATTATCTTATCATATCTATCAGATCTCACTTTCGTAAGTGACCGTGAAGGGATTGACAACCCCTTTATTGCGTTGGTTGCGAGGCTTTTATTTGTTTGTGTAGGTGCGAGGGACTCGTGCGTGGCCTCCTACTGGATTGATACCTTGGTTCTCAAAAACTGAGGGAAATACTTACGCTACTTTGCTGCATCACCCTTTCCTCTTCAAGGGAAAACCAACACAGTGCTCAAGAGGTAGCAGGGCGGCACGGCGTTCTCCTCGTAGCGGGGAGCCGACGCGTCCTCCGACGCGCGTGCTGGCGAGATTGGGAACGCCGACGCGTCCACCTCGACGCGTCGCGGCGAGGAGCGGAACGCCGACACGTCCTCCTCGACTAGTGGCGGCGAGGAACGGAACGGCGACGCGTCGCGTCGCGGCGAGGAGCGGAACACCGACGCGTCCTCCTCGACTAGTGGCGGCGAGGAACGGAATGACGACGCGTGACCATCCGCGCGGTGCAGCGAGAGGCGCCTAGGGCTTGGGAGGGGCGATGCCATGGTGGTCGACGTGAGAGGGAGGGGGAGGAGATAGCAATGAACGTGAACGTGAGGGGGAGGAGATAGCAATGTCGTGGGATTCGCAGTATTTATAGCGAGCAATGGCACACCTACATAAGATATGGACTGAGCTGCACTAATCTAACTGCAGGTACAGTTGCGTCACTGACATGTGGGCCAGACCCCTGTTGGGCCCATATGTCAGTGACCCAATGTACATGCAGTTAAGTAACAGCTACGTGGGCATATTTGTTGGAGTAAATTACGGGGGAGGGAAGGGGTGGAAATATTGCTGGTCACAACGGATTGGACGAGCGCGGGGGGAGGAGACTCATGCATGCAGATTTTTTCCACACGCGGTGGAGTGGTGGGACCGCCGGAGGGAGAAGGAGAGTCTGGCAGACATATTGTTTCCACACATGGAGAGGAAAATATTTGGAGACGAACGTGCTTTCTGCAGGTATGGGGAACGGTGCATAATAAGTCTCATCTTGCATGCCGGGCTAGGTATAGTCTCAAGTCATTAAAAACACGCCCAACACATGTTCATATTTCAAGGTGCACTAAATTATTGCATGCGATGATTAAGGCTGGCCATAATGGTGGCATCTTAGCTGGTATCATGCACACGGGAATAGCAAACATGCTGATGTGGCAAAGAATTAAAGAAGAGAGGGGGCTTAGAGTAACTAGTGTTCATGCATGCATTGGTAAACACATTTTTTTGTGAAGAACTACAAAAACTATTCCACCGCCTCTATCTTGCTAAGAGTAGGTCAAATTTTTGAATCAAGCCCTTTAAACTAGAAGGGAGGTAGTAGTACTCTAATAGCTAACCTTGGCCCTGTTTGGATCCATGTGTTAGAGTTAGTTTGAACTCAACTAACCCAAAAAAATCTAACCCACCCAAGAGGTGCTTATTTGGGTTACTCCCTCCGTCTAGGTGTGTAAGTCATCTTACGTTGTGCACCGCGACCAAGGCGAAGAGGAAAACGAGAAACCTTAATGTCTTTTTGCTAATTAATAGCATGGCATGCAATGAACTAACCACTGCATGTCATGTTTGGCAGTCTCAAGTCATTGAAAGCATGCACCGCCCACATCTCTTATTGGTTGATATGTCACAAAACAAGAAACGATATTGTAGATATTGATATTTTTAGTACTTATAAATTTGGTCAAACACTTTGCAAACGGTTGACGGAAGTAAAAAGGACCAGAGGGAGTATCATACATGCGGAGTAGGCAAAAAAATTGCTCATTTATAGCTGGTCGAAGTCTCAAAGGGCGCGACCGCGTGAGGGAGGCGAAGGTTGTGGGAGGCACGACGGTTGACGGAATTAAGTGAAGTTACCCACACGCTGGCATGGCATGCGAACAGGCAGAAGCTATACCGTCAGGCCTACGATATGGGTCTAGTAGACATGACATCTAGTGGGTCCCGCATAGTTCTCGAGAACTCTTTGGGGGCTTGCAGCCGTTTATCCACCGGGCAAGCCAGCAACCCCACGCCGTTCGCACGCCCTACTCGTCCCCGTCTTCTACTAGTACAGTACCTTACAACAGTTCGCTCCCAGTCGTCCCGTCCTTTCACATTACGACAATTCCACTAATCCTAACCCTCCTCCAAAATCCATGGCGTCCCAAATCTCCATGATCGACGGTGAGTACAACATTAGAACCATCACCGGTGATGAGTTCGACGTCATCTACACCCGTGGATCCGCGATGGTGAAAGCATGCCTTGCTCGCTTCCTACACATGTTCAACAGTTTCAACATCTCCAAGTCGTTCACCTGTGGTCCTTCCGATTTTCGTTACTGAAAACCAACATCTAAATCTAAACCATAGTATTTGCCCTAGAACTACCAGGTTCAACATCTCGCAACATAAACCCATACAACCATACGCCAAGGAGGTACGTAGTACTATGAATTCCATTTCGCTCCATACCAATCGTTCTAAAAACTACTTAGTACTTATAACACGCCACTGAAAATCAGAACTCTTAACCCCGCTAAAAAATGATACTATTTTAAACGTGGCTACTCGATCTGTGGCAACTGGCGAGCCACCGCCTCCAAGTCGTTCACCTATGGTCCGACCATCAACTCCTACGGATCAAATTATCACGCGAGCTGACTATTCCTACAAAGGTGTGCTCCACCACGTACCCGGTACCCGCGAATGCAGCAATCGTGCACCTAGGGTTTTAGGGTTTATTTGTTAACATTGCCTTTACGTAGCACTCGTGTGTGCGAGACAGCGAAAGACCGACTGCGTGCGTGCGCCTCTTCTCTTCGTATATGTACTCCACCGTTTGTCTGGTGTCCAAAAAATTATAATAACTACTAGCAATGTGCCAATGCGTTGCCACACGATCTGAGTAGATTAATACATATTCACCGATTTGATAGAAAGAAAAGTCTAGTTTTGAAATATGTATATCACTAAAAAATTGTTATGTTTCACTCAAAATATATTCCTTTGGCGGTTTTGATGAGATAAGGGAGGGATGTTGTTGGTTTCAAGATTCGAGAAGTGGTATATGTCTAATTTCTACTCTTACTAGCAATGTGCCCATGCGTTGCAACGGATCCAAAGTAGAATAGTACTTGTTAACAAACTTGAAAGAAAACATTCTTGTTTTGATATACATATACCACTAAAAATATATTACGTTTCACTCAAAACATATTTCTCAGGCTGTTTTGATGAGGTGAGGGAGGGATGGCTTTCAAAATAATAAGGGGTTTTCTGCAAATTGGAGCAGAGAAGCGGGCTATCGTTACAAAAATGCCACAACTTACCTCACAACCGTTAGATGCAGATGTAATGGCCACAAATGACGGATGACAGACACACCATCATCACCAACTGAGTCTTTTATAGGAGTAGAGACTAGCAAGATGCCCGTGCGTTGCACGGAACATCAAGATATTGTGGGAGAAAAGGATGAACGAGGGAAGGCCTTATCTGCAAATGTGGAGAGGAGTGCGGTTAAATTGCCATAGTTTTGTTCCTATCCGTCAGATATAAATCGGACGACCTATATTGCAGGATGGCAGGCCCACCATCATCACCAACTCTGTTTTTTATCCCTACTAGCAAGATGCCCGTGCATTGCACGGAACACCAAGATGCATTTATTTTACAAAATATCTGTTGTGGTTGATCCATGCAGGAGTAATCCCATATGTAAAAACTAACAATATCTCGAGAAAGAGGAGAAATGAGGTGAGTAGGAGTTGGGCGTGGTGGCGATTGGTGGTCGGACTGAGCGTAGGCATGGGGATGGACGACGCCGATAGCGGCCAGCCGGCCACCATGCCAGATTGTTCCAGTGGCTTCTTTTTTAATTGCTCAACAATGAGGTTGTGAGAGATAAGGATGAACGAGGGAAGACCTTATCTGCAAATATGGAGAGAGGCGGGGTATCTTTTTGCAAAATTGTCATATTTTGCTATCTATCCATCAGATATAGATCGAACGGTCTATATTGCAGGATGGCAAGCACACCATCATCACCAACTCGGGTTTTTATAAGAGTAGAGAACTCTTATAAAAAGCATAGTCGGTGATGATCGTGTGCCTGCCATCCTGCAATATAGGCCGTCCGATCTATATCTGACGGATAGGAAGGAAACTATGGCAATTTTGCAAAAAGATACCCACACCCCTCTCCACACTTGCAAATAAGGCCTTCCCTTGTTCATCCTTTTCTCCCACAAGATAAACTACTCATACAAATGCATCTTCATGTTCCGTGCAACGCATGGGCATCTTGCTAGTTGTTGCAAAAAGCCCATGTGTGTGAGAGAGAGAGGGAGAGAGGAGGAGGACGGAGTGCATGTGGGACAAAGACACAAAGAGTGTGTGTGCGAGAGGTATCAGCTTAAAATGAGGCGATAGTCTGTGTGTGTGCACGATCGAGAGCACGTGTCTCAAGAAGGGAAGAAAAATCTACTTAGATACAAGGAGCGGGAGAGAGACATGTATGCGATAGTGGAAGCACGAGTGTGCGGGTGTATAAACCTATCTAGAGGCTAGTCGATAAATGTTTGTGAGAGAAATACGAGTCGGGGGTGCGAAAGCGGGAGTTTTGTGTGTGAGAGAGAGAGACGACAGTCGGGAAGGGGAGTGGAAGCAGGAGTTGTGTGTGTGTGAGAGAGAGAGGGGGGGAGTTTGTCTGATCGGTAAACAAATGAATAATGTCAGTCTGGGATGGAGACGAAAAGGAGACCGCAACAAATGTTGTGTCTACAGGCGAGAGAGACAGAGTAATTTTAGTGGTATGATTCATATCTAGAGACATATAGGGTGTGTGAGAGAATCCCATAGAGAGAAACACAAAGTGAAAGACGAGTGGAGACTGTGTGTGTGGCGGTGAAAAAGAAAGCTTAGGTACCTAGTGATACGAGAGAACGGTAGAGACGTGAGAGGTAATGAAAACCGTGTAATGTATAATGATAGGGAGAGTGTGACACTTCTCAAGGGAGACGTCGAGAGACCATGTTTGCGAGGATAGAGAAACATGAAGTGAGCGTGCGGGTGAGCTGGAGAAAAGAGAGTGATAGCTACATGAAGGAGCATGCATGCGAGAGAGATGGGCATGAAGGGAGTGAACATAAAAGGGATTCAAATATTTGAATTCGAGATGATGATACATGTAATCCATACTCGAACCAAAATTGATCTATCAAACATGCATACTCATATGAATTCACGCGCATCTATGTTATTTAATATGTAGATATTACTGATCCATACATTTTAGTAGAACATAATTTGGTTTAATTTTTTGAATTCAACCTTATGATTTTGAGATCATTGTATTTGTAAATCATATTATACATATAAAGGAGCAGAATTCTTTGTTGTGCTTTTGAAAGTATATATTAAAAAAATGATGTATATAAATTTTTATTCCAATTGAAAATGGATCGCGCCTGAAAAAAATAGAATACAAACGGGATTCGAATTGAGTTGGCACGGTAAACGTGCACTCTGAAAAATTTGAACGAAGCGGGGAAAGTCGTAGTAACCGCCCGAAACCAAAATCTGCGAGATGGAAATTACTACTGCCTATCCCTGCCACGCAAAGCCTATCTGCTCGATTTCTATAGGTTTCGGTAGGGGTAGATTTGTAATTTCACTCGAACGTGACATAACCGCCTCTCACCCGGATTCATACACGGTGGGCGCCAAAACACAGTGTGTCCTCGGCTGAAATCGACTCCCTCCCCGATTCATACATGGTGGGTGCCAAAAACAAACTCTGTCGGCAAATATTCGGTGTATGCGAGATTACCGTCCTATCCCCAACCGACTAATATTGTTGTGATGTAGGAAATTTGAAACGGGGGCTAAGTTTGTAAATTTCGTCGCATTTGAGACAAGCGCGCCCTGAAGATATGGTTCCCCCTTCCTCTCCACCTCCATTTCCCCATTCGTACTCCGTGGGCGCCAAAACACCCTCTCCACCCCAGCCTCCTCCGTCCGCCACCCCATCCACCGCCGTCCTACTCCACCATGCCGGAGCTGATACCTCGACGCCGCCGTCCATTACAAGAGATCGACCTCTCTCATCCACGGCTTTGGACCGGGATCCTTGCATCCCGTCCTCTTGCTTCATCCCCGCCGTCGTCCATCTTGCCGGCGCCGCTCCTACGACCGTCTCGTCCACCGCGCCCCGCCGCCATCGTCTACCCTCCTAGATCTGCTTCCAGGCCGCCGACAACCATTGCTACCGCAGCACCGTCAAATTCTCAGCAGATGCATACACGGCGCCGCACCAGAGGCGGTACTCTTTCGTATCTGCTCAACTTATTTATCGCAGCAAGAAAATAGATCTCCACTACTTTACTCTGATTTCTTGTCCATCACTTACTTGCTAGTTGAGAGCAAACATTGGTTGCGAAGTTGCCTTTGTCCAGTTTGCACCTTCAGATCCACCATGGCACGCTCAACACTATACTCCCAATGCTTATGGTTTTCGCCTTTTATATTCCACACTAGTTAAATCACAGTAGACTAAATTTCAAAATTGGGTCAGTCGATTTTTCAGAGCTCGCCGGAGTTCACCGGTGCGAACGAAGGGGCTCGGGTGGGGAGTTTGGTTGTTGGGGGGCGGTGGTGGGGCCTCGCTGAACGAAGAAAACTCGACGCGGATGGGGGCGGGGGTGGGGGGTGGGGGTGGCGGAGGAACACAGGCGGTGGGGGCCGATGGTCCGGCCGGCGGCCCGTGCGGTGTTCTGTATGGGAAGAATCAGAGACGAGGAAGAAAAAGGGTTAGGAGACGTAGGATCTTCATCCAACCGCCTGAAATGGTCGACTGACCCAAATGCAGACATGCCTTTATATTTAGTACCATCATCGTACCTGCTTAGCACTGCTCCTGAATCCATCAAGCTAAACAACGTGCCACTCATAATTCCAAACTTGTTGCTCAAGTACGAATCTGATATGATGCTGATATTACTAAAACAGATAACATTTAACTGGTCAGCTAATGTTCCTACTTTACTTTCGAAAAAGCACGTGCACCACATATAGAGAGACAGCAGGGAGTTGCTTTCTTAATGCGCTCTGGTTCATCATGTGTTGAGGATATAGACCTTAGAGTCACCCGCCAGGAGGGGCCGGGTTACTCATAATGGTCATCGCCAGAAGCCCGGCGCCAAGCTTGAAGACGGTGGGCCAAAGATGGGCTTAAGACCCGGATATGGCTTAAGGCCCGTAGTGACAATCATTGTTATGGTAGAACTTGTAGTGTAAGGCAAGAATAGTTGAGAGTCCGAGCCGGACACTCTTATGAGCCGGCCGGGACTCTGAGAGCTGCTGGGCGTCAGCCTCTCTATATAAAGGGACGACCCGGCAGCGGTTTAGGGACAAGAAAGATCTCATCGAGAGCCGGGCATAGCAGTTAAGCTCCCTGGTCATCGAAACCCTAATCAATACCACCTCAACTGGACGTAGGCTTTACCTTCACCGTAAGGGGCCGAACCAGTATAAACCCTCATGTTCCTTGTCCCGTTAACCCCTTCAAGCTTCCTAGCGGCGATGGCTCCATGACTAAATCCTAGCTTGAGGACATCTGCCGTGACAATTCCACGACAGTTGGCGCCCACCGTGGGGCAAGCGCACGGTGGATTTGAGTTCTTGAAGGGCAGCTTCGAAGGGCTCAAGGGATACGCTGTGGGCCGGATGACCAAGAGTCGTCGCGGCAAGCTCTACATCGATGATGCAAACTGGGGCCCCGACGCCGGCTCAATTGAGTACGGGTACTGGGTCCCCTTCGGCGGAATTCATGTTTTCATTGGCAAGATTGGCGAGCCGGGCCCTGAGCCGGATCTCTGCGCCGATCTCATCAAGACGGCTCAGCGCGTACGACCCGCCCGGGCCCTGCCTGCCTTAAAGCATGCTTTTGTGGGATGTATCCATGGAGGGCTCTCTGATAGATCTGGATCTGGTGATGAGACGGCCGCCGGCTCTGACGGCGAGTCGTCCACAGATGAGTCAAACTCGTTGTATCAACTTCAAGATGGCAGGCTCATGGGTTGTTCCTATGGTGACAGTATTCCGGACCCGTTTGAGCCGCCGAGCCGGGTCAGAATCTTCATGGCCGGTGCGCAGCCTGTTCAGAACCCTGCTGCTGGAGCGGGAAACCCAGTGCCCTCGCCGGCTCAGGTGCTGATGGATCTCACGGACAAGATGATGGCCCTGTTAACCGCCGCGGTTGACCCGGTGGATCAAGCTCAGCATGATGCGGAGGTGGCGCAGTTAAAGTTAGATCTAGCGAAAGCTAAGGAGGATCTGGCAGCGGAAGGGATCAGGATGGCTGCGGAGAGGGCGACTCTCGACGCCCAAACTCAGTTGATCCAGGCGCAGTCCTTCCGGCTTACGATGGATCAGAACGCGTCCAATGAGGTCATGAGAAGGAGGCATCAGAAGGCCCAGTCTCGGCTCCCTCCGGTTTACGATCCTCAAAACCTCTTCAACACGCCAGGTGCAGGGTCCAGTAACCCGCCAGGGATCATAGTGCCCGGGTCTGGGACCCCTGTTCAGCCACAAGTAATGGGGCCTCCCCGGGTGAGCCCTGCCCCGCCTCAGTATGTACCGATACCCCCGGGTCATTATGCTAACCCGCTGGAGAACATGGTCGCCGCAGCAGCACGGCTGGCGGCCCTCCCAATTGACGGCGACTCGCCAACGGCTATTGAAACCCGCCGGGTCAGGGAACTCCTTCAGACAGCGTTGGCACAGCAAGAGGCATACTCCTATAGCCGGGACATGATCCACTCGACCCCTCGTCCAGGCCGGAGCCCGAGTTATAGCAGACACATGGTCTCAGCGACCGGCTCAAGTAATGTCCGACGCCATGACCCGCCCCCTGGCCATGGCCCGGCTCATAACGGAGCCTTCTACGCGGCAGACCAAGACAGAGCACGGCAAGAGGCGGAGCCGGTGCCTCAGTTGATGACTTACGAGACCCCCCCGGCTTATCCGACGGCTTCCGTCGATGTGGGTATCCCTACGAGGACCGGAGGTGTCCCGTGTTTAGTACCGGCTCTCTGCAATGAACGTCTACCCTAGGACTTCAAAGGCCCTAGGAAGGTGCCTAATTACACGGCTGACTTACAACCCGCAGCCTGGATCGAAAGTTACGAGATGGCCATGGAGCTGTTGGAGGTCAGTGAAGCGGCGATGGCCAAGTACTTCACCATGATGCTAGATGGGACCGCCCGCACTTGGTTGAAAGGGCTACCGCCGAATTCCATTGGATCTTGGGCTGAGCTGAAGGCCCGGTTCATACAAAACTTCAAAGACACCTGTAGGCAGTCTATGTCAATAGTGGATTTGACTAACTGTAAACAGCAGGAGGGTGAGTCTACGACACATTGGGTTCGTCGGGTCAAGGAGATCATACATTCATCGGATAAGATGGATGCCGGCTCTACAGTCTTGATGTTGGAGCAAAATTGTCGTTTTCTGCCCCTGAAGATGAAACTCGGGCGGCTTAAGCGCGACTGCAATGATATGGGTACGCTGATGGCGGCTCTCGTCAAGTACGCCGATTCTGATGGTACCAAGGACCCCGCTTCAGATGATGAAAGGACAGGGAAGGGAAAGAAGAACGACAATGGCAAAGGTCATCAGCATAACCCCGGGAACCAAGGAGGTGGCAAGCGTAAGGCCGACGGCAGCCTAGAGTTCGTGGCCAACGCCAGCTCACAGGGTAATAACCAGAGACGCAAGGGGAGGCCCCCTCCCCGAGCCGGCGGATCAGGCCCGACGCTGGAGCAGCTGTTGAATGAGCCCTGTCCAAGGCATGGCTCTAAAGAGAAGCCAGCTACTCATCTGTGGAAGGATTGTGCAATCATGAAGGCCTTTAAGAATTCCAACGCCTTTAACGGCAACAATGGCCCGGGCGGTGGCTCAGGCGCCGGCGGCTTTCATGGCCCGGGCAGCGGCTCAAATTCTAATCCTCAGAACGGTCAAGGGGGCTTTAATCAACAGTCGGGCCAGGGTCATCCACAGCAGCAGGGGGTTATCAGACCAATCCAAAGCAGCTTAGCGGTGGACAGTATCATGTATTTACCACCAGTCTGTGTAAGCGAGATCAGAAGCTTCATAAGAGGGCTGTGAATGCTGTTGAGCCGGCGGTTCCGTGCTACTTACGGTGGTATGAGCAGCCTATAGTGTGGAGTAGGGAGGATCACCCTCCCCGGGTGGATAATCCGGGTCACTTGGCCTTGGTGGTGGCTCCTTAGGTGGGAGGATATAAGTTCACTAAGGTGCTCATGGATGGAGGCAGCAGCATCAACATCCTCTATTATGAGACTTTCCGTCGTATGGGGTTGATTGATAAGAACCTCAGCCAGTCAAACACTATTTTCCATGGTGTAGTACCTGGTAAGTCGGCTTATCCAGTCGGCAAGATCGAGTTGGAAGTGGCCTTTGGAGACGAGCACAACTACAGGGTGGAAAAATTGATCTTTGAGGTGGTCAAGATAAGAAGCCCGTATCATGCCATATTTGGGCGGCCGGCTTACGCCAAGTTCATGGCACGGCCGTGTTACGTGTATTTACAGATCAAGATGCTAGGTCTCAATGGGACCATTACGGTTCATGGCAGCCGGAAGGTGGCCTTGGAGTGTGAGGAAGGCGATGCGGCTTATGCAGAATCTGTTTGTGCAACAGAGGAGTTAAAATTTTACAAAGACAATGTTGACCCAACAGATATGACCTCTCTGAAAAAGCCGACTACGGAGCATGAGCCGGCAATGAAATTTAAGTCGGCTGATGAGACTAAACTTGTTGATTTCGTTCCAGGGGATTCATCTCAGCAGTTTAGCGTCAGTGCCAATCTGGATCCAAAATAGGAAAGCGCGCTCGTCGAGTTCATCCATGAGAATAGGGACATTTTTGCATGGAAGCCTTCTGACATGCCAGGTGTACCTAGAGAACTCGCTGAGCACACTCTCAATGTTGATCCGAAATTTAAGCCGGTCAGGCAATTCCTTCGGCGGTTTAATGAAGAGAGGCGGAAAGCTATTGGTGAAGAGGTGGCCCGGCTCTTGGCGGCCGGGTTTATTGTTGAAGTCTTTCACCCAGAGTGGTTAGCTAACTCGGTGCTCGTGCTCAAGAAGAACGGCACCTGGCGGATGTGTGTGGACTACACAGACTTGAACAAGGCGTGTCCGGCTGATCCTTTTGCCCTTCCCCGTATTGATCAAATCATTGATGCTACGGCGGGTTGTGAGCGCTTAAGTTTCTTGGATGCTTATTCGGGATATCATCAGATTAAAATGGCAGTTAAGGACCAGGAGAAGACGGCGTTCATCACTCCCTTTGGAGCCTTCTGCTATGTGTCTATGCCCTTTGGACTCAAGAGTGCACAGGCGACTTATCAGCGTTGCGTGCAGAACTGTCTTCATAACCAGATTGGGCGCAATGTTCATGCTTATGTGGATGATATTGTGGTTAAATCTAGGAAGGAGGAAACCTTGATAGATGATCTGAGAGAGACCTTTGATAATCTCTGGGTCTACAAGATGATGCTTAACCCGGCCAAGTGTGTTTTTGTTGTTCCTGCAGGCAAGCTCTTGGGTTTCTTGGTTTCTAACAGAGGCATTGAAGCTAACCCGGAAAAGATCAAGGCCATCACCTCCCTGGCTAAACCGGCGTGTATAAATGACGTCCAGCGCTTGGCGGGTCGCATCGCTGCTTTAAGCCGGTTTATAAGCCGTTTGGGTGAGAAGGCTATGCCATTATATCAGTTGATGAAGAAAACTGATGACTTTGTCTGGAATGATGCAGCTAATACTGCTTTTGAGGATTTGAAGAAACAGCTGGCCGAACCCCCAGTCCTTGCTGCTCCGGTTGACAAGGAGCATTTATTGCTGTATGTGGCTGCTAATACACGAGCTGTCAGTGTGGCCGTGGTAGTGGAGCGCAAGGAAGAGGGTAAGGAGCATCCGGTTCAGCGGCCGGTTTATTATGTCAGCGAAGTACTCATTGAGTCCAAGCAGCGGTATCCGCATTGGCAGAAACTTGTTTATGGTGTGTTCATGGCAAGCCGGAAGCTTAAGCATTATTTCCAGGGTCACCCCATCACTGTGGTCAGTTCTGCCCCTCTTGGAGATATCATTCAAAACAGGGAGGCCACCGGGAGAGTGGCTAAGTGGGCTATAGAGCTCGGACCTCATGGTCTGAAATACGTGCCACGCACTGCTGTTAAATCTCAGGCTTTGGTGGATTTCATCAATGATTGGATGGAGTTACAAGTGCCCGAACAAAAGCCGGACAACACATACTGGACTATTCACTTCGATGGGTCCAGGCAATTGGAGGGCTCGGGGGCTGGAGTCGTATTGGCTTCCCCTAAAGGTGACAAGTTTCATTATGTGCTACAATTGATGTTTCCTTGTACCAACAATGCAGCTGAATACGAGGCCTTGCTCCACGGTCTTCGGATGGCTAAGGAGATGAGCTTGAGCCGGGTAAGGTGCTTCGGCGACTCCGACTTGGTGGCTCAACAAGTATCAGGAAAGTGGGACTCCAAGGACCCTCTCATGGCGGCTTATCGCCGCGAAGTTGATGCCATTGCTGGGCACTTTCAGGGTTACCAAGTAGAGCACATCGATCGCAGGAAGAACGAGGCGGCTGATGCTTTAAGCCGGCTGGGCTCTCAGCGAAAGCCGATGCCGCCTAATACTTTTCTGGACGTCCTGCATAACCCTTCTGTTAAGTTGCCCACAGAGGAAGACTTGGCTGTTCCTGACCCGGAGGCACGGCTGGTGGCGGCTCTCCACATCATCCCGAACTGGACAGTGCCCTATCTGGCTTACATGACCCGGGGAGATTTGCATGAGGACGAAACTTTGGCTAGACAAATAACCCGGCGGTCTAAGTCCATGGTTGTTATCAATGGTGAGTTGCATCGCCGCAGTGTTACGGGAGCGTTCCAGCGATGTGTCTCCCCTGAGGAAGGCCAAGAGATCTTGCGCGAGATTCATGAAGGGGATTGTGGCCATCACGCCGGCTCAAAGTCTCTTGTAGCCAAGGCTTTTCGTCATGGTTTTTATTGGCTGACGGCTCATACTGATGCGGAGGACTTGGTCAGTAAATGTGATGGTTGCCAAAGGTTTTCGCGACGGGCTCATGTGCCGGCTCAGGAGCTAAGGATGATCCCAATTACTTGGCCCTTTGCGGTCTGGGGGCTTGATATGGTTGGGCCTTTTAAAAGGTCCAAGGATAAGAAGACCCACCTCTTGGTGGCAGTTGACAAATTTACCAAGTGGGTTGAAGCGGAGCCAGTTAGCAAGTGTGATGCGGCCACAGCAGTTCAGTTCATGAAAAGGGTGATATTTCGCTTCGGCTTTCCGCACAGCATTATAACTGACAATGGTACCAATCTATCTAAAGGCGCCATGGAGGAGTTTTGTCGACGAGAGCATATCCGACTTGATGTTTCATCAGTGGCTCATCCTCAATCCAATGGTCAAGCTGAGAGGGCTAATCAGGAGATTCTGAAGGGCATCAAGCCCCGGCTTTTGGTCCCTTTGCAAAAGACGCCGGGTTGTTGGGTGGAGGAGTTGCCCTCCATGTTATGGAGCATCAACACTACTCCTAACAGGTCTACAGGTTTCACGCCTTTCTTCATGGTTTATGGGGCAGAAGCAGTTCTCCCCCAGTGACATCCGTCATGACTCGCCTCGAGTGGCGGCTTATGTTGAGGCGGATAATGAACAGGCGCGCCAAGACGCTCTTGACTTGTTGGATGAACAGCGTGATGTGGCAGCAGCTCGCTCAGCGATTTACCAACAAGACCTGCGCCGTTATCATAGTCGCCGGGTTAAATCCCGGGTCTTCCAGGAAGGCGATCTGGTGCTCCAGCTCATCCAAGATCAAACAGATGCGCACAAGCTATCCCCGCCTTGGGAAGGGCCCTTTGTGGTCAGCAAGAATTTGCACAACGGGTCATATTACCTCATTGACGTTCGGGAGCACAAAGATTCACGTAAGTCGGAGGAGGAGACCCGTCGGCCGTGGAACATAGCTCAGCTTCGGCCTTATTACACTTGAGCCACCGGCTCTCATAATGTACATATTTCTCTAAGCCGTGTATATATTATGATAAGCAATAAAGCAGGACCTCTGTCCTTTTTTCTCCTCCGAAGATAAATGTGTTGCTTTCATTACAAGATCATGTGATAACTTGAAGGAGGATCCGGCTTATGATCGTATTCGAATCTAGCCATACACAATATAATCACTTGGGGGCTTCCTGTTCAAACATAGGTCGTATTCGAACCAAAGAGAACATAGCTGTCGATACCCATTTGATTGGCCACGTGCCGAGCTCATTGGGGAGTTTTCTTTGATCATATTTGAATCATAGTTTAACCTCTTTGGGAACCGACGTGGATCGTATTCGAATCAGCGTCGTTAAACAATTCTTAAGATCATTTGGGGGCTTCCTGTGCAAACATAGGTCGTATTCGAACCAAAGAGAACATAGCTGTCGGTACCCTCTTGATTGGCATCGCCACACCCACTGGGGGCTATATGATCGCATTTGAATCCTAGCATAACCCCTTTGGGATGGGTCTCTGGTCGTATTCGAACCGGAAGCCCCTAAGTTTTTCTGATTTATAAGCGAGTTCTTCTAATTATTTCAAGTATGCACGACGGGTCTCACTTTGCCGGCTTAACCTTGATTTACAGTGCTAGTCGAATACAATCGGCATTATTAAGACTGGTAAACCGGAATTGAGGTACCAACCTTATTGCCCGGGTTATCTAAGCCGGAAGAGTGCTTGCAGGCTGGTAAGTGTGTTGTTACGGTTATATCAAGGACATAATTGAGGACCAGTCTTTTGTGATTCATATTCCGGGTTATATGCATAAGACTATGATTCTTCGTGCGGTAAGCCGCCTCGAGACTTGTGATTTGTCTTTCTATGCAGGATAGTTAAAGACAACTATTTAAGCTTAAGGAACATGACTGATCAACTATGACCCGGAGACATATAAGGAAGCAACTTTCATAGAATTCAGCATTCAACACATGCACGATGGCACAGCACAGTTAAAGTGTTTATCCTATTCTATTACAAGACTCATTGAGTCCAAAAGGGTGAAGCATTGTTTCGCATAAACCGTCTACAGAGTTACGACGCTTGCTGGGTTGAGGTTTCCGGCTCATCCCTCTCCGCTCCTCCGGCTGTTCCCAAGACCTGGAAAGTTGACGACTTCCAGTCAATGCCGCTCAGAGCTTCAAATTGAGCTTCCTCGTCAATTAACCCGACCGGGTCAATCTCCGGGGCAAAGGTGTGCTTCCGAGTCGGCGGGATTAAGCTGAGGGCTTCATAGCGCGGAGTGGGGATCCTCTGATTCTCTGCATCGTAACCCGGCTGGTACTTAGTCAGATCTGTATCATTGCCAATCAGAGTGGCCACCGGGCGTACGATCTTCACGCAGGCTGCGAAGTCCTTTTGGTCGAAGGCGGTGCGTCTTCCTTCAAACTGGGGTAGCCCAGAGCGATGTCCGCCGGGTCTAGTTCTGGAAGGAACGCCTTGGCGCGGCTTAGAGCAGCTATGGCTCCGGCTCTTGCAGAGGCCCGTCGCAGCTCTTGGATACGTTGAGGAAGAACGGCGAGCCGGCAAAGAACTTCCGCCAGGTGAGTCGACACCTCATTGGATAGGGCCACCATAGCCAAAGCACGCTGTGACCCGGTGTAGAGTTGCTCCACCAGGGTGTACATGGCCTTCAACTTGGTTACCACACTTTGGTTGAGGTTGGCGCTTTTGGGACCTGTTTCACAGAATAAGATAAGCCGCCGACAAGGATGAGTTATGAGATATAAAGATTACAAACTTGATGAAAGCCGGTGAAATGACTTACCGAAGATTGCGGCAACCATCTGGGACACCTGGCGCTTTAAGCCGGAGAGTTCGGCGGTCTTCTCTGACAGAGCCTTCTCCGCCTGTTCGGCCCGGTTCACCAGAGTAGCCTTCTCTTCGGCCCAGGCTTTCCGTTCAGCGTCAAAGTCCGTCTTCAGCTTTTCTTGCACAGAAATACTGGACACAAATTTGGCATTGGCCTTCCGGGTCTCAGTTTCTTGCGTCTTTAGGCGGGTCTTCAGATCGGAGATGTCAGCTTCGAGCTTCTTGCAAGCAGCCTGCATAATTTCCGGGTTATAGGATGAACAGTTATTATGCAATTTTAAGTCCCAAGCACTTTCCAAGCAAAGACACTTGGCACTTGGGGGCTAATGCATATCGAACGTTTCTATCTACAAATTGCCGGTTCAAGTGAGTAAGCCGGAACTTAAGTCTACAACATATTCTATCATAAGTCGTAGACTTGGGGGCTAGAGCATGGTAAGAATAACAAGATAACTATACAGTAAGCAAGAAGAAAGAAGAGTGGTACCTCAGACTTCTGCTGAATCTGGTTCACCATGCCGATTTCTACATCCCGGCTCTTGTGCACTTGGCTGACGTAGCCGGAGACGATCTCTCCGATGTTCAGATTGGCGTAGTCGGTGAGGTCCAGATTAGCCCGGTGGTGCTGTAGCAACTCCTCCTTGGCGGAGCATTTGGCCAGCGCAGTAGGCCTCCCCGGCTCAACAAACTCCGTCCAGGTGATTACCACGTCCAGGTCATTGACCGGCTGAGCCGGACCGGAGGTCTCCGGGTTAGCAGAAGCTTCTGCGGTCGCCTTGTCAGTTGGAGCGGTGGCTTCGGGAGTTGAGGCAGCTAGCGGTTCTTGAGCTGCTACCTCCGTTTCAGGCAAGTCCGGTTCTTCGACCGGCTTATTCTTCTTCGCCCTCTTGGTGAGCTTTGCCTGGGCACTAAAAGGACAAAAAGGTTAGTACAAAGGTATGAGCAAAGATAAGCACAACAAGAGATGATCATCATTACCCGGGTACGGTCTTGAAGGCCGGCAGGCTTGATTGCATTGAGTCACCAGAGGAGGGTGAGGTCTCCTGATAGTTTGAATCCGAAGAATTGAGCGGTTGACGTATAACACCCGCCAAAGGATGAAAAGGGTACAAGTTGGAGATAACCTCGGTTCGGCGTTTCCTCGATGCGTCGGGTAAGCCGGAGGAGAGGTCAGCGTCCTTGTTGGTCCGGGTGTGCCGCCGGCTCTCATGAGTCTGTCGCTTCAAAAGAAATTGAGGATCTTGATAAGCTAAAGGATGTGAAAATCTTACTTTCCGGGTTACCCTTCGGACTTTCAGCCTTGGCAAGGGCTTCGAGTCGGAGGAAAGTGACATTACCTCTTCAACCACCGGGTTACTTGCTCCGGTGTCATCCTGTTGATGAACAGTATTGGTAAAGTGGACAGAAATAAACAAGACATACAACAAGAGCTTACAGGTTCAGGGGTTACCTCTGACTCGGAGCTGTCGCTTAGTTGCATCAGCTCTGAAGCAGTAGGCCTACTTCCCTTCTTGCGGGGAGCGGCTCTCTTGGCGGCTTTCTTCGCCTTCCTGGCCTTCTTGGCCGCCTCATGGTCGTATCTGACTTTCCAGAATTTGTCATCTGCCTGAAAAATACAGTGACGATTTCTTAAGGTTCGGATGAAAGTTATTTACAGAAGAAAATAAGATGTTCAGATCAACGGCTTACCGCTGGGGCCGGGTTGGTCTTGCAGAAGGGGCTTAAGCCGGTCCTCCCGCAGTCTGCCAAGCTCTCGTTCAAGAGAGCCTTGGTCATGTCCTCGGCAACGTCTTCAGGAAGATCGTTGCGGTTGTGTCGCAGGGGGTCATCTTTCCGGCCTGTGTACTCACACATTAAGCCGGGGCGGCGGCTCAAGGGGATCACCCGCCATGAGATCCATACCCGGACCAGATCAATTCCATTGAGACCATTGCCCAGGAGAGCCTTGATCTTGTTAATGGTGGGGAGCAGAGGTTGGCGCTCCGCTTGAGTCAGTTTGTCTGACAGAGGATGTGTTGGTTCCAGACGCGAGGGGCGAAAGCCGGGCAGCGGACTCTCATCAGCCGGCGACGTGTCTTGGCAATAGAACCACGTCTGGTTCCAGTCCTTTGGGTGACTCGGCGGCTCGGCGTAAGGGAAAAAGCAGTCTCTCCGTCGTTGAATGGAGATGCCGCCAAGTTCCAAGCTTGGCCCGTTGGTGCACTCGTTCTGACGGTTCAGGTAGAAGAGCTCTCTGAAGAGCAGCAGGCTGGGCTCCTCTCCAAGGTAGACTTCGCAGAACACTTGGAAGTTGCATATATTGGACACAGAATTGGGTCCTATGTCTTGTGGCCGCAGGTCAAAGAAATTCAGCACGTCTCTAAAGAACTTTGAGCCGGGCGGTGCGAAGCCCCGGCTCATGTGATCCGCAAAAATGACTACCTCCCCGTCCTTTGGCTGTGGTCTCTCCTCTGACGGGTCAGGGGCATGGTAGGACATGACGTCCTTCTTGGGCAGGTAACCCGATTTCATGAAATCTGCTAAGGTCTCGTCGGTGACGTTGGACCTCATCTAATTGCATGTGATGGGTGCTTTGGGAGCTTTGGGAGGCATGGTGAAAGTTGGCAGCCTATGATAAAAGGAAACGTCCGGTTTAATTATAAGCCGGAGGAAATTTACAGTTCAATATTTCAAGTGGCGGCTTATGGAGGGGCTTAATGACATATATCCAAGTGCATCGGGTTATCTAAGCCACTGGAGGTACTGAGAGTAATTTGATTGTCTACGACTGTCACAGTTGAGCCGGAAAATTTTATGGCACATGGCCTCCTTTGAGCCGGAAGGTTCTACGGTGCGTGGTTTCTTTAAACCGTAAAAGTAAACCGCCATGACTTAACGAGTGCAGTTTTTTACTAAGTGTGGTGAAAACAGGTTTCACACATTGCAGTAAATAATTTGGATCAAAACGGTCGGCTAAAAGGAAAGTTTCTAGACCTAAAAACAGACGCAAAGGAAGTTCTTGGGCTCGAACGGAGCCTTTATGCAGTAAAAAGAGGTCTACTTGCATTTGAAATGAGTGCCAAACAGCTACCGCGTTGGTTCTATACTATCTTAAGATCAAGAAGAGGCAGTAAAAATGAAAACTACCAAGAACTCATGGGCGACGGCGAAGAACACGGAAGAACAGCAGGAGCTTAACGCAGATCTATCCTACGAGGAGGAAGAAACTTACGGATGCAGGGGTTCACCGCGGTTCTCTGGACGGTTCAGGGTGATGCAGCAGCCAAGGACGACGAGGATGCGGAGCTCTGTTGCGGCGGCGACGGCGGCGGAGCTCGAGCAGCACGGAAGCAGCGAGAGGAAGGAGACGACAGAAGGGGGAGAATGAGAAGACCCGAGGGTCGGGCTATTTATAAGGCCAGTCTCATAAGTGGGCGCGAGAAACGAGGAGGCCACGACGCGGTTATCTCGCCCGAGAGGCGCCTCGATTTTCGGGATAGCAGTAAAGATAAGATCCGTTGCGGATCTGGTGGAGTAAAAAATGGACTTAATGGAAGATGACGTCACGGCGGATTACCCGGAGTCCAGAGGATGACGTCACGCAGGGTTATGGCCTTCACCTAATTGTAAGCCGGAGATTTTCTGTCGAAAGAATTGAAGATTGACATGAGCCGGCTCAAATCAATCTGGGGCCTAATGTTGAGGATATAGACCTTAGAGTCACCCGCCAGGAGGGGCCGGGTTACTCATAATGGTCATCGCTAGAAGCCCGGCGCCAAGCTTGAAGACGGTGGGCCAAAGATGGGCTTAAGACCCGGATATGGCTTAAGGCCCGTAGTTACAATCATTGTTATGGTAGAACTTGTAGTGTAAGGCAAGAATAGTTGAGAGTCCGAGCCGGACACTCTTATGAGCCGGCCGGGACTCTGAGAGCTGCTAGGCGTCAGCCTCTCTATATAAAGGGACGACCCGGCAGCGGTTTAGGGACAAGAAAGATCTCATCGAGAGCCGGGCATAGCAGTTAAGCTCCCTGGTCATCGAAACCCTAATCAATACCACCTCAACTGGACGTAGGCTTTACCTTCACCGTAAGGGGCCGAACCAGTATAAACCCTCGTGTTCCTTGTCCCGTTAACCCCTTCAAGCTTCCTAGCGGCGATGGCTCCACGACTAAGTCCTAGCTTGAGGACATCTGCCGTGACAATTCCACGACATCATGTGTGGGCACCGCGCAACGAACATTTTATTATCCAAAATCTACTTGCTCTTCTTTAGCATGTTCCTCTTCCGTTCTTCTTTAATAAGTACTCTCTCCGTTCCTAAATACAAGTCTTTGTATAGATTCCACCATGGACTACATATGGAGCAAAATGACTGAATCTACACTCCAAAATGTATCTGGATACATCTGTATGTGATCCATAGTGGAAATCTCTACCAAGACTTATATTTTAGAACATAGGGAGTATGATAGTAGTACAGTATGTTCCTTGTAGTGAAGATGAGCAGGGACATTTGCAGTGTAGAGGTCTATACGGTCGGTTGGTATGGACACTTTGAACTCTTCGGGCCTCTTTGATTCGTAGGATTTTGTAAACATGGGAATAGGATTTGTAGTGGCCTGCCCACTTGAATCCTATAAGAATAGCAAGGAAATGCGGGGAGCTGTGTCGCCTTTGAGAGTTACACTGATATTAACAGTACCGCACCTTCAGTTGAAGAGAGTTGGTATCCGAAGCCTTTCTAGCCGTACCGACAATACTAGCACATATATTCCAGCAAGTTCCACTTTGCTGATTTTACTCTCATGCTTACGGTTTTCCCGTTATATCTACACTATGATCTGTGTAGCTGCTTTGTGTCGCACTAGCAGCAGTCCACTCTTGAAGCTAAACACTGGAATGACTTACAAAATTGGCACCAAGGCATTGAGTGCCATTCTGGATGCAATGAAACTCATACGCTCCCCACCTGTTGACTCTTGTTCAGAATATGATCCTAATGACTCTTGTTCAAAATTGCCACATATAGAGAGACAACATGGAATTGCATTTCTTTGGGCGCTGTGATTCATCATGAGTGGGCAACCAACATTGTATGCAATTAAGCGGAACCTCAAGAATATGCTTCCTCTTCTGTTCTTTAACATGTTCCTCTTTTGTTATTCTGTATTTAGTACGTACAGTATGTTCCTTGTCAGGAAGGGGAGCAGGGACATCTGCAGTCAACAGCTGATAGAGCTGGCATGTACTTGATCGATAGGCTTTCAATTACTAGCGGTAATACAAAACCGTATTTTCAAGCCAGTTCCACTTTCCCGATTTATATATCGTGGTTATGGTGTACCCCTTTTATGTACACTATGATCTGCCTAGTTGCTGTGTGCTCTTGTTATCATGGTTTGGCAATAAACTCTCTATACAGTATATTTTGAACCTATCATCTGCCAATTGTCCTTACTTCTGGAGCCTATTTTTTGTGTACTTCTGCCAAATTATATAAATGCAAGCACCATATTACAGCACACATGAGCTCTCTCATCAGAATCCAGTGATAGCACACAAGTGTTTACAGGGGCACCCCTATATTAGAATATCCTCTGCATTACAAAGATAATCTCACAACTATTTATGTTTTCATGGTTCTCAGATATTATACGTAATTACAGTGAATATCTGAATCCGCGCATCAGAAGAATATTGTGGAACACTGCAATGACTTACAAAATTGGCACCAAGGCATTGAGTGCCATTCTGGATGCAATGAAACTCATACGCTCCCCACCTGTAGATTCTTGTTCAGAATATGATCCTAATGACTATTCTAACCTTGAGGAGTCAAAGGCAGATGGCCTATCATGTTCACCCATCAAGGTGCCTGCTCTAATTTGGCAAGGTTTTATTGATTGCGCGTATCTTGCATATGTTGTCTTGCATTTCTTCTACTTCTGTTGCACCGCCATCTGCTTAGTTTACTCATCATATATGTCGAGATGCCATGCCCATCCATTATCAATACATATTCCATCTGTCATCATACCATGTTTTTTCACTCAAATGTTGTTCTTGTGCATCAGACATCAAAAAGGAAGAGGGTGATTGCCGAACCTGAAGGAGCACCAGCAAAGACCTTGAAAAACGTGGTTGTGCCGGAGAAATCAGACAACACCCCACTTATATTGGTTGTACAACCAGTGACACAAAACGTAGGACCGACTCCAGCAGACTATACCCATACTTCACTGGCCACACCACTAGCCCCACCACACAGGACCTGCACTCCAGCAAAAGGTATGTCGATTTCAGTTGCCATAGCACCAGCCGTACCACAGAAAAATCCCACTCCAGCAAAAAGTACAGCAAATCCACCGGCCGAAGACCTATCCCAACTGCAGAGACGGCCAATTCCTGCAGATTGGAACCCCATTCCAGTTATTCCAAGTTTAAAAGACAATGCTTTCAATGTTGATAGGGACTACGTGCATATATTCCCATAATTGGAAGATTATAGTGAAGACAAACACCATTTTCACATCTTCTTCTCCCAGTTACGCGTAAGTGCTATTATTCATGGTGATTATTTTCCTGTTTTCTGCTGATTGAACACATCAATGATTTACATTACATTGTTGTAAGTAGGCGAGGGTCAATCTGGATAGTCATGATGAGCAAAGCTTGCTTGCGCTTTTCAAGGAAGCATTGCAGCAGTATTGGTGTTACCTGAGGAAATCACACTTTGATGGCAAGTCTATAAACGAATTTCTGGTGAAGTCTCCTGTGCTAAATTTAGAAGACATTGAATGGAAAAACCTTGTTATGCACTGGTCTTGCTCCGATGATGAGGTACTGTCTATGATTTCGCATGACAATTTGAACTTCTACTTTTCCGCAAGTGCCTTACGGATCTTTTTTGCAGGAAATTTGCTCGAAAAAGAATTCCGGTTTGAAAAGAACGACAGGATATCGCAAATATGCTGCCCGCTGCTTTGCTCTTGTTAGTACCCGTTGTCCTGTATCACTGTACTTGCATACATACCTGGTTCATTATGTGACAGCAGTATGCATGATAGCTTGCTTATCAATTGTTCGCTCCAAATATCTGATCTGTATGAATGGTTACATTAGTGTAGAATATATCCAATGTCAATGAAATTTTTTAGCTCTGCATTGTTTGTAAGTACCTGCTGTCCTTTATCAGTGTACTTATATTGACAGGTAGTTGTTCATGTACCATCATTTTGCAGCTTATTTTCCTTTGCCCTCCATTTTCTACACATAAGATCTAATTTACTCTTACCATAAGGTTGGATAACACCAATGGTACTAAAGAAGTTTAGCTCTACATTGCTCTTGGCTGTACCTTTTGTCTATATCGTTGTACTTACATTTATAGCTACTTGGTTATGTAGCATCACTCTTCATCTTATCTTAAATATTCTCCATTTTTTCTTATATTATCACATCTATATTTACTCTTAACAAAATGTAGAATAAAGGCAATGCTTATGAAGAAGATTCTGTGGTAAACTTCTTGAATTGCCCCCCCATCAGCATGGACAAGGGCTTTACAGAGCCTGCCTTCACCAATAATGTAAGTTTGTCCTTCTCAAGCCTTCAAACTTTGTTGTGTATATTTGGTTAGGCATGACTGCAACAGCTGTTTATTTTTGGTGCTTGCATCAAATTGCATGTTTAAAGTTTATTATGTACTTCAGTTCATAAACAAAAGTTTGTCCTTCTCAATTTAAGTTTTCAGTTGTACAACCAAGTTCCTTCTTCATACCATGTAAATTAAACTATACAGAGCAAGTGATCTTATTTTGCCAATCTGAAATGGGATAAATTGACAGCACACTAACCATTGATACTTATGAGTTCTTGATCTGTAATCCAGTGGTGTCGTGAAGCTGCCAACTCCTTCACAATGTCATTTCCTGCCATGTCTTGACCTGAACAATACCATATTGTGTTAATGCTATTTTAAACTGTGTCACTTTATTTGTCAGTAAGAAATGTGATGAATTGTCAGCACTGATACTTATATGTGCAAAACCTGTCATCTGTCTGCTTGTTTATCTTTCAGAGTGAGGAGGATATAAGTGTCAAACAAGTGCAGTCTCACCAGCTTGCTCAGCTGCTTGCGCTGCAGCTCCCGAGCAGGGCTAACCTTTCTTGAACTCTATTGAAGTGCTGTCGGTTTTGTATATTATTTTGTCGGCGTGTTTAGTTGCACTGGTGGCGATCTTTGATGCCCAGTGTATGTAATCTGCTGTCTGCTTGTGCTTTATTATCATAGTGGCGAACTTTGATGCCCAGTGGATGTAATATGCCGTAATTTCTTTATTGTATAGTCTAGGTTTTTTTCTTATTCACGATGCTGCAGTTATTTTACTATATATATATCATGTCTTCGTAGTAAACCGGCCAAACGGCCGTCATGCAAATCACCTGTATGATCCGCATCATGGGCCCCGTCATCTTGGTCCGTTAACAGGCCTAAATGTAAACTGGCCCACTAGTAGATTCGAGCCTTTAATAGGCCGAGTAAACCTCCGGCCCTATTTTCCAAAGAAAACTCAATGGGCCTTTAGGAGGCTGAAAAGTAGGTTGGGCCTAAAACGTGCCGAACAGCTCACGGGCCGGCAGCAGGCCGAAATAGACCCCAGCCCATGAATGTGCCAATCAAATCATGGGCTTATAACAGGCCAAAATTGTCTCGGTCCTTGTTTGGCCCAATCAGATTATCAGTTGCGAGCAGGCCAGATGCAAACCGGGCCGTAGTTAGGCCCAACTATATGACGGGCTTTTAACAGGCCAAAATTAATATAGGGCCGAAATGTTAAACGAGCCCTTAATAGGCCGAAACTAATATCAGGCTGAATTACTAAATGGGCCTTTAGCAAGTGGGCCCAAAAGCATAGCGTCTAGTTGACGGGTCGAATCTGATATGGGTCATAATTTAGCCCAAAGCCTCTTAAAGGGCCGAACCTAATCTGGGCCGTAATTTGGCCCAGAACGTGGTAGGCTTTTAACGGGCCGGATCTCATATGGGCCATTATTAGGCCCGGAACATGGCAGCCAGTTAATGGGCCGGCCTACTAGGGTCCTCAAAATCTTGTGGGCTTACAGCTGGGCCGGCCCATTAATGTTGGTGAAATCTCGTGGGCCTTTAGCTGGGCCGACCCATTATGGCCCGCAAAAATCTTGTGGGCCTTCACCTGGGCCGGCCCATTATGGCCCGCAAAAATCTTGTGGGCCTTTAACTGGGCTGGCCCATTATGGCCCGCAAAATCTTGTGGGCCTTTAGCTGGGACGGCCCATTATGGTCCGCAAAATCTTGTGGGCCTTTAGTTGGGCCGGCCCATTTAAACTTTATGGGCCACTTTTGGGCCGGTCCACGTGTTAACATATCATAGGCGCATCTCGCCCATTGGATGAGTGACACCTGTGCCAACGCGGAGCTGACACGTGTTTCCTCCGGCCAATGATGATTTTACACGTGGAAAATCCCCATTGGTCCGGGCTGTTAACGGGTTATCGGATCCAAAACCGGACCCGATAGCTTAACAGCGTTCCGTTACGGTGGATGCCATGTGTCGGTCACCCTTGACGAAAGCACTTCTGTGACGCGTGATTTATCGTCATGGAAGTGGACACTTCCGTGATGATAATTTTGGTAATGTCATGGAACACTTCTATGACAGCACAGGTATGACTATCTTGATTCTGTCATAAATTTGCCATGGATGTACATGCATGACAGAAAATGTGACCTACTGTGAAAAACACGTATCATCACGGAAGTGTATTTTTTTGTAGTGTACCCCTGGGGGTAGGCCTATATAAACCCCCCAGGGCACCCATGCAAAGGGTTCCAAACCTGTTAGACCTAGACTTACATATAGAGAGAGCAGAGGGCGAGCCCTGCCTTCTTCCACCTCTAGCATACAGCTTGAGGAGCACCATTGTACCCACTAGTGCCTTAGTGATGATGCGGAGACCCCGCAGAGCAGGACTATGGGTGTTATCTCCTAGGAGAGCCCCGAACCTGGGTAAAGTGCGTCGGCGTTCGTGTCTACGCCTCATCCCGCTTCCAGGCACCGGCGACGTTCTACTCGCTCCCACCATGATAAGCCATCCATTGGCATATGTCGCACCCAACCCCCGACATTTGGCGCCCACCATGGGGCGAGGTGCACAGTCTCCCGGAGACCTGCTCTGGACGGGAACCTTGTTCCTTCCTGGCGAGCGCAGCCAGCCCGGCACGCCAAACAGCATCTGCGCCGACGCGCTGCACGACACAGAGGTCGCCTGCACGGCGAGTTGCCTCGCCGATCTTGTTGGCGAGATTCGCCTTTCTCACGAGCCCGTATTTGACGCGGGCACAGATGGCCCCGAGAGCCGCCTCGCCAGCCTCCTCGACCAGCTCCAGGTCGCCAGCGAGCCTGCTGTAGACTTGGAGTCGGTTGGTTCTACCGATCCGATGCTTGTCGACTCTGACACGGCATTGCTCAACGCCCTCCCCACCAACGTGGTGGTCTACGACGAACCGCTTCCTCGCATGGACAGCGGCGGTAGCACTGTCACGGAGGTGCTCATCATCAGCCACGGCGAGCACTCTGGCGGAGGTGGCCAGGATCCGCTACAGGCGGCGCTGCAAGACCTGACTGCGCCCATTCCAGAAGACGCCGACGCCGAGACGCTGGAGGCGCGCCACGTCCATCTCGTCGAAAGCGCCAACAAGCTGGCCAGCATGAGACGCCTTTCGGAGGCCTACCGGCGTGAGATGGACCGTGCCGTCAGCGGCACGCCGGCTCCTAGTGCGCCTAGCCGCATCGGCATGATCCGGCAGCACGACGCGGCCATTGCCAGCATGTTCGGGACAGATCGTCCCGTCTATGCCACGCCCGCGGAGAACATACGAGCAGCCCAGGCGGCAGCAGACGAGTTAGACAAGCTCGAGGGCGATGAGCGTCGCCACATGACGGAGCGCGTCCAGCAGCTCCTTGACGCAGCTGCCGAGCAGCAAGAGGCCGGCTGCCGCACTGAAGCGCCCAACCGGCGAAATGACGATCCGCTTCCTCGCTGAGATCAAGGCGCGACATCCCGGACGCCGACTGGTGGCGTCCGCGACAGAAGAGACAAGGAGCCGGCTGCCAGCCGCAGCCGGACTCGCATCACCATCGAGCGCGACCAAGACGGCCTCCCAAGAGCAATAGAACGACGGGGCGACTGTCCGCCTCCCCCTCCTCCCTGCAGGGAGAGGCGCGCTTCCCCGCCGCATGTTGACCGCCCGACACTCGGCGACCGCCTTGGCCGCCGGGAAGGAGTCGGGGAGAACGACGCCCGCCACCGGATCGACCGCCTCAACCGATCCCTGGTGCTAGAAGAAGAAGACGAGTTGGGCCCGCCCTGTTTCGGCCCTCGGATTCGTGACGAGCCCTTTCTCAAAGGGTTCACGCTCCCAAGAGATACGCCCAAGTACACCGGCTCCATGAAGCCGGAGGACTGGCTGGTCGATTACTCCACGGTCGTCAGCATCGCAAACGGCAACAAGCGCATTGCCGTGAAGTACGTCCCGCTCATGCTCCAGGGCACGGCCCGGACATGGCTGAACAGCCTGAAGTCCCGCAGCATCAACAGCCGGGTTGATTTCACCGAAGCCTTCATCCACAACTTCACCAGCACGTACAAGCGACCGCCCATGCCTCGCCAGCTCTCCTTATGCGTCCAAGGCCCCAACGAGTCAACTCGCGACTACCTCACGCGCTGGGCCGAGCTGCGCAATTCTTGCAAGGGCATGCACGAGGTGCATGCCATTGAGTACTTCATTGCTGGGTGCCGAGAAGGCACCCTCCTCAAGCACAAGCTTCTCTGCGACGAGCCAGCGACCCTCGACGAACTGCTGATCATAGCATACAAGTACGCCACGGCCGACTCCTCCATGAAGGCGGAGATCCAAGTTGACGCATCTGGCAAAGTGGCTCCTCACGCTCCTCGGACTCCGGCTGGCGACACCAGTCGGCGTCAGCAGCAAAATGACAACAAGCACAAGGCTACGCAGCCGGCTTCCACAAGCCGGCAGGTGGCGACAATCGAAGACCAGCAGCCGGAAGGGCAGCCTCCTCCCAAGCGTCAGAAGGGCGGCAAGCCCAACTGGTTGCCCGCCTTCTCATACGAGCAGACTCTTGATGCACCTTGCAAGTTCCACAGCGGCGCGAAGCCGTCCAACCATACCACTCGGAAATGCCACTGGCTCACCAGGATCGCCAAGGGTGATGGACTCCTGCCTCCTCCGCCTGCCGGGCCGCCGCCTCCTCCTCCTCCCCAGCAGCCGACGGTTCAGCCAGTCAGCGCCATACAAGAAGAGTATCCTGAAGAGCATGGAGCTTATGTCGTGTTCAGCAGCGTGGCCGACGATAAGCATAGTAGACGGCAACGGCAACAAGAAGTACATGCAGTAGCATCAGAGACTCCTGAGTTCATGCATTGGTCTGAGAAGCCTATCAGTTGCAGCAGAGCTGACCACCCGGAGGTGATGCCCTCTCCTGGTTCTTATGCCCTGGTTTTGGATGCCACTTTCGCCACAGAGAGGTGGGCTGCTCGCTTCTCCCGAGTTCTGATAGATGGCGGCCGCAGCATCAACATCCTGTACCGAGACACTATGGAGAAGTTAGGAATCAAACAGAGGCAGCTTCAGCCCAGTCGGACTGTATTCCATGGCATAGTTCCTGGCCTTTCCTGCTCACCAATCGGCAAGACACAGATAGATGTCCTCTTTGGGGACAAAGATCACTTCCACCGAGAGCCAGTCTGGTTTAAGGTGGTGGACCTTGAGAGCCCCTACCATGCGCTACTTGGCCGGCCTGCTCTGGCCAAGTTCATGGCGGTCCCCCACTATGCTTACCTCAAGATGAAGATGCCAAGCACCAAGGGAATCCTGACCATAAACGGAGACTACAAGAAGTCGTCCGCTTGTGCAGCAGACAGCAGCCGGCTAGCCGAGTCCCTCGTAATCGCAGCAGAGAAGCGGCTCCTTGACCGGGTTGTGGCAATGGCAGGCAAGCAGCCGGAAATGTCACCCAACCCCAAGGAGTCAGAAGCTGAGGGCTCGTTCAAGCCGGCAAAAGAAACAAAGAAGATACCCTTGGACCCTGAGCACCCGGAGAGGCACGCTGTCATAGGTGCAAACCTTGACAGCAAATAGGAAAGCGAGCTCGTCGATTTCCTCCGTGAGAATCGGGACATCTTTGCATGGTCTCTGTAACGCCCACGATGCGGCTATATCTCCCACGTGTCGAGGCACGACTTAGAGGCATAACCGCATTGTGGTATTGTCGCAAGAAGGGTTATCTTCACACAATCCCATGTAATGAACAAGAATGGGATAACGAGAGTTGGCTTACAATCGCCACTTCACACAATACATAAATATAATTCATACATCATCCAAAATCCACACATAGACCGACTACGGTCAAAATCCAAATGAAAATAGGATAACCCCACATGCTAGATCCCTGATCGTCCCAACTGGGCTCCACTACTGATCATCAGGAAAAGAAACATAGTAACGACCACGTTCCTCGTCGAACTCCCACTTGAGCTCGGTTGCGTCATCTGCACTGGTATCGTCGGCACCTGCAACTATTTTGGTAGAATCTGTGAGTCACGAGGACTCAGCAATCTCACACCCGCGAGATCAAGACTATCTAAGCTTGTAGGAAAGGATGGTGTAATGAGGTGGAGCTGCAGCAGGCACTAAGCATATATGGTGGCTAACATACGCAAATGAGAGCGAGAAGAGAAGCAACGCAACAGTCGCGAAGCTAGAAATGATCAAGAAGTGATCCTGAAACTACTTACGTTCATGCATAACTCAAACCGTGTTCACTTCCCGGACTCCGCCGAGAAGAGACCATCACGGTTACACACGCACTTGGTGTATTTTAATTGGGTCAAGTGACAAGTTATCTACAACCGGACATTAACAAATTCCCATCTGCCTCATAACCGCGGGCACGGCTTTCGAAAGATAATACCCTGCAGGGGTGTCCCAACTTAGCCCATTATAAGCTCTCACGGTCAACGAAAGATAAACCTTCTCCCGGGAAGGCCCGATCAGTCTCGGAATCCCGGTTTATAAGACATTTCGACAATGGTAAAACAAGACCAGCAAAGCCACCCGAATGTGCCGACAAATCCCGATAGGAGCTGCACATATCTCGTTCTCAGGGCACACCGGATAAGTCAAGCTACGAGTAAAACCAGACCTCGAGTTTCCCCGAGGTGGCCCCGCAGGCTGCTCGGTTCGGACCAACACTCAAAGGAGCACTGGCCCCGGGGGGGGGGGGGGTTAAAATAAAGATGACCCTCGGGCTCGCGAAAACCCAAGGGAAAAGGCTTAGGTGGCAAATGGTAAAACCAAGGTTGGGCCTTGCCGGAGGAGTTTTATTTAAGGCGAACTGTCAAGGGGGTCCCATAAATCACCCAACCGCGCAAGGAACGCAAACTCAAGGAACATAATACCGGTATGACGGAAACTAGGGCTGCAAGAGTGGAACAGAACACCAGGCATAAGGCCGAGCCTTACACCCTTTACCAAATATATAGATGCATTAATTAAATAAGAGATATTGTGATATTCCAAAATATCCATGTTCCAACATGGAACCAACTTCAACTTCACCTGCAACTAGCAACGCTATAAGAAGGGCTGAGCAAAAGCGGTAACTTAGCCAAACAACGGTTTGCTAGGAAAGGATGGTTAGAGTCTTTACATGGCAATATGGGAGGCATGATATAGCAAGTGGTAGGTAGCGCAGCATGGCAATAGAACGAACAACTAGCAAAGCAAAGATAGAAGTGATTTCGAGGGTATGGTCATCTTGCCTGCAAGGTTCTCAGAGTTGTCGAATGCTTGATCCTCGTAAGCGTACTCCACAGGTTCCTCGTTCACGAACTCGTCTTCCGGATCTACCCACAGCAAAAACACAAGCAATGGAACCACAATCAATCATGGGAAATGCACAAGCAACATGATGCAAAACATGCATGATATGCGGGATATGATATGCGATGCATATGCGTGCTCCGGAAGAAAAAGGATGAACAAGGCAGTAACTTGGCAAACCAAGTATGCCACTGTAAAGATGAGATGATTTCGGTCGAAATCGATATAAAGATCACCGGAAACGGATGCACGGTTTGCAAATGGCAAGCAAAACAAGAATGACATAAATCTGCGATTAACAGCATGATAGCACTTAGAATACAACAAATAACTATGCTACAGCACTCCAACATAGCAACAAAGCATATGGAAGTAATCCAAAGGAGATGCTTGACAAAATATGAACACTGAGATATGGCTAGATCACAACATAACAGGCTCAAACAAGCATGGCAAAAGTGCAAAAGATATCAGGTTCACAGACTTGGTGAAATTACTGGACATGGCTGAAACAGCATCAGGTAGCAATGTTCAGAGCAAGCAATCAACATGCTAAAGGATCTTAACATAGAAAACAAGGCATGTCATGAATCTACTAAATGCAAAGAACAAAAGTCCCTTCCTGACCATAAGCCAAAAAGGACCAGAATATATGATGGCACCCATGTAAACATAGCAAGTTTCGTTAACAGGTTTCGACTTGGCAGAAAACAGAGCATTGCAGAAACAGTATTATGAAGGCATCTTTGTGAGCTTGATTCACTCACCACAAAGCAATGCATGATAAAAAAAGCATACCTACAACAATATGGCATGTTTATGAAGCTATCCATGGCAAGAGCAAGTACATAGCATGTATGAAACAACTACAACAACCTTGGCAAAATTGAATATCATGTTAACAATCTGCCAGAAATATTTTATAGCAAAAGTAGAGCAAGATTAAGACATGCTAGGGCACTCCATAATTGTAAACAGGGGAATGGATGGATATATCACAACTATATCTACAAAACATCCTTACTGAACATCACCAAAAGGAGCATGGATCTCTCTGTAGACACATGGATACATGGCAACAAAATAAGAGCAGAAACAAAGATCACAAAGCCTAGTTTGCATGCTTGTACTAGTCACTACAGAGATCACAAAAATAAATGGCATAGACCTTTGTAAAGATGGCATGGCATACATTAAAACACATGTAGAGCTCATACTCATAAGATGCACACATCAAATGCAACAAAAATGACAAATCCTCAAGTTCTGATAAGTAACAGCAGTTAACAGCATATAGCACTCTTGCAACAGAGATTTGGGCATCAATATGGACTCAAATTAACATGGCACAATGGAAAAAAATGGAGAGCATCTCGAGACGAACATTTCGATATATTACACGCACGAAACGGAGCTATATGCAGAGAGTTATGATGCAATGAACATGAGCACATAATGTAAAATCTCTGGGACTTGGAGAAATTTCGGGGAAGGGGAGAAAAGTCAACCGTGGCTCGCGAATCAGATCTGGCGCGGCTCGCCGGAGCTAGGGTTCTCTGCTCGCCGGAGAGAGCTCGGGGAAAAGGGTCGCCGGAGAGAGCTCGGGGAAAAGGGTCGCCGGACGGGGACGGGGAGGCGACGGCGGCCGGCGAGGAGTGCGGGAGGAGGCGCCAGAGTCGGGACATCGGCGGAGGAGCACGGGGCCGCGCGGTTGCCGGCGGAGGCAGACGGCGAGGACGGCGGCTCGCCGGCGATGGCGGGCGGCGGAAGCTCCGGTGCGGCGGCGGGCGACGGCGGGCGCGGGCGGGGTCCCGCGCGGGAGGAGGCGGGCGACCGGGCCGCGAGGGCCGGCCCCGGGCCTGGTGGGCTTCGGCGGCGTACGGGCGGCGGCTGCCACGTGGCACGCGAAGACTGGCTGCGGCGGCGGCGGCTGAAGTGTCCGGCGGCGGTGGACGCGTCCGGTGGCGGCGGGGGCGATTTGATCTAGGGTTAGGGGTGGTTTTGCCCGCAATTTCGGAGGGGGAGGTGTTTTTATAGGTAGAGGGAGCTAGGAGACTCCAAATGGAGTGCGGTTTTTGCCCACACGATCATGATCGAACGACCTAGAGCATGGAAGTGACTTAGAGGGGTTTTGGGCTGTTTTGAGGGGTTTTTTTTTCTGCAACACACAAAAGACCTTTGCGGGTACCCGGTTAACCGTTGGAACATCAAACGACCTCCAAATGGAACGAAACTTGACAGGTGGTCTACCGGTGGTATACCAAGGCCACTTGGCAAGACTCGGTCCATTCCGAGAACGTTCAACACCCGCTGACGAAAAGAAAACAAGAGGGGTGCGCCGGTGCATGTGGGAGTGCCGGATTGCAAAACGGACAACAGGGAAAATGCTCGGATGCATGAGACGAACACGTATGCAAATGCAATGCACATGATGACATGATATGAGATGCATGATATGAACAAAATGCAAAACGAAAGACAAAACCCGACCACGAAGGGAATATCATAACACATAGCCGAAAATGGCAAGAGTTGGAGTTACAAATATGGAAAGTTACATCCGGGGTGTTACAGTCTCCCAAGGACATGCCGGGTGTTCCGACGGATTTCACCGAGCACAAGCTACACGTCCGACCTGATGCCAAGCCCGTCAGGCAGCCCTTGCACCGACTGTCAGAAGAGAAGAGAAGAGTCGTTGGAGAAGAGATAGCCCGGCTTCTAGCAGCCGGCTTCATTATGGAAGTATTTTTTCCAGAATGGTTAGCCAACCCAGTCCTTGTACTGAAGAAGAATAAGCAGTGGCGCATGTGTATCGATTATACCAGCCTCAACAAAGCTTGCCCCAAAGATCCCTTTGCCCTGCCAAGAATTGACCAAGTGATAGACTCCACAGCCGGATGCAAGCTGTTGAGTTTTTTGGATGCATACTCAGGGTATCATCAGATTAAGCTGAACCCGGCCGACAGGCTGAAGACTGCCTTCAGCACACCATTCGGAGCCTTCTGCTACCTGACCATGACGTTCGGCTTGAGGAATGCCGGCGCCATGTTTCAGCGTTGCATGCAGAAGTGTCTCCTCAAGCAACTCGGCAGAAACGCCCATGTCTACGTGGATGACGTTGTGGTGAAGACGGAGAAGCGTGGCACGCTGCTAGAAGATCTCAAGGAAACCTTTGAAAACTTGCGCCGATTTCAAATCAAGCTCAACCCGGAGAAATGCGTCTTTGGAGTACTAGCCGGCCAGTTTCTTGGCTTCCTGGTCTCAGAGCGCGGCATAGAGTACCCTATGAAGATCAAGGCCATCAAGAGGATGGAGGTGCCCACCCGACTGCTGGACGTGAAAAAATTCAACGGCTGCTTGGCATCCATCAGCCGCTTCATGAGTCGGCTGGGCGAGAAGGCTCTTCCCCTGTACCAGCTTATGAAGAAGACCACTTTTTTCGAGTGGAATGACAAGGCGGACGAAGCTTTTCTCCAGCTCAAGAAGATGTTGACCACTCCGCCTGTCCTGGTGGCTCCGACTGCTAAAGAGCCCATGCTTCTCTACATCGCCGCCACCAGTCGGGTGGTCAGCACAGTCATAGTTGTGGAGCACAAGGAAGAAGGCAAAGCACTACCAGTCCAGAGGCCGGTCTATTACCTGAGTGAAGTGTTGTCCGCCTCCAAGCAGAACTACCCCCACTATCAGAAGATGTGCTATGGCGTGCATTTTGCCGCCAAGAAGCTCAAGCCGTACTTTCAAGAGCACCCAATCACTGTGGTCTGCACTGCTCCACTCGCCGAGATCATTGGAAGTTGAGATGCTTCGGGCCAAGTGGCCAAATGGGTCATAGATTTGGCCCCCTACACCATCTACTACCAGGCTCGCACCGCCATCAAGTCACAAGCGCTGGCCGACTTCCTCGTCGACTGGGCCGAGACCCAGGACCTGCCGCCAGCGCCGGACTCCACCCATTGACGAATGCACTTTGATGGTTCCAAGATGCGCACTGGTTTGGGAGCCGGCATCGTCCTCACCTCTCCCAAAGGCGACAAGCTCAGATATGTGCTGCAAATTCACTTTGCCGCCTCCAACAACGTAGCTGAATAGGAAGCACTCATACACGGGCTCCGGCTTGCCAAGGAACTCGGCATTCGCCAGATCCTGTGCTATGGTGATTCCGACTTGGTGGTCCAGCAGTCGTCAGGCGACTGGGACGCCAAGGATGCAAATATGGCAAGCTACCGCTTCCTCGTCCAGCAACTCAGTGGATACTTTGAAGGGTGCGAGTTCCTCCATGTGCCAAGAAACGACAACAAGCAAGCCGATGCTCTGGCACAGATTGGTTCTACTCGGCAAGCAATACCAGCCGGCGTCGCCCTACAACGCTTCCTCAAGCCGTCTGTCAAGCCGTCGCCAGAATCAGACTCCATCTTCGTGCCGGCTCCTCCTGAAGTAGTCGGATCCGACTTGAGGACCCCAGCAGCCGGTGCGGGGACTTCGGCAGGCAGCTCGGCGACTGCAGCAGTTGCAACCGGCCCGGGGACTGCAGCAGTCGGCCCGGGGACTTCATCGACTCAGCAAGCGGCAGCCGACTCCAACCCGCCGCATCCCAGCCCAATCGCCCTCGTGCAAATTGCAGTTCTGGCAGTCAAAGAAATAGCAGCACCTTCATGGGCGCAGCCCATCCTCAACTTTCTGGTGAACAAAGAGCTGCCGACTGATGAGATCTCGGCCCGACAAGTGCAACGTCGGGCAGCAGCATACACCATTGTCAACAGAGAACTTGTGAGGCGCAGTGTCACAGGTGTGTACCAGCGCTGCGTGGAGCCGGAGAAAGGCCAAGCAATCCTCAAAGATATCCACCAAGGCGAGTGTGGCCACCACGCGGCTTCAAGATCACTTGTTGCCAAAGCTTTCCGCCATGGTTTTTTCTGGCCGACTGCTCTAGAAGATGCCAAAGACTTGGTCCAGAAGTGTAAAGGGTGCCGGAAGTTCCGCTCCAAGCCACTGCCGGCTTCTGCACTCAAGACCATCCCCATTGCTTGGCCCTTTGCCGTCTGGGGGCTGGACATGGTGGGACCATTCAAAACAGCACGCGGCGGCATGACTCATTTGCTTGTCACCATAGACAAATTAACCAAGTGGATAGAAGCAAAGCCAATCAACAAGTTGAACGGTCCGACTGCTGTGACTTTCATTGCAGACATCACCATTCGGTATGGCATACCTCACAGCATCATCACCGACAACGGCACAAACTTTGCCAAAGGCGCCTTGTCCCGTTTCTGCGCGACGCAGGGCATCCGACTGGACTTAGCGTCCGTTTCCCATCCGCAGTCAAACGGCCAAGTGGAGCGAGCAAACGGCCTCATTTTGTCCGGCATCAAGCCCCGACTGGTCAACCCTCTAGAGCGTTCGGCCAGCTGTTGGCTCGACGAGCTGCCGGCCGTCCTCTGGAGCCTGCGCACAACTCCGAACAAGTCAACCAGCTTCACGCCTTTCTTCCTCGTCTACGGTGCCGAAGCCGTCATCCCGATGGACATAGAATTGGACTCCCCTCGAGTCACCATGTACACCGAAGAGGAGGCAAAAGAAGCACGAGAAGACAGCGTCGATCTGCTGGAAGAGGGCCGGCTGTTGGCACTCAGCCGGTCCACCATCTACCAGCAGAGTCTACGTCGATACTACAACCGGAAGGTCAAGCCAAGATCCTTCCAAGAGGGATACCTCTTGCTCCGGCTGATCCAGCGAACATCCGGCCAACACAAGCTCTCGGCACCTTGGGAAGGCCCCTTCATCATCAGCAAAGTTCTGGGCAATGACTCCTACTACCTGATCGATGCTCAGAAGCCCAGAGCACGCAAAAGAGACGACTCCGGCAAGAAGACAGAGCGGCCATGGAATGCAAATCTCCTTCGACGATTTTACAGTTGATGTCGGGTGGTTGGTGCGACATATGCCAAGGGATGGCTTATCATTGTGGGAGCCAATAAAACGTCGCCGGTGCCCGGAAACGGGATGAGGCGAAGACATGCACGCCGGCGAATCTTACCCAGGTTCGGGGCTCTCCGAGGAGATAACACCCCTAGTCCTGCTCTGCGGGGTCTCCGCATGATCACTAGATCGACAAGGGGTAACTACAACCGCTCCTAGAGCTGTTGAGATCAAGGGAGAAGAAGAACAAGGCTAGCTCTTGCTTCTCTCTATCTATGGTGTGTGTGCTATCTTAGAAGGCAACTCTATGCTCAGAGGCCAACTATCCTTGGGTGCGAACCCTTTGCATGGGTGCTCCGGGGGGTTTATATAGGCCTACCCCCCGGGGGTACAATGGTAATCCGGCTGGGCTCTGGCCCCAGCCGTCAGTGTCTACGCTCGCCGGCTTCTCCGCCGGCTGGTGGGTCCCGCTGGCTGGTGGGTCCCGCCGGCTGCCGGCTACTCGGTCGACAGGCCGACCCCACCGCGTAGGGTCTTGTCGGCGGCTGCTTACTGTAGCCTCGCCTATGATGACGAGGGCTTTGTCGAGGTAAGCGTGGCTACAGTGGGCCGCCTCGGGGGCTATCACTGTAGCCTTACCTCGTCTTGTCTCCTTAATGGGGCTCCTGCTTCGAGGAAGGGAGTAGCCAGCTTCTGGAGGCCGGCTACGCTCTTGGCCGACTGGGAAAGGCCGGGCCGCCTTCACGCCTCTCTCTAGCCGAAGGGGCCCGCCGCCCGCGGGCCGTACGGGAGTCGGTCGTGGGTGACGTCGAGGCCAACATGGCTACAGTGCCGAGCCGCACGGGAGACGTCCGTCCCGTACGGCCTCCTGTAGCCACGCCCGCCTCGGGCTTCGGGGGTAGTGGGCCGCACTGTGGCCACACCCCGTCACGTCGCCGTTATGTGGGAGTGGTTTGGAGTGGTTGTGGTCTTGGCCGGCTCCTAGGAGTCGGCGTCCTTCTTGGCCGGCTTCTTGGAGTCGGCCACCCCGTAGTCGTCCTAGGGAGGAGTTGGTGAGGCTGGGTCGCCTTCCGGGAGTCGGCTTTAGTGGTAGCCGGCCAGGGAAGGCGGCCCAATGCTCGGAGTGCTTGGAGGCCCGAAGGCCTGATAATTTTTCTGAAGAGCCAGGGGTAGTCGGTTAGGCTACCCGTGGCCATTTACTCCGACAGTAGTCCCCGAAGCTGATTGGGCTTCGAGGTGGAGTGGGGTTTGAGAAGCTCGATCAGCTTCCTATCGTGACAAGCCGGCAGCTGGGAGCCGGCCTTGGTCAGGCGCGCCGCCTGAGTCGAAATCTTCTGGAGTCGGAGGGCGGGAACCCGCTGGCACGTGCACCGGGCCGCGGGCCGGCCACGGGCCGTCGGCGAGCCACGTGGCCGGAAAGCCTGCCAGCCCACGCGCGTGACGGGACATCGCCGCAGGGAGGGGGCCCGCCACGTCCGCGCCCCGGCCCAGGCGCGGATCCTTTGTATCCCGAAACCGCCCGCACGTTTCGTGCGCCAGTTTCGGCTCGCATTTACGCGCAATAATCGCGAGACGTGGGGGGAGTGGGCGTAGTTAATCCCACGTCCGGCCTCTTCGGCCTCGTGAGGCTATAAGTAGGGGGAGGTGGAGGGCGGCAGACCCTCGCACGCTCCTCCTACTTCCACCGTCTTCTTCCCTCGCTCGTTCTCGCGACAGCGCCTTGCCGCCGCGCTCTTCCACCGCACGCTCCTCCGCCGCCGCGCTAGCTCTCGCCATGCCTCCCCACGTAGAGCAGCTTGGCGGGGATTGGGACGACTCCAATGTCCATGACGACCACATCGACTTCCTCCGCGACACGCGGCGGCTGCCCGGCGCGGACAAAGTGGAGGTCCGCCTTGCGCCGGAGAAGGAAATCTCGCCGAGGCCGCAGGAGGGCGAGCGGGTGGTCTTCCGCTCGCACTTCTTGCGCGGCTTCGGCCTGCCAGTGAGCGCCTTCTTCCGCTTCTGGCTCGAATTCTATCAGCTCCAGCCGCACCATCTCACCCCCAACGCGGTGGTGCTGCTGTCTGCCTTCGTCACCCTGTGCGAGGGTTATCTCGGCGTCCTCCCCACCCTTGAGCTCTGGGGGGAGCTTTTCCAGTCGAAGCTGGGCACGCGCAGCAAGGGCGTGCCGGCTCATACCGGCGCCTTCATCGCGTCGCGGAGATTTGGCGCCGACAACCCCTTCCCCGTCATCACGCTAATCCAATCGGTGAAGAAGTGGCAGAAGTCGTACTTCTACGTGCGGAACATCGCTCTGCGGGGCGACTATATCAACCTGCCGGCTTACGTAGCCGGCCCACCGGCGGGCAGGCTGCCCCAGTGGTCCTTCCGGGCTGTGACGCTGTCGCAGCCAGGAAACGCCGCCATCGCCCGACTGCGGGTGATGGTCCAGTCGGAGGGCCTGACGGGGCCCGACCTCCTGGCCGCGTTCGTCACGCGCCGGGTTCTTCCGCTCCAGAGCCGGCCTCATCTGATCTGTCAGATGAGCGGCTAGCTCGATCCGAGTTGAATGTGCACCAAGGAGATGCCGCGGCACGAGGTCGCCTATATGGTGAACTACCTCGCCAACTGCCAACTCTCCGAAGATTGGCAATTCGGCAAGGAGCCATATAGCCGTGCCAATCCTCCGCCTACGGTACGCTCCCCTTGTCTCTTTTTCTCTCTCTCTCTCAGCCTTGTTGCCGAGTTCCTCTGGGCCGACTCTAACTTAGTCGGCTTGTTCTTCGACAGAGCCCTCTGCTTCGGCCGGCCAGCGGGTCAGACGCGAAGCGTCGCTTCGTCCCCGACCGGACCGAACACGACCTGGAGGACCCCGACCTGGGGGCGGTCCATATGGACGACGCCAACGAGCCGGCCGGCGGCCAAGCCGGCGGCGAAGCAGGCGGCTCCGGGTTCACTGCTACCTTCGACGACTGGCCGGACGAGGATGAAGCCGAAGCCGTCCCGCGCCGCCAGCCGGCATCCGGACGCGGCGCGGGCTCCTCCGGCGCGCAGCCTGCTCGGGGTGGAGGCCAGAAGCGTCGCGCCGCCCAGGGCTTGTTCGGCAGCCGAACGAAGAAGCCCAGGGGCGGGGCGGCAGCCACCAGGCGGGAAGAGGCGGCCGCGAAGGAGGCTCGCTTCCGCAAAGTGGTGAAGCAGCCGCAGACCGTGTCGGCGTAAACTCTCTTTCTCTGTGTACTCTCTTCCTTTATTTTCTTTCTTTCTTTTCTTTGGTGGTTCTTGAACTCTCGTCTTTTTCTTCGACGATCAGGGCTCCGTTGTCACTTGAGCGGGCGGCTGCCGGCTCCGTCGTTGAGTCGCCAGGGGGCTCTGGGAGCACCACCCGCCGCGTAGATCCCCGCGCCGCCCTCCAGGAGGCGACGGAAAGGAACGCGCGGGAGGTGCGGGAGGAGTAGGAGGCGCGGGAGGCGGAGGCACGGAAGGCAGCCGCCGCCCAGGCGGCTCGGGAGGAAGAGGCGGCGAAGGCACTCGCCGAGGCCGCAGCCAAGGCCCAGGCAGAGGCTGAGGCCGAGGCGGCGGCAGGGGAGGCTTTGATGGTCACCCCCCTGCGCACCATGGCGCCTGGGGACGTGGAGCCCTCACCAGGGGGAGCCAGCGGCTCCCAGCCGGGGCTGGGAGGAAGCGGCGACGACGTCATCATCTTGGAGAAGGCGCCCGAGCCGACCCCTCCGACTAGGGTGGCCCAAGGCGGCCAGCCTGAGCCTGCGCCCGCACAGTCGGCGAAGGGCGAGCCGGCTGCGAGGGCTGAGGTGGCGGTCCGGGTTCCGCCAAGCCGGTGTGCTGGGAAGGCCGCGGCGAAGCCGCAGAAGGCGGCGTCGGAGCCACAGCCGGCCGTGGGCTCCAGCTCGTCGGCCCAAGATGTGGAGGCGGCCAGCGCTACCTCGGGGTGGACACCTGGCGGAGGGACGGCCGTGGTGAACGTGGCTGCACAAGACGTCCGGACCCGGCTCCAAAGCCAAGCCGCGGCGCTGAGGCAGTTCACCGACGAGTTACTCGTGACTCGGGCGGCCATCCGGGTTAGTACTCCCGTCTTGTTTCTTCTTGACTTTGTTTTTTTCTTGATCCTGATTCTCTTCTTGATCTCGATTTCTTCTGTGGGGGCGCGTTAGCGCACCCACTGGGTGTAGTCCCCGAGTTCCGAGTCGGCTGCTGAGCAGGCGGCTTGGAACTTCTTGGAGGTTTTGTCTTTGCTGTTTTTGTTCTCACTTCGGTCTTCTGTCCATCTTGCAGGACTATCATAATCTTCGAGCGGCCGCCTTCAACTCCCAGGCTCGGGAGCTGACTCAGAAGACCGCCGACCTTACTGAGAGCCGAGGTATGTGACTTGATCTTTATCTCATGTGGGGGCGCGTCAGCGCACCCACTGGGTGTAGTCCCTGAGATTCGGGCCGACTGCTGAGCAGTCGGGTCGGATCTTCCTTGATGATTTCTTATTGCTCTTATTCTTCTTCCATCTCTGCAGCGGCCAACGCCAGTCTGAGGGCACAGCTGGGGGAGTCCCAGACCGCTCTTCGTGCCAAGGACGCGGAGCTCGCCGCCTTGGTGCAGGAGCACGACCGCCTGGTCAAGAAGCTGGCCGATCAGGAGGAAGGCCACAAGGCGGTGCTGAAGGCTGCGCAGGATCGCGAAGCCACCCTCCAGGCCGAGTTCGAGACGGAGGCGGCCGGCTGGGCAGAGGCCAGGCCGACTCTGGTCTCCGGCTATGGCCAGATCGAGGATCTGGTTGACGGTAAGCCGTCTATCTCTTTGTCCTTTCTTGCCATCTGCCACTTTGGCTTGTTTTCTGATTTTGGTGTTCTTCTCTTCCTTTCTTCTTCTTCGCGCAGAGTATTTCCCTGGCTACTCAACCGCCGCCAACCAGGCCATCGAGGCCCATCGCCAAGCGAAGAGGCAAGCCGGCTTCGAGATCTCGCCAACCGCCGGCCGCTCGCTTGAGGAGCAGCTCCTGGCGATCCAGGCTCGCATCCAGCCGGCTCACCGGCTGCTCCGCCGGCTTCAGCGTGCTGGGGCGCAGGTCTTGGCCGCCCTCTGGCCCGGCCAAGTGGTCCCTCGCACCCCCAGTCGGACTGCCGACTGGCTGGAGGTGGCAGTCGGCTGCTTCGAGGCTTGGAAGGCGTCGGCGGCTCGCTCCGGTGCCGGGCGGGCGCTGGAGTTCGTCAAGGCCTGGTATCCCGGCCTTAGTCTGGACCAGCTGGCCACCTGGCGGCAGCAAGCCGACGCGGAGCTGGAGCCGGCGCGGCCGGCCATCATTCGGCGGGCTTCGGCGATCGCCGACTACACCGACACCAGCGTCTTCGCCCCGGAGGTGGACGACAATGGAGTCGCCCAGCCGGAGGAGTGGTTCGGGCTGGACCCGGCGCACGGCGAAGACTCGGCGGAGGAGATCGACTCCAGCGACGAGGGCGAAGAGGAGGAGGAGGAAGGTGAAGACGCCGAGCCGGCTGGTGGAGTAGCCGGCCAGCCTCAGCTTGACTGCGCCTCCAGCACTACGTCGCGCGCCTCCACGCCTCCTGCACAAGTGGTGGTCAAGCCGGGGCCCGCTAGTCGGCCACTCCTTCAGCCGGCGAGGCCGCCTTCACCGACCAGCTCGTCCTCCATGTCGCACCCTAGTCGTCTTTCTTTTGTTTTCCTGTCTTGTTACTTTTGAACAATGTTTGGTTAAGTCTGCACAATTCCACCCACTGGGTGTATTCAAACTTAAGTCTGTTGCCGGCCTGTTGGCGGCTTTTATGTATATAAGTTATGCAATCGGCCTTTCCTTGTACTTTTTGCTTTTTGTCCTTGTGCTTTTTCCTTTGCCGCCCTCCCTTGGTTGCCGCCTCCCCAGTCAAACAATTGCTCTGCAATCTGTAGCCGGGGAGTGTCTGGCCGATTGGGGAGGGGGAAGTACTTTAGCTCTGCCGGACTTAAGCTAAGTTTTTTAGGAAGCCGGCCAGCCGGCTGCTTTGACAACCGGCAGGCATATTCGGAGGCCGTCTCTTTGCTATATAGTTTAGTTGTTCCTTAGCCATTTTTCGTGTGGGCGTCCTTTCTGTCTTTCCTCTTGCTAGTCGGACAGTCAGTTCTTTGAGCTGCGACTTTCAACAAGGGAGGACTCGGGAGCCGGCGCACTACTTTGCTGACTTTAGGAAGAACTTTCGATATAGCTCGAGGCGGCCAGTCCCCGGGCCGACTAGTCGAACCCGGTGCCGGACAAAAATTCAAAATGTAATAATACATTCATGGATATGAACCCGGTGCGCATCACAATCCTTGGGGTTGGGCGACAAGGCCGGCTGCTTGCCGGCCATGGCCACAACCCGTTCCAACATCTTCTTCTCTTCTGCCACCACGAGGGACTCGGCCAGCCGGCTGCTGGCCATGCCACACTCGATGGACTTCTTGTAGTCGCCGGCTACCGTGATGATCCCCTTCGAGCTCGGCATCTTCATCTTCAGGTAGGCGTAGTGGGGCACAGCCATGAGCTTGGCCAAAGCAGGTCGGCCAAGTAGTGCATGATAGGGGCTCTCCAAATCCACCACCTCGAACCATATTGCTTCCCGGCGAAAATGATCTTTGTCTCCGAAGAGAACATCCATTTTGATCTTGCCGATTGGAGAGCAAGATAGCCCGGGTACGATACCATGGAAGACGGTGCGGCTCGGCATGAGCTGCTTTGCTTTGATGTTCAGCTTGTCCATGGTATCGCGGTACAGTATGTTGATACTGCTTCCGCCGTCTATCAGGACGCGGGAAAATCTGGCAGCTCGCCTCTCCGTCGGGAGGGTGACGCCCAAGACCATCGTATAGGAGCCAGGCGAAGGCATCACCTCTTGGTGGTCGGCCTGGCTCCAGCTGATTGGCTTTTCCGACCAGTGCATGAACTCGGCGGTGCTAGAGGCGACTGCGTTTACTTCTTGGTGCTGCCGGCGTTGGCTGCGCTTGTCGTCGGCTTGACTAGTGAAGACGACGTAGGCGGCATGCTCTTCGGGGAATTCGTCTTGGATGGCGTCGACTGCCGGCCGAGCCGCCGGCTGCTGGGGGGCTGGAGGCGGCGGGCCGGGAGGCGGAGGCGGCACCATCCCTTCGCCCTTGGTGATGCGGGTGAGCCAGTGGCATTTCCGGGTTGTGTGGTTGGACGGCTTCGCGCCGCTGTGGAACTTGCAAGGGGCGTCGAGTGCTTGCCCGTAGGAGAAAGACGGCTGCCAGGGTGGCCGGCCACCCTTTTTCTTGGGAGCGGGCCGCTCTTCGGGCTGCTCGTCTTCAACTGTGGCCACCTGCCGACCGGAGGAAGTCGGCATGGGGCCCTTGCGCTTGTGGTCGTTCTGGTAGGGGCGCCGGTTAGGGTCGCCAGCCGGCATCTTGGGAGCCGGAGCAATTACTTTCCCCGAGGCGTCTACTCGCAGCTCGGTCTTCATCGAGGAGTCGGCGGTGGCGCATTTGTCGGCGATGACCAGCAACTCATCGAGGGTAGCCGGCTCGTCGCAGAGGAGTCGGTGCTTGAGGAGGGTGCCCTCTCGGCACCCGGCGGTGAAGTACTCGATGGCTTGGACCTCGTGCACTCCCTCGCAGGAGTTGCAGAGCTCGGCCCATCGCGTGAGGTAGTCGCGGGTCGACTCATTGGGCCCCTGGACGCAGAGGGAGAGCTGGCGAGGCTTGGGAGGCCGCTTGTAGGTGCTGGCGAAGTTGCGGACGAAAACTTCGGTGAAGTCCAGCCAACTGTTGATGCTGTAGGGCTTGAGGCTGTTGAGCCATGTGCGCGCCGTGCCTTGCAGCATCAGGGGGACATACTTCACGGCGACGCGCCGATTGCCGTTGGCTATGCTGACGGCCGTGGAGTAGTCGACGAGCCAATCTTCCGGCTTCACTGAGCCGTTATACTTGGGCGTGTCTCTGGGGAGCGAGAACCCTTTGGGGAAGGGCTCGTCGCGGATGCGGGGGCCAAAGCATGGCGGGCCGGTATCGTCTTCTTCTTCTAACGCCAAGGATCGAGCAAGGCGGTCGATCCTGTGGCGGGCATCACTCTCGCCGACTCCTTCTCGGCGGCCGAGTCGGTCGCCGAGAGTCGGATGTGTGATGGGCGGCGGAGTGAGGCGTCTTTCTCTTTGAGGTGGGGGAGGAGGCAGGTTTCCTTGGTGCTCTACTGCTCGAGGGCGGCCCTCCGCGTCGCGCTTGATGGTGATGCGAGTCCGGCTGTGGCTGGCAGCCGGCTCCTTGTCTTTCTTCTGGTGCGCGCCGCTCACAGTCGGCGAGCGGGACGTCGCGGCGTGTTCCCGGCGCGGGGGGTGACTATCAGCACGGGCGCCGGCTTCGTGTCGTTCTGCAGCCGCGTCGATCAGCTGCTGGATCCGTCTTGTCATGTAGGGGAGCTCATCGGCTCCCAGCCCATTGAGCTCCTCTGCAGCCGCCTGAGTGGCTCGCAGATTCTCGAGCGGGGTGGCGTAGACGGGGCGATCTGCGCCCAGCATGCTGGCAACGGCTGCGCCACGCTTCTGGACGAAGCCGGCTCGGCTCGGGCCGCTAGGCGGCGGCGTGCCGAAGGCGGCGGCGTGCCGAAGGCGGCGCGGTCGACTTCGCGCTGGTGGGCCTCGGTGAGGCGTCTCATCGAGGCTATCTTCTGGCCCTCCGCGATGAGGGCAAGGCGGCGTGCCTCCAGGGTCTCGGCGTCGGCATCGGCCGGGATGGGGACGGAGAGGTCGTGCATCGCCGCGTGCTGAGCGTCGCGGGCATTCTCGCCCGAGTTGGAGACGTGGCTGATGACCAGCACTTCGGTGACAGCGCTGCTGCCGCTGTCAGCTCGAGGGAGGGGGTCGTCGAAGACCACCACATCGGAGGGGTAGGCGTCGAGCGACGCGGTGTCGGAGTCGATGAGCATCGGGCCAGTGGAGCCGACCGACTCCATGTCCGCAGCAGGCTCGCTGGAGACGTGAAGTTGGTCGAGGAGGCTGACGAGGCGGCTCTCAGGGTAGTCGGTGCCTGCGTCGGACGCAGGCTCGTCGGAGAGGCGAGTCTCGCCGAGAAGATCGGCGAGGCGGCTCGCTGCGCAGGCGTCGACGACGCCTTGCAGCGCATCAAGGCGAACGCCATCGGGCGCAGCAGGCTGGCTGCGCTCGCGGGGGAGGAAGAGGGTTCCCGTCCAGAACAGGTCTCCGGACGACGGTGCACCTGGCCCCACGGTGGGCGCCAAATGTCGGGTGGTTGGTGCGACATATGCCAAGGGATGGCTTACCATTGTGGGAGCCAATAAAACATCGCCGGTGCCCGGAAACGGGATGAGGCGAAGACATGCACGCCGGCGAATCTTACCCAGGTTCGGGGCTCTCCGAGGAGATAACACCCCTAGTCCTGCTCTGCGGGGTCTCCGCATGATCACTAGATCGACAAGGGGTAACTACAATCGCTCCTAGAGCTGTTGAGATCAAGGGAGAAGAAGAACAAGGCTAGCTCTTGCTTCTCTCTATCTATGGTGTGTGTGCTATCTTAGAAGGCAACTCTATGCTCAGAGGCCAACTATCCTTGGGTGCGAACCCTTTGCATGGGTGCTCCGGGGGGTTTATATAGGCCTACCCCCCGGGGGTACAATGGTAATCCGGCTGGGCTCTGGCCCCAGCCGTCAGTGTCTACGCTCGCCGGCTTCTCCGCCGGCTGCTGGGTCCCACTGGCTGGTGGGTCCCGCCGGCTGCCGGCTACTCGGTCGACAGGCCGACCCCACCGTGTAGGGTCTTGTCGGCGGCTGCTTACTGTAGCCTCGCCTGTGATGACGAGGGCTTTGTCGAGGTAAGCGTGGCTACAGTGGGCCGCCTCGGGGGCTATCACTGTAGCCTTACCTCGTCTTGTCTCCTTAATGGGGCTCCTGCTTCGAGGAAGGGAGTAGCCGGCTTCTGGAGGCCGGCTACGCTCTTGGCCGACTGGGAAAGGTCGGGTCGCCTTCACGCCTCTCTCTGGCCGAAGGGGCCCGCCGCCCGCGGGCCGTACGGGAGTCGGTCATGGGTGACGTCGAGGCCAACATGGCTACAGTGCCGAGCCGCGGGAGACGTCCGTCCCGTACGGCCTCCTGTAGCCACGCCCGCCTCGGGCTTCGGGGGTAGTGGGCCGCACTGTGGCCACACCCCGTCACGTCGCCGTTATGTGGGAGTGGTTTGGAGTGGTTGTGGTCTTGGCCGGCTCCTAGGAGTCGGCGTCCTTCTTGGCCGGCTTCTTGGAGTCGGCCACCCCGTAGTCGTCCTGGGGAGGAGTTGGTGAGGCTGGGTCGCCTTCCGGGAGTCGGCTTTAGTGGTAGCCGGCAAGGGAAGGCGGCCCAATGCTCGGAGTGCTTGGAGGCCCGAAGGCCTGATAATTTTTCTGAAGAGCCAGGGGTAGTCGGTTAGGCTACCCGTGGCCATTTATTCCGACAGTTGATGCAGTATGTACCATGCTACCTTTTGTATTAAGTATGAAGACTCCGGGTCCCCCGAGAAGAGCTCGGGGACTACCCTCTTTTATCTATATATATGATATAAGTGTTATGCATATGAATGTGTTATGCATATGAATGTGTTATTTCATCATTCCGCCTCGCACCGGGTTCGACCAGTCGACCCGGGGGCTCGCCGCCTTGTGCTATGTGGTGCTTCCAGCAGTCGGACAAGTAGTGTGTTGGCACCTAAACCTTCTCCTGCCACAAGCCGCAGCTCGCAGAGCGACTGACCGGTGGGCAGGAGTCAAAGGCAGAAAGGGTGTCCACATGAAAAATGGCTAAGGACCCAAAAGCACGTACATAGCTCAAGCCGGCTTCCCGCCTCACCGACCGGCTGTTCAGCAGCCGGCCGGACGACTTCTACTTAACTTGCTAGTGCTCTAGTCGGCTAAGTACTTACCCTCCCCAAAGTAGCTAAGTACTTGACCCAGACACAGTCCGCAGAGCGGCTGTTTGGCTGGCAAGACGGCAGCCAAGGGAGGGCGGCAAAGGAAAAAAGCCAAGGAGCAGAAAGCAAGAAAAGGGAGAACTCGGCAAAAATATTTACATGTCAAAAGGCCCATTGGCCAGCATTCAACAGAGTTTGAAATACACCCCGCGGGTGGAATTGTGCAAATTTAACAAAGTTTGTCGAGACTGATAAGCAGGAAAAATAAAAGTCGACAGCCTAAGGAGCGGCTGAGGGGTCCGGCTGGTTGGCGGAGTCGGTTGCGCCGGTTTGTGGAGTGGACGGCTGGTCGCCTCCAGCAGCAGTCGGCGCACTCGAGCGCGGCTCGTTGTTCGAGGTGCGGTCAAGCTGAGGCTGGCCGTCCGCTTCGACCTCTGGCGCATCTTCTCCGCTTTCCTCGTCCTCCTCGCCTTCTCCCTCGTCGCTAGAGTCGATCACCTCGGCCGATTCCTCGCTGACCTCCGGGTTCAGCCCGAACCACTCCGGTGGCACCTCGGCACCATTCTCATCCAGCTCAGGATGAAGATGCTTGTGTTGGTGTACTCGGCGATCGCCGCCGCCAGCTTGACAAGGTCATGCTCCACCGCCACCAGCTCTTCCTAGGCCTCCTGCCGAAATGTGGTCAACTAGGCTAGATTTAGCCCAGGGTACCACGCCTTGACGAACTCCAAGGCCTGGCGTGCTCCAGCCCGGGCCGAGGAACCCTTCCAAGCCTCCGGACGGCCGGCCGCCACCTCCAGCCAGTCGGCAGTCCGACTGGGAGTGCGCGGCCGACATGTCTGGCCAAAGGGCAAAGATCGCTTGGGCCCCGACACGCCGAAGACGACGCAACATCCGATGAGCCGGCCGAAGGCGGGCCTAGATGCTGAGGAGTTGTTCACTAAGGGTCCGGGGGGCGTTGGCGGCGATCTGCGCACCTTCCACCCTCCGCTCCTCACGATAAGTCTCAATGGCCTGGTTGGCAGCGCCAGAGTGACCAGGGAAGAAGTCTGCTCGGGCAGAAAGCAAAGAAGCCAGAAGTCAGAAGCTAGAAGCCGGCCCGATCAGAAGCCGACAGCTCAAAGAAAGAAAAAAGAAGAAAGCTTACCGTCAACCATATCTTCAATCTTGCTAAAGTCGGCAGTCAGCAACGCCTCCTTGTCGGCCCAGGCGGAGCGCTCGGTCTCGAACTCGGCGAGGAGATTGGACTCTTTCACCTCTGCTTCCTTCTGGGCCTTCTGGAGAAGCTCCGCCTGCTCCACCAGATGCGTGGCCAGCCGGTCACGCTCCTGGGCCAGCTTGCTGCACTCTGCCTCCTTGGCACGCAACACGGTGTTGGCTTCACCCAGCTGCTGCTGCGGGATGGCGTTGGCCTCTGCAAAAGTAGAGGAAGAAAATACGTCAACAATCACAAGGAAGAAGTACAGTTGCCGGGGAGATCCGGCCCGACTGCTCAGCAGTCGGCCCAAATCTCGAGGACTACAGCCAGCGGGTGCGCTGTCGCGCCCCCGCAGAGAAAGAAGCTATCAACGATCAGCAAAGAAAGAAGTGTAGTCGCCGGGGAGATCCAGCCCGACTGCTCAGCAGTCGGCCCGAATCTCGGGGACTACAGCCCGCGGGTGCGCCAGCGCGCCCCCGCCGAGAAAGAAAACAAAGACTTACTCCGGCTTTCGGACAAGTCGGCGGTCCGCTGGTCCAGCTCTCGAACGTTGGAGTTGAAGGTGGCCGCGCGAAGGTTATGATAATCCTTCAGTGAAGATATCAGGCAACGTTAGCACTCGGAACTTGTCAATTAAAGTTCCAAGCTGCCTGCTCAGCAGTCGGCCTGAAACTCGGGGGCTACACCCAGTGGGTGCGCTGGCGCGCCCCCACAGAGAAGTACAAGAATCAAAGACGAAGAAGTAAGAAACATACCCGAATGGCCGCTCGCGAATCCAATAATGCCTTGTTGCACTGCTTGCGAGCGTCGGCCTCAGCTCGGAGCTTGGCCTGGACGTCTAGAACCGCCTTGTTTAAGGCTCCCGTCCCGCCTCCCTGCACCCAGTCAGCGGGCGCGGCGCTGGTCGCTTCGACATCTCGGGCTGATGAGCTCGCGGCGCCGGCTTCCAGTGGTCGTGGCGCTGAGGCCGCCTTAGCAAGACGACGGCGCGTTGGTGTGAGGGCCTCAGGAGTCGGGCCCGTCACCATCTCGTTTCCGGCTGGTGGCGCAGGCGGGGCAGCCGACTGCTTGTCTCGCACCCCTTCAGATGGCGGTGGTGGGGGCACGACCATGTCCGGCATGACGACATCGCCGCCTTCCCTCTCCATGATCGGGTTCTTGTTGCCGGCCCTCCAGGTCGGCGCAGAGTTCAGGGGAACAACGAATAGCGGCTCCTGGCGGCGCGCGGCTTCTTCAAGCCGCTTCTTCACTGCGGCATCAGCCTCAGCCTCCGCCAGCTTCTTCAACGCGGCGGCCTCCGCCTTGTCCGCCTCCGCCTTCTCTAGGCGGGCGGCGTCCTGCTCCTCGCGCACCTCCCGCACATTTTGCTCCTGCGCCTCCCAGAGGTCGGCGGCCAGATCGATTCGCCGGGTGGTGGTGGAGGTCTCCGCCGACTCCATGACGGAGGCGGCGGTCGACTTCTCAAGAGACAGCGGGGCCATAAGTCAAGGAAAATAAAGCACGGAAGCTCAGACCGAATCAACAAGAAAGAAAAAGCACAAGAAAAGATACTTACGCCGACACCATGGGAGGCGCCTTCGGGAGCTTCTGAAACTTGGCCGCCTACGCAGCGGCCTCCTTCCGCCTGGTCGCAGTGGTCGGGTTCTTGGCCTTCTTCGGCGCGCAGCAAAACAAGACGACGCCCTGTTTACGCTTACGTGTGCCGCCTCGAGCAGTCGGCTCGACGGAGGGGCCCGCGTCTGCCTTGCCGGCGCCTCGCACAGGGCGCGGCTCGTCTTCCTCATCGTCATCATCGGGCCAAGTCTCGATGCCGCCTCCATATTCGGAGCCGCCTGCTCCGTCACCGCCGCCTATGGCGTCGTCCTCCAGGGCGGCCGCCCCCAAGTCGGGGTCGTCCACGTCGCTCACCTTCCGGTCCGGCTGGTAGTCTCCACCCGGCCCTACGATGGCAGCCGTCGCCGGAGACATATAGATATGCGTCCAAAGGATCGACTGTTCAAAGACCAAGATCAAGACCAAGACAAGTACTAAAAAGAAAGAGTAGAAGAACTTACCGCATGAGGCGGGTTGGCGCGGGAGTATGGCCGCTTGCCGAACCGCCAAGACCCCTCCGACGGCTTGAGGTCAGTGATCTCGTTCACCATCCAGGCCACCTCGGCAGTCGGCATGTCCCTCGTGCACATCTGGCTCTGGTCGCGGTGCCCGCTCATCCGACAGATCAGATGAGGCTGGCCTTGGAGCGGGAGAACCCGACGCTCGACAAAGGCGACCACCAAGTCGGATGCCACGAGGCCCTCTGCCTCCGTCAGCACCCGGAGCCGGTTGATAGCGACGGTGGCGTCGGCCGATATGGGCTTCGGCTTGGAGCCCCAGTTGGCCCGAGGCTCAGCCGGCGGGCCGCTTCATAGGGCGGCAAGTTGATGAAGTCGATTGCCGAGTCGACGTTCTCCACGTAGAAATATGATTTCTGCCACAGTTTCACCGACTGTGATAACTTGATGGCGGGGAAGACGTTCTTCGGCGATGGCCGGCGCACCGCGATGAAGGCACCACACTGGGCCGCCTTCTCCTTGGTGGAGGCGCCCAGTTTGGTGTAGAAGAAGGCTCCCCACAACTTGATGGTGGGGAGGATGCCGAGGTAGCCCTCACACGCTGTGACGAAGGCGGACAGCAGCGTCATGGTGTTGTGCGTCAGGTGGTGCGGCTGAAGAAGGTAGAATTCCATGGAGGAGCGAAAGAATCCGCTCGCCGGCAGGCCGAAGCCATGGACGAAGTGCGAGCGGAAGACGACCCGCTCGCCTCCTTGCGGCACCGGCGAGATCTCCTCCTTTGGTGGCACGTGCACCTTGACGAAACCCTCGCCGGGCAACCGCCGTGTGGCGCGGAAAAAGGTGAGATGGTCGTCGATGACGAGAGAGCCATCCCAGTCCCCTCCCCTCTCGCGCGCCATGAAGACCGAGCCGGATCGAGCAGGAAGCTTGGGGCGAAAAGAGCCTGGCGGCGGCAATCTGCGGCGACGCCTTATTTCGCAAGTTACTGCGCACTAACTCCCCCCGGAATCGCGACCGTCAGCCTCGGTCGTAGCGGATCTGCTCGCGCACCGAGGCCCGGTAGTGGCGGGCCCAGCCTGCTGTCGTGTCCCATCGTGCACGTGGGCTAGCAGGCTGGCCCGGCTGGCTAATGCTGCGTGGCGTGCTTGTAGCGGGCGGTGGGCCTGGAGGCTTAGCAAGCACGCTACCTGGTTCCCGCCTTGGCATTTCGAAATCATCACACGCAGTCGGCTGGTCGCGTCCGCCTCCCAGCAGGCGGCGCACCAGGAGACGGATGAAGCACTCATCGAGAGCACTCGGAAAAGGAAACTGCTGAGGCTTCTCGGCTTATCAGCCGCGACGCCTTACCAGCTTCGGGGACTACTGTCGGAGTAATGGGCCACGGGTAGCCTAACCCAAGTCCCTGAGCCTTTCAAGACATTGGGTCGGCTGCGCCCCACGAACATCCAGAATGAAGCGCCGCCTTCTGGTGGCCGGCTAGCTCAAATGGCCGGCTACCGGAAGGTGGCCAAGCTCCAGAAGACGGCACCAAGACGGGCCGACTCCTGGCAGGCGGCCTCCAGAGAGGCCGGCTCCTAGCAGGCGGCCCACGGCGCCCTCAAAGTCTGCGCCCCCATTAAGAAGACAAGACAGGATGTGGCTACAGTGTAGCCCATCACCCCCATATCCAGGGCAAGGCGCGGCCACAGTGCCCCGTACAGGCGGAGATCTCCGCACGACGCGGCACTGTTGCCCCTCCACCCTTGACGTCACTCCTGTCAGGCGGAGCCCTGCTCCCACGACGGCCTGTCGGTACGGCCTGCAGGCAGTGGGCCCTACCAGGCAGCGAGAGCCCGGAAGACGGCGGAAGCCCGACCAGTCGGACCCGAGGGAGGCCGGCCTCTAGCAGGCGGCCCACTCCTCCCTCGGGGTTCGTGCACCATTAACCAGATGAGACACGGTGTGGCTACAGTGATCTCCCACCAGGCGGCGGGACTGTAGCCACGCTCCCCTGACCAAGCATGCGTCATTAGCATCGTGGCTACAGTAATCAGCAGCTGGCAAGACCCGCGAGCGGCGGGAGCGGCCTGTCGGCTCCGTACCAGACCAGTCGGCGTGGTCCACCAGGCGGCGGGCCCCAGCAGCCGGCGGTGAAGCCGACGACCAGAGACACTGACAGCCGGGCCCTACACCCGGCCAGATTACCATTGTACCCCTAGGGGGTAGGCCTATATAAACCCCCCAGGGCACCCATGCAAAGGGTCCCCAACCTGCTAGACCTAGACTCACATATAGAGAGAGGAGAGGGCGAGCCCTGCCTTCTTCCACCTCTAGCATACAGCTCGAGGAGCACCATTGTACCCACTAGTGCCTTAGTGATCATGCGGAGACCCCGCAGAGCAGGACTAGGGGTGTTATCTCCTAGGAGAGCCCTGAATCCGGGTAAAGTGCGCCGGCATTCGTGTCTACGCCTCATCCCGCTTCCAGGCACCGGCGACGTTCTACTCGCTCCCACTATGATAAGCCATCCATTGGCATATGTCGCACCCATCCCCCGACATTTTGGCGCCCACTGTGGGGCGAGGTGCACCGTCTCCCAGAGACCTGCTCTGGACGGGAACCTTGTTCCTTCCTGGCGAGCGTAGCCAGCCCGGCACGCCAGACGGCGTCTGCACCGACGCGCTGCATGGCGCAGAGGTCGCCTGCGCGGCGAGCTGCCTCGCCGATCTTGTTGGCGAGATTCGCCTTTCTCACGAGCCTGTATCTGACGTGGGCATAGATGGCCCCGAGAGCCACCTCGTCAGCCTCCTCGACCAGCTCCACGTTACCAGCGAGCCTGCTGTGGACTTGGAGTCGGTTGGTTCTACCGATCCGATGCTTGTCGACTCCGACACGGCGTCGCTCGATGCCTTCCCCACCAACGTGGTGGTCTACGACGAACCACTTCCTCGCATGGACAGCGGCGGCAGCACTGTCACGGAGGTGCTCGTCATCAGCCACGGTGAGCACTCTAGCGGAGGTGGCCAGGATCCGCTACAGGCGGCGCTGCAAGACCTGACTGCGCCCATTCCAGAAGACGTCGACGCCGAGACGCTGGAGGCGCGCCGCGTCCAGCTCGTCGAAAGCGCCAACAAGCTGGCCAGCATGAGACGCCTTTCGGAGGCCTACCAGCGTGAGATGGACCGTGCTGTCGGTGGCACACCGGCTCCTGGTGGGCCTAGCCGCATCGGCATGATCCGGCAGCGCAGCGCGGCCATTGCCAGCATGTTCGGGACAGATCGTCCTGTCTACGCCACGCCCGCGGAGAACATACGAGCAGCCCAGGCGGCAGCAGACGAGCTAGACAAGCTCGAGGGAGACGAGCGTCGCCACATGACGGAGCGCGTCCAACAGCTCCTTGACGCGGCTGCCGAGCAGCAAGAGGCCGGCTGCCGCACTGAAGCGCCCAACCGGCGAAACGACGATCCGCCTCCTCGCTGAGATCATGGTGCTACTTTGAAGCACAAGTGTGGAAAAAGGATAGTAGCATTGTCCCTTTTTATTTATTTTTTCCTCTTTTTTTGGGCCTTTCCTTTTTTATTTGGCCTTTCTCTTTTTTTGGGACAATGCTCTATTAATGATGATCATCACACTTCTATTTATTTACAACTCAATAATTACAACTCGATACTAGAGGAAAATATGACTCTATATGAATGCCTCCGGCGGTGTACCGGGATGGGCAATGAATCAAGAGTGACATGTATGAAATAATATGCATGGTGGCTTTGCCACAAATACGATGTCAACTACATGATCATGCAAGGCAATATGACAATGATGAAGCGTGTCATAATAAACGGAACGGTGGAAAGTTGCATGGCAATATATCTCGGAATGGCTATGGAAATGCCATAATAGGTAGGTATGGTGGCTGTTTTGAGGAAGATATAAGGAGGTTTATGTGTGATAGAGCATATCGTATCACGGGGTTTGGATGCACCGGCGAAGTTTGCACCAACTCTCAAGGTGAGAAAGGGCAATGCACGGTACCGAAGAGGCTAGCAATGATGGAAAGGTCAGAGTGCGTATAATCCATGGACTCAACATTAGTCATAAAAAACTCACATACTTATTGCAAAAATCTACAAGTCATCAAAAACCAAGCACTACGCGCATGCCCCTAGGGGGATAGATTGGTAGGAAAAGACCATCGCTCGTCCCCGACCGCCACTCATAAGGATGACAATCAAAGAACACCTCATATTTCAAATTTGTTACACAACGTTTACCATACGTGCATGCTACGGGACTTGCAAACTTCAACACAAGTATTTCTCAAATTCACAACTACTCAACTAGCACAACTTTAATATCACTATCTCCATATCTCAAAACAATCATCAAGCATCAAACTTCTCTTAGTATTCAATGCACTTATATGAAAGTTTTTATTATATCCATCTTGGATGCCTATCATATTAGGACTAATTTTATAGCCAAAGCAAATTACCATGCTGTTCTAAAAGACTCAAAATAATATAAGTGAAGCATGAGAGATCAATAATTTCTATAAAATAAAAGCACCACCGTGCTCTAAAAGATATAAGTGAAGCACTAGAGCAAAATTGTTTAGCTCAGAAGATATAAGTGAAGCACATAGAGTATTTTAATAAATTCTGATTAATGTGTGTCTCTCCCAAAAGGTGTGTACAGCAAGTATGATTGTGGTGAACTAAAAAGCAAAGACTCAAATCATACAAGACACTCCAAGCAAAACACATATCATGTGGTGAATAAAAATATAGCATCAAGTAAATTTACCGATGGACGAAGACAAAAGAGGGGATGCCTTCCGGGGCATCCCCAAGCTTAGGCTTTTGGTTGTCCTTGGATTTTACCTTGGGGTGTCTCGGGCATCCCCAAGCTTAGGCTCTTGCCACTCCTTGTTCCATAATCCATCAAATCTTTACCCAAAACTTGAAAACTTCACAACACAAAACTTAACAGAAAATCTCATGAGCTCCGTTAGCGAAAGAAAACAAACCACCACTTCAAGGTACTGTAATGAACTCATTCTTTATTTATATTGGTGTTAAACCTACTGTATTCCGACTTCTCTATGGTTCATAACCTCCCATACTAGCCATAGATTCATTAAAATAAGCAAACAACACACGAAAAACAGAATCTGTCAAAAACAGAACAGTCTGTAGTAATCTGGACCAAACGTATACTTACGGAACTCCAAAAATTCTAAAATAAATTGCTGGACGTGAGTAATTTATCTATTAATCATCTGCAAAAAGAATCAACTAAATATCACTCTCCAGTAGAATGTTGTAGCTAATCTTGTGAGCGCTAAAGTTTCTGTTTTTTACAGCAAGATCAAAAAGACTTCACCCAAGTCTTCCCAAAGGTTCTACTTGGCACAAACACTAATTAAAACATGAAAACACATCTAACCAGAGGCTATATGAAAGATTTATTACTAAACAGAACCAAAAAGAAAGAAACAAAAATAAAATTGGGTTGCCTCCCAACAAGCGCTATCGTTTAACGCCCCTAGCTAGGCATAAAGGCAAGGATAGATCTAGGTATTATCATCTTTGGCATGCAATCCATAAGTGGCTCTCATAATAGATTCATAAGGTAATTTAATTTTCTTTCTAGGAAAGTTTTCCATGCCTTTCCTTAACAGAAATTGGAATCTAATATTCCCTTCTTTCATATCAATAATTGCACCAATCGTTCTAAGGAAAGGCCTACCAAGAATAATAGGACATGAAGGATTGCAATCTATATGAAGAACAATGAAATCTACGGGTACATAATTCCTATTTGCAACAATAAGAACATAATTAATTCTTCCCATAGGTTTCTTAATGGTGGAATCCGCAAGGCGCAAGTTTAAAGAACAATCATCAAATTCACGGAAACCTAACATATCACACAAAGTTTTTGGAATCGTGGAAACACTAGCACCCAAATCACACAAAGCATAGCATTCATGATCTTTAATTTTAATTTTAATAGTAGGTTCCCACTCATCATAAAGTTTTCTAGGGATAGAAACTTCTAATTCAAGTTTTTCTTCCTAAGATTGCATTAAAGCATCAACGATATGTTTGGTAAAAGCCTTATTTTGACTATAAGCACGCGGAGAATTTAGCACGGATTGCAACAAGGAAATACAATCTATTAAAGAACAATTATCACAATTAATTCCTTGAAATCCAAAATAGTGGGTTCATTGCTATGTAAAGTTTTGACCTCTTCAGTCCCATTTTTACCAATTTTTGCATCAAGATCTAAAAACTCTGAATCATTGCGACGCCTTTTAACTAAGGTTGACTCATCTCGAGTCCCATCATTATAAAGATTCATATTGAAAAACAAAGATTTAATAGGAGACACATCAATCACTTTTAGATCTTCATCCTTATTATCATGAATACTAGAAGAACACGCTTTCACAAAGCAATCTTTTTTAGACGCATCCTAGCGGTTCTTTCTTTGCACTCATCAATGGAAATTCTCATAGCTTTGAGAGACTCATTGATATCATGCTTAGGTGGAATAGATATAAGTTTCAAAGAATCAACATCAAGAGAAATTATATCCACGTTCCTACCCAACTCATCAATCTTAGGCAATTTTTCTTCAAGCAAAGCAATGAAATTCTTTTGAGAAATCATAAATTCTTTAACACTAGTCTCAAAATCAGAGGGCATCTTATTAAAATTTCCGTAAGAGTTGTTGTAGGAATTACCATAATTATTAGAGGAATTACTAAGATACGGCCTAGGATTAAAGTTTCCTCTATAAGCGTTGTTACCAAAATTGTTCCTACCAACAAAATTCACATCCATAGATTCATTATTATTCTCAATCAAAGTAGACAAAGGCATATGATTCGGATCAGAAGAAACACTCTTATTAGCAAAGAATTTCATAAGTTCATCCATCTTTCCACTCAAAACATTAATCTCTTCAATTGCATGCACATTTTTACTAGTAGATCTTTCAGTGTGCCATTGAGAATAATTAACCATAATATTATCTAGGAGTTTAGTAGCTTCTCCTAAAGTTATTTCCATAAAAGTGCCTCCCGCGGCCGAATCTAAAAGATTTCTAGAGGCAAAATTCAATCCAGCATAAATTTTTTGTATAATCATCCATAGATTCAAACCATGTGTATGGCAATTACGTATCATTAATTTCATCCTCTCCCAAGCTTGTGCAACATGTTCATGATCAAGTTGCTTAAAATTCATAATATCGTTTCTAAGAGAGATGATCTTAGCGGGAGGAAAATACTTAGAGATAAAAGCATCTTTGCATTTATTCCATGAATCAATACTATTTTAAGGCAAAGACGAAAACCAAGTTTTAGCACGATCTCTAAGCGAAAAAGGAAATAGCTTCAATTTAACAATATCATTATCCACAACTTTCTTCTTTTGCATATCACACAAATCAACAAAGCTATTTAGATGGGTAGTGGCATCTTCACTAGGAAGGCCGGCGAATTGATCTTTCATGACAAGATTCAACAAGACAACATTGATTTCACAAGATTCAACATCGGTAATAGGAGCAATCGGAGTGCTGAGAAAATCATTGTTGTTGGTATTGGAAAAGTCACACAATTTAGTATTATCTTGAGCCATCGTTACAAGCAAGCAATCCAACACACAAGCAACCAAGAAGCAAGCGAAAAAGAGGCGAACGGAAAGAGAAGGCGAATAAAATGGCATTGGTGAAGCGGGGAGAGGAAAACGAGAGGCAAATGGCAAATAATGTAATGCGAGGGATAAGAGTTTGTGATGGGTACTTGGTATGTCTTGACTTGTGCGTAGACTCCCCGGCAACGGCGCCAAAAATCCTTCTTGCTACCTCTTGAGCATGCGTTAGTTTTCCCTTGAAGAGGAAAGGGTGATGCAGCAAAGTAGCGTAAGTATTTCCCTCAGTTTTTGAGAACCAAGGTATCAATCCAGTAGGACGCCACACGCAATTCCCTCGCACCTACACAAACAAATAAGAACCTTGCCACCAACGCGATAAAGGGGTTGTCCATCCCTTCACGGTTACTTGCGAAAGTGAGATCTGATAGAGATGATAAGATAATATTTTTGGCATTTTTATGATAAAGATTAAAAGTAAAGATTGCAAAATAAACGGCGACAGAAATAACTAGTTGACGGGAGATTAATATGATGGAGAATAGACCCGGGGGCCATAGGTTTCACTAGTGGCTTCTCTCAAGATAGCATAAGTATTACGGTAGGAGAACAAATTACTGTCGAGCAATTGATAGAAAAGTGCATAATTATGAGAATATCTAGGCATGATCATGTATATAGGCATCACGTCGGCGACAAGTAGACCGAAACGATTCTGCATCTACTACTATTACTCCACACATCGACCGCTATCCATCATGATCTAGAGTATTAAGTTCATAAGAATAGAGTAACGCATTAGGCAAGATGACATGATGTAGAGGGATAAACTCAAGCAATATGATATAAACCCCATCTTTTTATCCTCGATGGCAACAATACAATACGTGCCTTGCTACCCCTGCTGTCACTGGGAAAGGACACCGCAACCCAAAGCTAAGCACTTCTCCCATTGCGAGAAAGATTAATCTAGTAGGCCAAACCAAACTGATAATTCGAAGAGACTTGCAAAGATAACAAATCATACATAAAAGAATTCAGAGGAGATTCAAATATTGTTCATAGATAATCTTGATCATAACCCACAACTCATCAGATCTCGACAGACACACTGCAAAAAGAGTTACATCGAATAGATCTCCAAGAAGATCGAGGAGAACTTTGTATTGAGATCCAAAGAGAGAGAAGAAGCCATCTAGCTAATAACTATGGACCCGAAGGTCTGAGGTAAACTACTCACTCATCATCGGAGAGGCTAAGGTGTTGATGTAGAAGCCCTCCGTGATCGATTCCCCCTCTGGCGGAGCGCTGGAAAAGGCCCCAAGATGGGATCTCATGGGTACAGAAGGTTGCGGCAGTGGAAATAGGGTTTCATGGTGCTCCTGGATGGTTTCGGGGTATATGGGTTTATATAGGAGGAAGAAGTAGGTCGGTGGAGCTGCGAGGGGCCCACGAGGGTGGGGGCGCGCCCAGGGGGGCAGGTGCGCCTCCCTGCCTCGTGGCCTCCTTGCTTCTTTCTTGACGTCCACTCCAGGTCCTCTGGATCACGTTTTTTCCAAAAATCACTCTCCCGAAGGTTTCATTCCGTTTGGATTCCATTTGATATTCCTTTTCTACGAAACACTGAAATAGGCAAAGAAACAGCAATTTGCACTGGGCCTTGGGTTAGTAGGTTAGTCCCAAAAATAATATAAAAGTGTATAATAAAGCCCATTAAACATCCAAAACAGATAATATAATAGCATGGAACAATAAAAAATTATAGATACGTTGGAGCCGTATCAAGAAGCCACTAGTGAAACCTATGGCCCCTGGGTCTATTTTACATCATATTAGTTTCCCGTTAACTTGCCAATTTCTGTCGCCGTTTATTTGGCAATCTTTACTTTCCAATCTATACAACAAAAATACCAAAAATATTTATCTTATTATCTTTATCAGATCCCACTTTTGCAAGTGGCCGTGAAGGGATTGACAACCCCTTTATCGCATTGGTTGCAAGGTTCTTGATTGTTTGTGCAGGTACTAGGCAATTTGCGTGTAGTCTCCTACTGGATTGATACCTTGGTTCTCAAAAACTGAGGGAAATACTTACGCTACTTTGCTGCATCACCCTTTACTCTTCAAGGGAAAACCAATGCATGCTCAAGAGGTAGCAGCCAGCCCTTGTTACCCATTGATGAAGTACACATGCAATAATAATGTACCTACGGCTAATACTTCCTGGATCCATCCGGTACTTGGGCGTGTTAAGCTTAACACAGATGGTTCGGACCTGAATGGAGTTGTAGGGACGAGTATGGCTTTTTGGGATCATCTCGGCGCTATTATTTTCAGCTCATGTAGATTTCCAGGAGAATGTGAGGATGTTTTAAAAGCGGAAATTTTTGCACTTCGGGAAGGAATTTCATTGGCTTTACAGTGGAGTACTTTATCCATTGATGTTGAATCAGACTGTTTGGAGGTTGTGGCGATGGTGAAAAGTAGTGAAAGCAAATTATCAAGTTATTCTTTTATTACAAGAGAGATCAAGCAAAATATGGAGGAACGTGACTCGTCCAAGACTCAGCAATAGTGATAGTCATTGCATGGCAAACTTTGGTAGGGCTAATGATCGAACTATGGTTTGGCTAGGGCCCGGTGTTGGGGAACGTAGTAATTTCAAAAAAAATCCTACGCACACACAAAATCATGGTGATGTATAGCAACGAGAGGGGAGAGTGTCATCCACGTACCCTCGTAGACCGTAAGCGGAAGCGTTATGAGAACGCGGTTGATGTAGTCGTACGTCTTCACGATCCGACTGATCCAAGTACCGAACGCATGGCACCTCCGAGTTCAGCACACGTTCAGCTCGGTGACGTCCCAGGAACTCACGATCCAGTAGAGCTTCGCGAGAGAGTTCCGTCAGCACAACGGCGTGATGACGGTGATGATGATGCTACCGACGCAGGGCTTCGCCTAAGCACCGCTACGATATGACCGAGGTGGACTATGGTGAAGGGGGGCACTGCACACGGCTAAAAGATTAACTAATCCACTTGTGTGCCTATGGGGTGCCCCCTGGCCATGTATATAAAGGAGTGGAGGAGGGGGAGAGGGTCGGCCCCTATGGCGCGCCCTGGAGGAGTCCTACTCCCACCGGGAGTAGGATTCCCTCCCCCCCCTTCCCTAGTTGGACTAGGAGAGAAGGAAGGGGGAGAGAGGGAGGAAGGAAAGGGGGGCGCCGCCCCCCCTCCTAGTCCAATTCGGACCAGAGGGGGAGGGGGCGCGCGGCCTGCCCTGGCCTCCTCTCTCTCTCTCCACTATGGCCCATTAAGGCCCATACAATTACCGGGGGGTTCCGGTAAAATCCCGATTTCACCCGGAACCATTCCGATGTCGAAATATAGGCTTCCAATATATCGATCTTTATGTCTTGACCATTTCAAGACTCCTCGTCATGTCCTTCAGCACATCCGGGACTCCGAACTACCTTCGGTACATCAAAACACAAAAACTCATAATACCGATCGTCACAGAACTTTAAGCGTGCGGACCCTACGGGTTCGAGAACTATGTAGACATGACCAAGACACGTCTCCGGTCAATAACCAATAACGGAACCTGGATGCTCATATTGGTTCCTACATATTCTACGGAGATCTTTATCAGTCAAACCTCATAACAACATACGTTGTTCCCTTTGTCATCGGTATGTTATTTGCCCGAGATTCGATCGTCGGTATCTCAATACCTTGCTCAATCTTGTTACCGGCAAGTCTCTTTACTCGTTCTGTAATACATCATCCCGCAACTAACTCATTATTGCATTGCTTGCAAGGCTTATAGTGATGAGTATTACCGAGAGGGCCCAGAGATACCTCTCCGACAATCGAAGTGACAAATCCTAATCTCGATCTATGCCAACTCAACAAGTACCATCGGAGACACCTGTAGAGCACCTTTATAATCACCCAGTTATGTTGTGACGTTTGGTAGCACACAAAGTGTTCCTCCGGTATTCGGGAGTTGCACAATCTCATAGTCATAGGAACATGTATAAGTCATGAAGAAAGCAATAGCAATATACTAAATGATCAAATGCTAAGCTAACAGAATGGGTCAAGTCGATCACATCATTCTCTAATGATGTGATCCCGTTAATTAAATGACAACTCATGTCTATGGCTAGGAAACTTAACCATCTTTGATTCAACGAGCTAGTCAAGTAGAGGCATACTAGTGACACTTAGTTTGTCTATGTATTCACACATGTACTAAGTTTCCAGTTAATACAATTCTAGCATGAATAATAAACTATTATCATGATATAAGGAAATATAAATAACAACTTTATTATTGCCTCTAGGGCATATTTCCTTTAGTCTCCACTTGCACTAGAGTCAATAATCTAGTTCACATCATCATGTGCTTTAACACCAATAGTTCACATCTTTATGTGATTAGTTCACATCTCCAAGTGACTAACACCCAAAGGGTTTACTAGAGTCAATAATCTAGTTCACGTCGCTATGTGATTAACACCCAAAGAGTGAACATGTTTTGCTTGTGAGAGAAATTTAGTCAACGGGTCTGCCAAATTCAGATCCGTATGTATTTTGCAAATTTCTATGTTTACAATGCTACTTTAGCTAATTGCTCCCACTTTCAATATGTATCCAGATTGAGACTTAGAGTCATCTGGATGAGTGTCAAAACTTGCATGGACGTAACCCTTTACGACGAACCTTTTGTCACCTCCATAATCGAGAAACATATCCTTATTCCACTAAGGGTAATTTTGACCGTTGTTCTGTGATCTACTCCTAGATCACTATTGTACTCCCTTGCCAAACTCAGTGTAGGGTATTCAATAGACCTGGTACACAACATGGCATACTTTATAGAACCTATGGCTGAGGCATAGGGAATGACTTTCATTCTCTTTCTATCTTTTGCCGTGGTCGGGCTTTGAGTCTTACTCAATTTCACACCTTGTAACAGAGGCAAGAACTCTTTCTTTGACTGTTCCATTTTGAACTACTTCAAAATCTTGTCAAGGTATGTACTCATTGAAAAAACTTATCTAGCATCTTGATCTATCTCTATAGATCTTGATGCTCAATATGTAAGCAGCTTCACCGAGGTCTTTCTTTGAAAAACTCCTTTCAAAAACTCCTTTATGCTTTCCAGAAAATTCTACATTATTTCTGATCAACAATATGTCATTCACATATATTTATCAGAAATGATGTAGTGCTCCCACTCACTTTCTTGTAAATACAAGCTTCACCGCAAGTCTGTATAAAACTATATGCTTTGATCAACTCATCAAAGCGTATATTCCAACTCCGAGATGCTTGCACCAGTCCATAGATGGATCGTTGGAGCTTGCACATTTTGTTAGCACCTTTAGGATCGACAAAACCTTCTGGTTGCATCATATATAACTCTTCTTTAAGAAATCCATTAAGGAATGTAGTTTTGACATCCATTTGCCAGATTTCATAAAATGTGGCAATTTGCTAACATGATTCGGACAGACTTAAGCATTGGTACGAGTGAGAAAATCTCATCGTAGTCAACACCTTGAACTTTGTCAAACCCTTTTTCGACAAGTCTAGCTTTATAGATAGTAACACTACTATCAGCATCAGTCTTCCTCTTGAAGGTCCATTTATTTTCTATGGCTTGCCGATCATCGGGCAAGTCAACCAAAGTCCACATTTTGTTCTCATACATGGATCCCATCTCAGATTTCATGGCCTCAAGCCATTTCGCTGAATCTGGGCTCATCATCGCTTCCTCATAGAAAGTAGGTTCGTCATGGTCAAGTAACATGACCTCCAGAACAGGATTACCGTACCACTCTGGTGCGGATCTCACTCTGGTTGACCTACAAGGTTCGGTAGTAACTTGATCTGAAGTTACATGATCATCATCATTAGCTTCCTCACTAATTGGTGTAGGAGTCACATGAACAAATTTCTGTGATGAACTACTTTCCAATAAGGGAGCAGGTAAAGTTACCTCATCAAGTTCTACTTTCCTCCCACTCACTTCTTTCAAGAGAAATTCCTTCTCTAGAAAGGATCCATTCTTAGCAACGAATGTCTTGCCTTCGGATCTGTGATAGAAGGTGTACCCAACTGTCTCCTTTGGGTATCCTATAAAGACACATTTCTCCGATTTGGGTTTGAGCTTATCAGGATGAAACTTTTTCACATAAGCATTGCAACCCCAAACTTTAAGAAACGACAACTTTGGTTTCTTGCCAAACCACAGTTCATATGGTGTCGTCTCAACGGATTTAGACGGTGCCCTATTTAACGTGAATGTAGCTGTCTCTAATGCATAACCCCAAAACGATAGTGGTAAATCGGTAAGAGACATCATAGATTGCACTATATCCAATAAAGTACGGTTATGACGTTCGGACACACCATTACGCTATGGTGTTCCAGGTGGCGTGAGTTGCGAAACTATTCCGCATTGTTTCAAATGAAGACCAAAGTCGTAACTCAAATATTCTCCTCCATGATCAGATTGTAGAAACTTTATTTTCTTGTTATGATGATTTTCCACTTCATTCTGAAATTATATGAACTTTTCAAATGTTTCAGACTTATGTTTCATCAAGTAGATATACCCATATCTGCCCAAATCATCTGTGAAGGTCAGAAAATAATGATACCCGCCACGAGCCTCAACACTCATCGGATCGCATACATCAGTATGTATTATTTCCAATAAGTCAGCTGCTCGCTCCATTGTTCCGGAGAACAGAGTCTTAGTCATCTTGCCCATAAGGCATGGTTCGCAAGCATCAAGTGATTCCAGGATCCCATCAGCTTGGAGTTTCTTCATGAGCTTTACACCAATATGACCTAAACGGCAGTGCCACAAATAAGTTGCACTATCATTATTAACTTTGCATCTTTTGGCTTCAATATTATGAATATGTGTATCACTACGATCGACATCCAACAAACCATTTTCATTGGGTGTATGACCATAGAAGGTTTTATTCATGTAAACAGAACAACAATTATTCTCTAACTTAAATGAATAACCGTATTGCAATAAACATGATCAAATCATATTCATGCTCAATGCAAACACCAAATAATACTTATTTAGGTTCAACACTAATCCCGAAAGTATAGGGAGTGTGCGATGATGATCATATCAATCTTGGAACTACTTCCAACACACATCGTCACCTCGCCCTTAACTAGTTTCTGTTCATTCTGCAACTCCCATTTCGAGTTACTACTCTTAGCAACTGAACCAGTATCAAATGCCGAGGGGTTGCTATAAACACTAGTAAAGTACACATCAACAACATGTATATCCAATATACCTTTGTTCACTTTGCCATCCTTCTTATCCGCCAAGTATCTAGGGCAGTTCCACTTCCAGTGACCATTTCCTTTGCAGTAGAAGCACTCAGTTTCAGGCTTGGGTCTAGCTTTGGGCTTCTTCACGGGAGCAGCAACTTGCTTGCCGTTCTTTTTGAAGTTCCCCTTTTCCCTTTTCTTGAAACTAGTGGTCTTGTCAACCATCAACACTTGATGCTTTTCTTGATTTCTACCTTCGTTGATTTCAACATCACGAAGAGCTTGGGAATTGTTTCCGTTATCCCTTGCATATTATAGTTCATCATGAAGTTCTAGTAACTTGGTGATAGTGACTAGAGAACTCTGTCAATCACTATCTTATCTGGAACATTAACTCCCACTTGATTCAAGTGATTGTAGTACTCAGACATTTTGAGCACATGCTCACTAGCTGAGCTATTCTCCTCCATCTTGTAGGCAAAGTACTTGTCAAAGGTCTCATACCTTTGAACATGGGCATGAGTCTGAAATACTAATTTCAACTCTTGGAACATCTCATATGCTCCGTGGCGTTTCAAAAACATCTTTGAAGCCCCGATTCTAAGCCATAAAGTATGGTGCACTAAACTATCAAGTAGTCATCATATCAAGCTTGCCAAACGTTCATAACGTCTGCATTTGCTCCTGCAATCGGTCTGTCACCTAGCGGTGTATCAAGGACATAATTCTTCTGTGCAGCAATGAGGATAATCCTCAGATCACGGATCCAATCCGCATCATTGCTACTAACATCTGTCAACTTAGTTTTCTCTAGGAACATATCAAAAAATAAAACAGGGGAGCTAAACGCGAGCTATTGATCTACAACATAGATATGCTAATACTACCAGGACTAAGTTCATGATAAATTAAAGTTCAATTAATCATATTACTTAAGAACTCCCACTTAGATAGACATCCCTCTAATCATCTAAGTGATCACGTGATCCATATCAACTAAACCATGTCCGATCATCACGTGAGATGGAGTAGTTTTCAATGGTGAACATCACTATGTTGATCATATCTACTATATGATTCACGCTCGACCTTTCGGTCTCCAGTGTTCCGAGGCCATATCTGCATATGCTAGGCTCGTCAAGTTTAACCCGAGTATTGCTGCGTGTGCAAAACTGGCTTGCACCCGTTGTATATGAACATAGAGCTTATCACACCCGACCATCACGTGGTGTCTCGGCACGACGAACTTTGGCAACGGTGCATACTCAGGGAGAACACTTGTACCTTGAAATTTAGTGAGAGATCATCTTATAATGCTACCGTCAATCAAGCAGAATAAGATGCATAAAGGATAAACATAACATGCAATCAATATAAGTGATATGATATGGCCATCATCATTTTGTGCCTTTGATCTCCATCTCCAAAGAACCATCATGATCACCATCGTCACCGCCGTGACACCTTGATCTCCATCGTAGCATCGTTGTCGTCTCACCAACTATTGTTTGTACGACTATCGCTACCGCTTAGTGATAAAGTAAAGCAATTACAGGGCGATTGCATTGCATACAATAAAGCGACAACCATATGGCTCCTGCCAATTGCCGATAACTCCGTTACAAAACATGATCATCTCATACAATAAAATATAGCATCATGCCTTGACCATATCACATCACAACATGCCCTGCAAAAACAAGTTAGACGTCCTCTACTTTGTTGTCGCAAGTTTTACGTGGCTGCTACGGGCTGAGCGAGAACCGTTCTTACCTACGCATCAAAACCACAACGATATTTCGTCAAGTTAGTGTTGTTTTACCCTTCAACAAGGACCGTGCATAGTCACACTCGGTTCAACTAAAGTTGGAGAAACTGACACCCGCCAACCACTTATGTGCGAAGCACGTCGGTAGAACCAGTCTCGCGTAAGCGTACACGTAATGTCGATCTGGGCCGCTTCATCCAACAATACCGCCGAACCAAAGTATGACATGCTGGTAAGTGATACGTCTCCAACGTATCTATAATTTTTTATTGTTCCATGCTATATTATATTCTGTTTTGGACATTAATGGGCTTTATTATACACTTTTATATTATTTTTGGGACTAACCTATTGACCGGAGGCCCAGCCCAGAATTGTTGTTTTTTGCCTATTTCAGAGTTTCGCAGAAAAAGAATATCAAACGGAATGAAACCTTCGGGAACGTGATTTTCGGAACGAACGTGATCCAGAGGACTTGGACCCTACGTCAAGACATCAACCAGGAGGGCACGAGGTAGGGGGCGCGCCTACCCCCCAAGGCGCGCCCTCCCCCCTCGTGGGCCCCATGTTGCTCCACCGACGTACTTCTTCATCCTATATATACCTACGTACCCCCAAACTACCAGATACGGAGCCAAAAACCTAATTCCACCGCCGCAACCTTCTGTACCCGTGAGATCCCATCTCGGGGCCTTTTCCGGAGCTCCGCCGGAGGGGGCATCGATCACGGAGGGCTTCTACATCAACACCATAGCCTCTCCGATGATGTGTGAGTAGTTTACCTCAGACCTTCGGGTCCATAGTTATTAGCTAGATGGATTCTTCTCTCTTTTTGGATCTCAATACAATGTTCTCCCCCTCTCTTGTGGAGATCTATTCGATGTAATCCTCTTTTGCGGTGTGTTTGTTGAGACCGATGAATTGTGGGTTTAGGATCAAGTTTATCTATGAATAATATTTGAATCTTCTCTGAATTCTTTTATGTATGGTTGGTTATCTTTGCAAGTCTCTCCGAATTATCAGTTTGGTTTGGCCTACTAGATTGATCTTTCTTGCAATGGGAGAAGTGCTTAGCTTTGGGTTCAATCTTGCGGTGTCCTTTCCCAGTGACAGTAGGGGCAGCAAGGCACGTATTGTATTGTTGCCATCGAGGATAACAAGATGGGGTTTATATCATATTGCATGAGTTTATCCCTCTACATCATGTCATCTTGCTTAAAGCGTTACACTGTTCTATTGAACTTAATACTCTAGATGCATGCTGGATAGCGGTTGATGTGTGGAGTAATAGTAGTAGATGCAGGCAGGAGTCGGTATACTTGCCTCGGACGTGATGCCTATATACATGATCATACCTAGATATTCTCATAACTATGCTCAATTCTGTCAATTGCTCAACAGTAATTTGTTCACCCACCGTAATACTTATGCTCTCGAGAGAAGCCTCTAGTGAAACCTATGGCCCCCGGGTCTATTTTCCATCATATTAATCTCCCGACAACAAGCTATTTGTGGCGCCATTTTTATTTTTGCTTTCTTTACTTTGCATCTTTATCATAAAAATACCGAAAATATTATCTTATCATATCTATCAGATCTTACTCTCGTAAGTGACCGTGAAGGGATTGACAACCCCTTTATTGCGTTGGTTGCGAGGATTTATTTGTTTGTGTAGGTGCGAGGGACTCGTGCGTGGCCTCCTACTGGATTGATACCTTGGTTCTCAAAAACTGAAGGAAATACTTACGCTACTTTGCTGCATCACCCTTTCCTCTTTAAGGGAAAACCAACGCAGTGCTCAAGAGGTAGCAAGAAGGATTTCTGGCGCCATTGCCGAGGAGTCTACGCAAAAGTCAACATACCAAGTACCCATCACAAACCCTTATCTCCCGCATTACATTATTTGCCATTTGCCTCTCGTTTTCCTCTCCCCCACTTCACCCTTGCCTTTTTTTTCGCCCTCTCTTCTCCGTTTGCCTCCCTCTTTCTCTTTGCTCCTCGCACTTTTTGCCGTTATGTCTGAAATTGGGGAAACTATTGTCAATATGGACAATAGTAATAATATAGAAAATTCTGATGCTCCCGCTGAAGAACCCCCTATCTTGCATACAAAAAAAATTCCGAATTGGTAGTGGTAACATTATTGGAAAAGGGGTTATTCAAGATTTCTTATCGTGTGTCTTTGCTTTGCCTTCTATGGGCAGTTCTATTCTTCATAGAACTAGTAGTCTTGCGGACGCCATTGCCATGCTTGTAGTTGAACTTGAAAGGCAATTTATGCACATGCACCCTTGCATACAAAGGATTTTCCTAGAATTTTCTAATATTGAGCATTCTTCTGTTAAGCGTGCCGCTACTATCTTTTTGGCTCATGAGTTCAGATTTATAATAAAAGAGGCCAAAGAAATCTTTGCGCATTATAGGGTAGACGCTGGCCGTCCTCCCATAGAAACTATCTTATTCGATCAAGAGGAAATAATGCGTTTTCAATCTCTAGACTATGTTGCTTTTAATGAGAACCTTAGAAAAAAGGTTCCTACCAATGTTCTAGTTGATAGAATTTCTGAACTTAATAATGATTTTGCTATCCGAAATAATGAGCTAGGATATTCTCTCGAGTATAGGCTCACAAAGTTCTGTCAAAAGAATGCTTATAATGATGAATTGGTTATGCAATACGAAGGGCCGAAGGAGGAACCTATACCTCCTAAAGTTGATCTTGGGGACTTTTGTCCCATTAAATTTAGCCCTTTTGATTACTTTTGCTTGCCTCAAAGAAAACTCGCTGCTGAACGTAGAGAATATGAAATGAGTTTTAATGATCTATCCTATTATTATGGCAATGCCTAGATCTATCCTTGCTATTATGCCTAGCTAGGGGCGTTAAACGATAGCGCTTGTTGGGAGGCAACCCAATTTTATTTTTATTTTTTTGCTTTTTGCTTCTATTTAGGAATAAATATTTGATCTAGCCTATGGTTACATGTGTTTTTATGTTTTAATTAGTGTTTGTGCCAAGTTTAACCTATAGGATCTTCTTGGATGATAGTTATTTGATCTTGCTGAAAATTGCAGAAACTTTCTGTTCACGAAAATGATTGTTAAAAATCACTAGAACGTGATAAAATATTGATTCCAGTTTCTGCTGATCAACAAACAAATTGTCTAGGTCGTCCTATTTTTGCTGAATTTTTGGAGTTCCAGAAGTTTGCGTTAGTTACAGATTACTACAGACTGTTCTGTTTTTGACAGATTCTGTTTTTCGTGTGTTGTTTGCTTATTTTGATGAATCTATGGCTAGTAAAATAGTTTATAAACCATAGAGAAGTTGGAATATAGTAGGTTTAACACCAATATAAATAAAGAATGATTTCATTACAGTACCTTGAAGTGGTGTTTTGTTTTCTTTCGCTAACGGAGCTCACGAGATTTTCTGTTAAGTTTTGTGTTGTGAAGTTTTCAAGTTTTGGGTAAAAGATTTGATGGATTATGGAACAAGGAGTGGCAAGAGCCTAAGCTTGGGGATGCCCATGGAATCCCAAGATAATATAAGGACACCAAAAAGCCAAAGCTTGGGGATGCCCCGGAAGGCATCCCCTCTTTCGTCTACTTCCATCGGTAACTTTACTTGGAGCTATATTTTTATTCACCACATGATATGTGTTTTGCTTGGAGCGTCTTGTATTATTTGAGTCTTTGCTTTTTAGGTTACCACAATCATCTTTTCTGTACACACCTTTTGAGAGAGACACACTTGATTCGGAAATTATTAGAATACTCTATGTGCTTCACTTATATCTTTTGAGTTATATAGTTTTTGCTCTAGTGCTTCACTTATATATTTTTTAGCACGGTGGTGATTTTGTTTTATAGAAACTATTGTTCTCTCATGCTTCACTTATATTATTTTGAGAGTCCTACAAAACAACATGGTAATTTGCTTAAATTGAGAAATTAATCCTAAAGTGATAGGCATTCAAGATTAGTAATTTTTTTTCTTATGAGTGTGTTGAATATTATGAGAAGTTTGATACTAGATAATTGTTTTGAGATATGAAGATGGTGATATTAGAGTCATGCTAGTTGAGTAGTTTTGAATTTGAGAAATACTTATGTTAAAGTTTGTGATTCCCGTAGCATGCACGTATGGTGAACCGTTATGTGATGAAGTCGGAGCATGATTTATTTATTGATTGTCTTCCTTATGAGTGGCAGCCGGGACGAGCGATGGTCTTTTCCTACCAATCTATCCCCTAGGAGCATGCACGTAATACTTTGCTTTGATAACTTGTAGATTTTTGCAATAAGTATATGAGTTCTTTATGACTAATGTTGAGTCCATGGATCATACGCACTTTTCTTCCTTCCATCATTGCTAGCCTCTCTAATACCACGCACTTTTCGCCGGTATCATACACCCACCATATACCTTCCTCAAAGCAGCCACCATACTACCTATCATGGCATTTCCATAGCCATTCCGAGATATATTGCCATGCCACTTACCACCGTTCCATTTATTATGACACGCTCCATCATTGTCATATTGCTTCGCATGATCATGTAGTTGACATCGTATTCATGGCAAAGCCACTGTTCATAATTCTTTCATACATGTCACTCTTGATTCATTGCATATCCCGGTACACCGCCTGAGGCATTCACATAGAGTCATATTTTGTTCTAAGTATTGAGTTGTAATTGTTGAGTTGTAAGTAAATAAAAGTGTGATGATCATCATTTTTTAGAGCATTGTCCCAAGTGAGGAAAGGATGATGGAGACTATGATTCCCCCACAAGTCGGGATGAGACTCCGGACAACAAAAAAGAGGCCATACAAAAAAGAGAAGAAAAGGCCCAAATAAAAAAATGAGAGAAAAAGAGAGAAGGGACAATGTTACTATCCTTTTACCACACTTGTGCTTCAAAGTAGCACCATGATCTTCATGATAGAGAGTCTCCTATGATATCACTTTCATATACTAGTGGGAAATTTTCCATTATAGAACTTGGCTTGTATATTCCAATGATGGGCTTCCTCAAAATGCCCTAGGTCTTCGTGAGCAAGCGAGTTGGATGCACACCCACTTAGTTCCTTTTGTTGAGCTTTCATATACTTATAGCTCTAGTGCATCCGTTGCATGGAAATCCCTACTCACTCACATTGATATCTATTAATGGGCATCTCCATAGCCCGTTGATACGCCTAGTTGATGTGAGACTATCTTCTTCCTTTTTTTGTCTTCTCCACATCCACCATTCTATTCCACATATAGTGCTATGTCCATGGCTCACGCTCATGTATTGTGTGAAGATTGAAAAAGTTTGAGAACACTAAAAGTATGAAACAATTGCTTGGCTTGTCATCGGGGTTGTGAATGATTTAAATATTTTGTGTGGTGAAGATAGAGCATAACCAGACTATATGATTTTGTAGGGATAACTTTGTTTGGCCATGTTATTTTGAGAAGACATGATTGCTTAGTTAGTATGCTTGAAGTATTATTATTTTTATGTCAATATTAAACTTTTGTCTTGAATCTTTTGGATCTGAATATTCATACCACAATTAAGAAGAATCACATTGAAATTATGCCAAGTAGCATTCCACATCAAAAATTCTGTTTTTTATCATTTACCTACTCGAGGACGAGCAGGAATTAAGCTTGGGGATGCTTGATACGTCTCCAACGTATCTATAATTTTTTATTGTTCCATGCTATATTATATTCTGTTTTGGACATTAATGGGCTTTATTATACACTTTTATATTATTTTTGGGACTAACCTATTGACGGGAGGCCCAACCCATAAGTGTTGTTTTTTGCCTATTTCAGAGTTCCGCAGAAAAAGAATATCAAACGGAGTCCAAACGGAATGAAACCTTCGGGAACGTGATTTTCGGAACGAACATGATCCAGAGGACATGGACCCTACGTCAAGACATCAACCAGGAGGGCACGAGGTAGGGGGCGCGCCTACCCCCCAGGGCGCGCCCTCCACCCTCGTGGGCCCCACGTTGCTCCACCGACGTACTTCTTCCTCCTATATATACCTACGTACCCCCAAACTACCAGATACAGAGCCAAAAACCTAATTCCACCGCCGCAACCTTCTGTACCCGTGAGATCCCATCTTGGGGCCTTTTCCGGAGCTCCGCCGGAGGGGGCACCGATCACGGAGGGCTTCTACATCAACACCATAGCCTCTCTGATGATGTGTGAGTAGTTTACCTCAGACCTTCGGGTCCATAGTTATTAGCTAGATGGCTTCTTCTCTCTTTTTGGATCTCAATATAATGTTCTCCCCCTCTCTTGTGGAGATCTATTTGATGTAATCTTCTTTTGCGGTGTGTTTGTTGAGACCGATGAATTGTGGGTTTATGATCAAGTTTATCTATGAACAATATTTGAATCTTCTCTGAATTCTTTTATGTATGATTGGTTATCTTTGCAAGTCTCTTTGAATTATCAGTTTGGTTTGGCCTACTAGATTGATCTTTCTTGCAATGGGAGAAGTGCTTAGCTTTGGGTTCAATCTTGCGGTGTCCTTTCCCAGTGACAGTAGGGGCAGCAAGGCACGTATTGTATTGTTGCCATCGAGGATAACAAGATGGGGTTTATATCATATTGCATGAGTTTATCCCTGTACATCATGTCATCTTGCTTAAAGCGTTACTCTGTTCTTTTGAACTTAATACTCTTGATACATGCTGGATAGCGGTCGATGTGTGGAGTAATAGTAGTAGATGCAGGCAGGAGTCGATCTACTTGTCTCGGACGTGATGCCTATATACAGATATTCTCATAACTATGCTCAATTCTGTCAATTTCTCAACAGTAATTTGTTCACCCACCGTAATATTTATGCTCTCGAGAGAAACCTCTAGTGAAACCTATGGCCCCCAGGTCTATTTTCCATCATATTAATCTCCCGACAACAAGCTATTTCTGGCACCGTTTTTATTTTTGATTTCTTTACTTTGCATCTTTATCTAAAAATACCAAAAATATTATCTTATCATATTTATCAGATCTTACTCTCATAAGTGACCGTGAAGGGTTGACAACCCCTTTATTGCGTTGGTTGCGAGGATTTATTTGTTTGTGTAGGTGCGAGGGACTCGTGCGTGGCCTCCTACTAGATTGATACCTTGGTTCTCAAAAACTGAGGGAAATACTTACGCTACTTTGCTGCATCACCCTTTCCTCTTCAAGGGAAAACCAACGCAATGCTCAAGAGGTAGCACTAAGCAGTATGACTTGTATCGCCCACAACTCACTTGTGTTCTACTCGTGCATATAACATCTACCCATATACCTGGCTCTGATACCACTATTGGGGAACCTAGTAATTTCAAAAAAAAATCCTACACACACGCAAGATCATGGTGATGTATAGCAACAAGAGGGGAGAGTGTCATCCACGTACCCTCGTAGACCGTAAGCGGAAGCGTTATGAGAACGCGGTTGATGTAGTCGTACGTCTTCACGATCCGACCGATCCAAGTACCGAACGCACGACACCTCCGAGTTCAGCACACATTCAGCTCGGTGACGTCCCACGAACTCACGATCCAGTAGAGCTTCGTGAGAGAGTTCTGTCAGCACGACAGCGTGATGACGGTGATGATGATGCTACCGACGCACGGCTTCGCCTAAGCACCGCTACATTATGACCGAGGTGGATTATGGTGGAGGGGGCACCGCACACGGCTAAAAGATCAACTGATCAACTTGTGTGTCTATGGGGTGCCCCCTGGCCACGTATATAAAGGAGTAGAGGAGGGGGAGAGGGCCGGCCCCTATGGCGCGCCCTGGAGGAGTCCTACTCCCACTGGGAGTAGGATTCCCCCCCCCCCTTCCCTAGTTGGACTAGGAGAGAAGGAAGGGGGAGAGAGGGAGGAAGGAAAGGGGGGGGGCCCCCCTCCTAGTCCAATTTGGACCGGAGGGGGAGGGCGCGCGCGGCCTGCCCTGGCCTCCTCTCTCTCTCTCTCCACTATGGCCCATTAAGGCCCATACAATTACCGGGGGGTTCCGGTAACCTCCCGGTACTCCGGTAAAATCCCGATTTCACCCGGAACCATTCCGATGTCCAAATATAGACTTCCAATATATCAATCTTTATGTCTCGACCATTTTGAGACTCCTCGTCATGTCCATGATCACATCCGGGACTCCGAACTACCTTTGGTACATCAAAACACAAAAACTCATAATACCGATCGTCACAGAACTTTAAGTGTGCGGACCCTACGGGTTCGAGAACTATGTAGACATGACCAAGACATGTCTCCGGTCAATAACCAATAGCGAAACCTGGATGCACATATTGGTTCCTACATATTCTACGAAGATCTTTATCGGTCAAACCGCATAACAACATACGTTGTTCCCTTTGTCATCGGTATATTACTTGCCCAAGATTCGATCGTTGGTATCTCAATACCTAGCTCAATCTCGTTACCGGCAAGCCTCTTTACTCGTTTTGTAATACATCATCCTGCAACTAACTCATTAGTTGCATTGTTTGCAAGGCTTATAGTGATGTGTATTACCGAGAGGGCCCAGAGATACCTCTCCGACAATCGAAGTGACAAATCCTAATCTCGATCTATGCCAACTCAACAAGTACCATCGAAGACACCTGTAGAGCACCTTTATAATCACCCAGTTACGTTGTGACGTTTGGTAGCATACAAAGTGTTCCTCCAGTATTCGGGAGTTGCACAATCTCATAGTCATAGGAACATGTATAAGTCATGAAGAAAGCAATAGCAATATACTAAACAATCAAATGCTAAGCTAATAGAATGGGTCAAGTCAATCACATCATTCTCTAATGATGTGATCCCGTTAATCAAATGACAACTCATGTCTATGGCTAGGAAACTTAACCATCTTTGATTCAACGAGCTAGTCAAGTAGAGGCATACTAGTGACACTTTGTTTGTCTATGTATTCACACATGTACTAAGTTTCCGGTTAATACAATTCTAGCATGAATAATAAACATTTATCATGATATAAGGAAATATAAATAACAACTTTATTATTGCCTCTAGGGCATATTTCCTTCACCCAGCCCAGAAGAACTCCTTAATGTTGCTGTACGAGATTGTAATCCCTACTTTTTTAGTAATGAAGAGTTATTTCGCAAGAACAAACATGCAGCTAAAATAGGAATAGGTAGTTATTACATTAGTGCCAAAATACATTGTATTTACCGACATATGCATATTCTTTGGTGTATTTGAAAAAACAAACATGCAAACATTTTTTTATAATGCAATGTGTTTTGACATTAAGTACGTTTGATGGCTCGTCCTTCTTACACTGAAAAGAAGAATACCACACAAGGTTGCAAATCTTCATCGGTTGAATTCTCTAGTTCAGTAAATCTCTAGATGGTAAGATCACCTCATCCTTTGGATGTGGGGTCGGCTATGCACTACAAAAAAAGACACATCCGTGACATTTTGGGCCGAACGATTTTTTTCTATCATACTTATGACACTTCTATGACGATAATTGTGACAGAACCCGGTATCATCATAGATGTGGTGGGGTCCTACTTCTATGACAAAAAATCATGACATAAAATGGGCTTTTCGTCCTGGGCGGGCCGGAGACGCAGCTGCATGACATTCTTTGGGCCGTCCATGACGGAAAAAACCATGGTAGAAGCGAGGGCGAGGAAAATATGGGGGAGTTCCCGGTTACGGTGGGTGGTCGGGGGCCGAGCGATGCGCGTTTCTCTCATACGTACGCGCGTGTGTGCGAGGCGTTGGGCTCTAACTAAACCCGCGCGATTGCACTACAGGCTACGTGTTACTGAACCCGGGCGATCGATCGATCCCTTGCTGTTAACTGAACCTGAGTGATTCCTTCGCTACTGCTGCTAACTGAAGCCGATCGAACACTGCTGCCTCCTTTCCTGGATGAACAGTGAGCGTTGTTGAGGGGATTTGGATGAACAGTTCACGGTGGGGGGTTGGATGAACAGGACCCCGTGGTAGAGGCCGTTGCCGCTGGATGAATAGTACCCCGATCGATCGAGCCGGTGGATGAACATGACCCCGTGGAGGGCTGGTTGAACAGTAGCCGGTGGAGGGCTGGTTCAACAGTAGCCCGTGGAGGGGTGGTTGAATAGGACCCCCGTGGAAAAGGCTGGTTGAACAGTAGCCGATGGAGGAGCGCGCGGTGGAGGCTGGATGAACAGGAGCCCGTGGATGAACAGTCGCAAGTGGAGGCTGGAGGAGGTCGACGGTGGATGAACAGTAGCCCGTGGAGGCTGGAGGAGGTCGACGGTGGAGATGAAAAGTATCCCATGGAGTCTCGTTTTGCGGTACGCCACACCCCTCCCGATGAACAGGACCCCCGTTTCGACCGTAGCGCTCCAACACAAGTCCGTTTCCTCCGTTTTGCGGTACGCCACACCCCTCCCGATCAACAGGACCCCGTTTCCACCGTAGGAGGTCCATTTCCTCCGTTTTGCGGTACACTAGACCCCTCCCGATGAACAGGATCCCGTTTCCACCGTGGCCGATCGAACACAAGGACGTTTCCTCCATTCTGCGGTACGCCAGGCCTCGTTTCCATCGGTTGTTCCATCCAAGCCGGTTGGCTCCCGATGAACACGACGATGCATTCTGTTCCGACCCAGTTGGTTGGCTCCCCATGAACACGACGACGACGCAGTTTCTCCATTCCGACCCAGCCACATCCATGTACACGAGCCCTAGCCGTACGTATGCACGAGTTGGCGTTCGAGACCCCGCCCGTATGCACGTACGTGGCCGTATTTTCTTTCTTGCACCCTAGCCGCTGTACGTACGTGTACATGCTACGTGTGCGCCTCTACTACGACACGTGCCCTTCCTTGCACGGCCACGGTTCATCGCTGCAGCCTGCAGATAGACCGATCGTATGTACGTACACGTTCGCGACCAAAATGACAACACTCGTACGCTTCGACCAGGTGGGTCCCGACTGTCAGGCACTTCCTTGCGTGCGAAGATGTAGCTGGTGGGTCCCAGCAGTCAGGGGGAAACGTTTTTTTCACGAAATACGGTGGCCCGTCCAGTGGGTCCCTACTCTCAGGTGGAGGAATCATTATTTTGCGCATAATAAGGAGGCACTTCCTTGCTGCGGCCGTGGACCCAGCCGTCAGCCTCTCCACGTACAGTACTCTTTCGATGGAAGTCGTTCCTTGACCACGTTGACCACGCGGCGCCGAGAGCACCAGGGCGGTGGACGACGGCGAGGCCTAGGAAGGGGACGACGCGGAGCCGGGGAAGACGCGGCAGTGGATGCCCACGCGGAGAGGAGTACGGGGGTTCACTGGTTCGGCTTTGGTGTTAGGTTGCCATCGCCGCAGAATAACATGGGGTGTGGGTGAGTGGAGGGATGGCCTGGCCAGCGGTGGGAGTAGTAGGGGCGGTGAGGCCTCCACGGCAGCACAGCCGGCCACGAGAGGCAGGAGCAGGCGGCACGACCTGCGCTGCTCTGGGCGGCAGGAGCAAGAAGACCAGAGGTTGAAGAAGCACTATGGCCGTTGGATGGACATTGTACGGTCACTGGAGCTAGAATCGTTCATATTGACTAAGTTGACAAAGCCATCCGTCCCCGTTAACTTAGTAGGCCCACAAGTCAGCCTCCCACTATGCTGGGTCCCAGCTAGCAGGGGGAGTATTCATTTTTTTGTGCGCGATAAGGAGGCACTTCCTTGCGTGCGAAGATATAGCTGGTGGGTCTGAGCTATCTGCGAGGGGAATGTATTTTTCATGAAATACAGAGGCCCTTCCAGTGGGTCCCAGATGTCAGGTGGAGGAATCATTATTTTGCGCGTAATAAGGAGGCATTTCCTTGTGTGCGGCTGTGGACCCAGCTGTCAGCCTCTCCACGTATAGTCCACTTCCGATGGATTTCATTCGTTGACCACGTTGACCACGCCGCGCCGAGATCACCAGGGCGGTGGACGATGGCGAGGCCTATGAAAGGAACGACACGGAGCCGGGGAAGACACGGCAGTGGCTGCCCACGCGGTGGGGAGTACGAGGGTTGACTGGTTCGGCTGCCGTCGTCGGAGAATAATAGCAGGTGTGGGTGAGTAGAGGGATGGCTAGGCCAGCGATGGGAGTACGGTGGGGCGGTGAGGCCTGCGCGGCAGCACAACCGGCCGCGGGAGGAGAGAGCAGGCAGTCCCCCCGGCACTTGTTTGAGCGGCTGGAGCAGGAAGAGCAGAGATTGAAGAAGCACGACGGCCGTTGGATGGACATCCAACAGTCACTGCTTGTGCGTCAACCTTTTTTAGGAAAGCCTCAAATCTGTGGGAAACAGCATACAGCCCATCTGCCATTATTTCTAATAATTTACAGCCCATTTGCTAATTCTTAAGGTTTTTTTTGGAGCCCGTATTCTTTTTGTTAGCATTACAGCCCATATTGTGGCCACGGTTAAAAAATTATACGAAATTTTGCATATTTTGGTGCGGTCCGAACTGTTTTTAATCCCGAAATTTCGAGTCACATTCAAACTAATTTTAAAAATAAATGTATATCAATATAAAATCCAACAAATTGTCCACGCATAAAAATTAATGCAATTTAAAATCTCAAAATGAAAAAAAAATTGAAACTAATTGCCGGTTTGATGTGTTTTAAAAATGTACAGCCCATTTCTCATTACTGATAGGCCATTTTCTCGGCCAGCCGAATGAAGCTCTCCTCGTCTTGAAAGTTTGCAGCTCAACAGGCCTGACAAAGTGACTTACTTGACAAATCACAAAAAAACTGGGCTAGCCATTTTCAGAAAGAACAAAAAAACTACTAGGCTGGTCTGTGGTAAACATAAAAGAAAAGGTTGTCTAGACAGGCCAGAGTGCCCCGCACAGCCCAGTTGACACCCTGCTTCCGTCTCAAAAACAAAATAGATAAATGCCACTCCAATTATGTCGATTCATAAAAATGCCACCGCAATTTTCAAACTTTGAAAAATGCCACTGCAATTTTTGCAACTTTGAAAAACGCCACTGTAATTTGCAAACTTTGAAAAACGCCACTCCAGACTTCGAAAAATGCCGCTGGAAATGGCATGAAATGGCATTTTTCAAAGTTTGGAAATTGCAGTGGCATTTCTCGGAATCACCAGATTTGGAGTGGCATTTATCAAATTAACCCAAAACAAAAATAACTGGGCGAGCTGCTGGGTCCCTGGTGCCAGCCGCTCGTTGTGCAATTCTCTCGTTTATTGACTACCTTGACAATGGCATGGGACCCAGATGTCAGAAATCCATTAAGAGGAGCCATTTTTTTATTGGCTTGAAATAAGGAGGCACTTGCTTGCGTACTGCCATGACCTTGGTGGGTTCCCACTGTCATCCTCTCCACGTACAATCATCTCCTTATTGTGTACGCGTCAACTTGGTAGGCCCACAAGTCAGCCTCTAAACCCGCGGTAGACAAATACAACCCATTTAAAAAATAATAGCCCATTCCATACGTTCAAACGGAAAGTTCAACATTCAGAGCAAAGTAACAGGTCTGATCCAGATATAGATTACTGAACTTCCACGTTGACAACCATCATAGCGAAGTTAACTCTCTACTCCTACTAATACTCTAGTAGTGTACAAGTACTAACTTACTCTTAGCTAACTGGACGATGCCGGCTGCCATCTGCGGTACACGCTAAACGCCGGCACCGGCGTCCTCCGCCTCGCTTCGGACTTGCCAGAGGTGCGATAGGGCTCGTTGCTCGCGCGCGTTGGCCCTTTCCATGCCGGCGTGGTCCACCGAAGCTTCGGCTTCTAAGCGGGAAACCCACTTGACGAACTTGTAGTAAAATTCGAAGTCGCGAACGCGTGCGTGCCCGACAGCCTCCAGGGTTATTTGCCGGGCGCCGGCCTCCACGTAGTCAGCCCAGTTGCAGGCACTCTTCTCGCGACTCAGAGCGTCGGTGCGCTGCTGCTCCATGTCCTGCTGGCGGCGCAAATCGGCAATACGCTGCTCCTCCGCCAGGCGGTCGCGCTCCAACAACTCCTCATACTCCGCATTGCCATCTAAAGACCGACAGAATGCCTCCTCCCTCCGTCTGCCTTCCAGTGAAAATTCGAACACTGGTTCTGGCGATGACCGCCTCCAGCGTCGCCTATCGTGGACGGGCGGGGGCATGGCGGACGTGGTGAGAGCGAGGATAAGTGGCGAGCGACGTCGGGCCGGTGGGGGCTTATGAGGATAGGGCGAGTTGGGTGATGGTGCCACCGGAGAAGCCCGGGAAACAGTAATTATAGGCGGAAGGTAGGCGAACTAGCGTGTCGAGGGAAACGCGGCGGTCATCGCGGTCATCGGAATTCAATGCATAAGCAGGCATGGCTTAGCGCGCCAGCTTGCCGTGGAAAACTAGAAAAACTAAAATTATGACTGTGCCGTCCCGTCCCGTCAGTGGTGCGTCCCCTCCGTGCTGGGTCGCACGCCGGCATGACGGTCAAACGAGTGCACTCGAATCATCCAGATGAGGTACTCCCTCCTTGTCAAAAATGATTCCACGGATTTAAAAGGCCCGCAACAATTAAAGCGCATCTTTTTTCGCATCAGTTAGTTGCCTTAATTACGGTCGGCTGCATGCTGCCACTCAGAATCGCTCGCAGCCAGTACGCGGAGCAGCATGCAACGAGTCGCAGCCGAGGGCACGCATCTAGCCACTTAAATCGCTAGAATTAGTTAGGCTTAAACTTCTACATGCAGTTAATTATTGCCATGCCTTGGTCTTGCTGCTTTGGCTCATGGGACTAATAAACCCGGACGAAGGGAGTACGTTGGTTGGTGAGAATTTTGAATTAAGCCCTGCAAACTGGAAAGGAGGTACTAGTACGTGCGTGATCTGCTATTTATTCGTGTAGGATCGAGTAGGTCGTTTCTTGAATTGAGCCCTGCAAACCGAAAAGGAGGGGCCGGGTTACTCATATGGTCATTGCCAGAAGCCCGGCGCTAAGCTTGAAGACGGTGGGCCAAAGATGGGCTTAAGACCCGAATATGGCTTAAGGCCCGTAGTTACAATCATTATTATGGCAGAACTTGTAGTGTAAGGCAAGAATAGTCGAGAGTCCGAGCCGGACACTCTTATGAGCCGGCCGGGACTCTGAGAGCTGCTGGGCGTCAGCCTCCCTATATAAAGGGACGACCCGGCAGCGGTTTAGGGACAAGAAAGATCTCATCGAGAGCCAGGCATAGCAGTTTAGCTCCCTGGTCATCGAAACCCTAATCAATACCACCTCAAACTGGACGTAGGCTTTTACCTTCACCGTAAGGGCCGAACCAGTATAAACCCTCATGTTCCTTGTCCCACTTAACCCCTTCAAGCTTCCTAGTTGCGATGGCTCCACGACTAAGTCCTAGCTCGAGGACATCTGCCGTGACAATTCCACGACAGTTGGCGCCCACCGTGGGGCCAGTGCACGGTGGATTTGAGTTCTTGAAGGGCAGCTTCGAAGGGCTCAAGGGATACGCTGTGGGCCGGATGACCAAGAGTCGTCGCGGCAGGCTCTACATCGACGATGCAAACTGGGGCCCCGACGCCGGCTCAATTGAGTACGGGTACCGGGTCCCCTTCGGCGGAATTCATGTTTTCATTGGCAAGATTGGTGAGTCGGGCCCTGAGTCGGATCTCTGCGCCGATCCCGTCGAGACAGCTCAGCGTGCACGACCCGCCCGGGCCCGGCCTGCCTTAAGGCATGCTTTTGTGGGATGTATCCATGGAGGGCTCTCTGATCGATCTGGATCTGGTGATGAGATGGCCGCCGGCTCTGACGGCGAGTCGTCCACCGATGAGTCAAACTCGTTGTATCAACTTCAAGATGGCAGGCTCATGGGTTGTTCCGATGGTGACAGTATTCCGGACCCGTTTGAGCCGCCAAGCCGGGTTGGAATCTTCATGGCCGGTGCGCAGCCTGTTCAGAACCCTGCTGCTGGAGCAGGAAACCCGGTGCCCTCGCCGGCTCAGGTGCTAATGGACCTCACGGACAAGATGACGGCCCTGTTAACCGCCACGGTTGACCCAGCGGATCAAGCTCAGCATGATGTGGAGGTGGCGTAGTTAAAGTTGGATCTAGTGAAAGCTAAGGAGGAGCTGGCAGCAGAAGGGATCAGGATGGCTGCGGAGAGGGCGGCTCTCGATGCCCAAACCCAGTTGATCCAAGCGCAGTCCTTCCGGCTCACGATGGATCAAAACGCGTCCAATGAAGTCCTGAGAAGGAGGCATCAAAAGGCCCAGTCTCGACTCCCTCCGGTTTACGATCCACAGAACCTCTTCAACACGCCAGGTGCAGGGTCTAGTAACCCGCCAGGAGTCATAGTGCCCGGGTCTAGGACCCCTATTCAGCCGCAAGTAATGGGGCCTCCCCAGGTGCACCCTGCTTCGCCTCAGTACGTGCCAATACCGCCGGGTCATTATAATAACCCGCTGGAGAACATGGTCGCCGCGGCAGCACGGCTGGCGGCTCTCCTAGTCGACGGCGACTCTCCGACGGCTATTGAAACCCGCCGGGTCAGGGAACTCCTTCAGACAGCACTGGCGCAGCAAGAGGCGTACTCCTACAGCCGGAACAGGATCCACTCGACCCCTCGTCCGGGCCGGAGCCCGAGTTACAGCAGACACATGGTCTCAGCGACCGGCTCAAGTAACGTCCGACGCCATGACCCGCCCCCTGGCCATGGCCCGGCTCATAATGGAGCCTTTCACGCAGTAGACCAAGACAGAGCGCGGCAAGAGGCGGAGCAGGTGCCTCAGTTGACGGCTTACCAGACTCACCCGGCTTATCCGACGACTTCCGTCGACGTGGGTATCCCTACCAGGACTGGGGGTGTCCCTTGCTTAGTGCCAGCTATCCGCAATGAACGTCTACCCAAGGACTTCAAAGGCCCTAGGAAGGTGCCCAATTACACGGCTGACTTACAACCCGCAGCCTGGATCGAGAGTTACGAGATGGCCATGGAACTGCTGGAGGTCAGTGAGGCGGCAATGGCCAAGTACTTCACCATGATGTTGGATGGGACTGCCCGCACTTGGTTGAAAGGGCTACCACCGAATTCCATCGGGTCCTGGGCTGAGCTGAAAGCCCGGTTCATCCAAAACTTCAAGGATACCTGTAGGCAGTCTATGTCAATTGTGGATTTGACTAACTGTAAGCAGCAGGAGGGTGAATCCACGACGCATTGGGTTCGCCGGGTCAAAGAGATCATACATTCGTCAGATAAGATGGATGCCGGTTCTGCAGTCTTAATGTTGGAGCAGAATTGTCGTTTCGTGCCCCTGAAGATGAAACTCGGGCGGCTTAAGCGCGACTGCAATGATATGGGTACACTAATGGCGGCTCTTGTCAAGTACGCCGATTCTGATGGTACCAAGGACCCCCCTTCAGATGATGAAAGGGCAGGGAAGGGAAAGAAGAATGGCAATGGCAAGGGTCCTCAGCACAACCCGGGGAACCAAGGAGGCGGCAAGCGCAAGGCCGATGGCAGCCTGGAGTTTGTAGCCAACGCCAGCTCACAAGGTAATAACCAGCGACGCAAGGGGAGGCCCCCTCCCCGAGCCAGCGGGTCAGGCCCGACGCTGGAGCAGCTGTTGAATGAGCCTTGTCCAAGGCATGGCTCTAGAGAGAAGCCAGCTACCCATCTATGGAAGGATTGTGCAATCATGAAGGCATTTAAGAATTACAATGGCCCGGGCGGCGGCTCAGGCGCCGGCGGCTCAAATTCTAATCCTCAGAATGGTCAAGGGGGCTTTAATCGGCAGTCTGGCCAGGGTCATCAACAGCAGCAGGGGGGTTATCAGACCAATCCAAAGCAGCTTAGCGGTGGACAGTATCATGTGTTTACTACCAGTCTGTGTAAGCGAGATCGGAAGCTTCATAAGAGGGCTGTGAATGCTGTTGAGCCGGCGGTTCCACGCTACTTGCGGTGGTCTGAGCAGCCTATAGTGTGGAGTAGGGAGGATCACCCTCCCCGGGTGGATAACCCGGGCCACTTGGCCTTAGTGGTGGCTCCTCAGGTGGGAGGATATAAGTTCACTAAGGTGCTCATGGATGGAGGCAGCAGCATCAACATCCTCTATTATGAGACGTTCCGTCGTATGGGGTTGATTGATAAGAACCTCAGCCAGTCCAACACTATTTTCCACGGTGTGGTACCTGGTAAGTCGGCTTATCCAGTCGGCAAGATCGAGTTGGAAGTGGCCTTTGGAGATGAGAACAACTACAGGGTGGAGAAATTGACCTTTGAGGTGGTTAAGATAAGAAGTCCGTACCATGCCATATTTGGGCGGCCGGCTTACGCCAAGTTCATGGCACGGCCGTGTTATGTGTACTTACAGCTCAAGATGCCGGGTCACAATGGGACCATTACGGTTCACGGCAGCCGGAAAGTGGCTCTGGAGTGTGAGGAAGGCGATGCAGCTTATGCAGAATCTGTTTGTGCAACAGAGGAGTTGAAGTTTTACAAAGACAATGTTGACCCAACAGATATGACCTCTCTGAAAAAGCCGACTACAGAAAATGAGCCGGCGATGAAATTTAAGTCGGCTGATGAAACTAAGCTTGTTGATTTTGTTCCAGGAGATTCATCTCAGCAGTTTAGCATCAGTGCCAATCTGGATCCAAAATAGGAAAGCGTGCTCATCGAGTTCATCCGTGAGAATAGGGACATCTTTGCATGGAAGCCGTCTGACATGCCAGGTGTACCTAGAGAACTTGCTGAGCACACTCTCAATGTTGATCCAAAATTTAAGCCGGTCAGGCAGTTCCTTCGGCGGTTTAATGAGGAGAGGCGGAAAGCTATTGGCGAAGAGGTGGCCCGGCTCTTGGCGGCCGGGTTCATTGTTGAAGTTTTTCACCCAGAATGGTTAGCTAACCCGGTGCTCGTACTCAAGAAGAACGGCACGTGGAGGATGTGTGTGGACTACACGGACTTAAACAAGGCGTGTCCGGCTGATCCTTTTGCCCTTCCCCGTATTGATCAAATTATTGATGCTACGGCAGGTTGTGTGCGCTAAAGTTTCTTGGATGCTTATTCCGGATATCATCAGATTAAAATGGCAGTTAAGGACCAGGAGAAGACGGCATTCATCACTCCCTTTGGAGCCTTCTGCTATGTGTCTATGCCCTTTGGACTCAAGTGTGCGCAGGCGACTTATCAGCGTTGTGTGCAGAACTGGCTTCATAACCAGATTGGGCGCAATGTTCATGCTTATGTGGACGATATTGTGGTTAAATCCATAAAGGAGGAAACCCTGATAGATGATTTAAGGGAAACCTTTGATAATCTCCGGGTCTACAAGATGATGCTTAACCCGGCCAAGTGTGTTTTTGGTGTTCCTGCAGGCAAGCTCTTGGGTTTTTTGGTTTCTGACAGAGGCATTGAAGCTAACCCGGAGAAGATCAAGGCCATCACCTCCCTGGCTAAGCCGGCGTGTATAAATGACGTTCAGCGCTTGGCGGGTCGCATCGCTGCTTTAAGCCGGTTTATAAGCCGTTTGGGTGAGAAGGCCATGCCATTATATCAGTTGATGAAGAAAACTGATAACTTTGTCTGGAATGATGCAGCTAATACCGCTTTTGAGGACTTAAAGAAGCAGCTGGCAGAGCCCCCAGTCCTTGCTGCTCCAGTTGACAAGGAGCCTTTATTGCTATATGTAGCTGCTAATACACGAGCTGTCAGTGTGGCCGTGGTGGTGGAGCGCAAAGAAGAGGGTAAGGAGCATCCGGTTCAGCGGCCGGTTTATTATGTCAGCGAAGTGCTCATCGAGTCCAAACAGCGGTATCCACATTGGCAGAAGCTTGTTTATGGTGTGTTCACGGTGAGCCGGAAGCTTAAGCATTATTTCCAGGGTCATCCTATCACTGTGGTCAGTTCTGCCCCTCTTGGTGATATCATTCAAAACAGAGAGGCCACAGGGAGAGTGGCTAAGTGGGCTATAGAGCTCGGACCCCATGGTCTGAAATACGTGCCACGCACTGCTGTTAAATCTCAGGCCTTGGTGGATTTCATCAATGATTGGACAGAGTCACAAGTGCCCGAGCAAAAGCCGAACAACACATATTGGACTATACACTTTGATGGGTCCAGGCAGTTGGAGGGCTCGGGGGCTGGAGTCGTGTTGGCTTCCCCTAAAGGTGACAAGTTCCATTATGTGCTACAGTTGATGTTTCCTTGCACTAACAATGCGGCTGAGTACGAAGCCTTACTCCACGGTCTTCGGGTGGCTAAGGAGATGAGCTTGAGCCGGGTAAGGTGTTTCGGTGACTCAGACTTGGTGGCTCAACAAGTATCAGGCAAGTGGGACTCTAAGGACCCTCTCATGGCGGCTTATCGCCGCGAAGTTGATGCCATTGCTGGGCATTTTCAGGGCAACCAAGTAGAGCACATTGATCGCAGGAAGAACGAGGCAGCTGATGCTCTAAGCCGGCTGGGCTCTCAGCGAAAGCCGGTGCCGCCTAATACTTTCCTAGATGTCCTGCATAACCCTTCTGTTAAGTTGCCTACAGAGGAAGACTTGGCTATCCCTGACCCGGAGGCACGACTGGTGGCGGCTCTCCACATCATACCGAACTGGACAATGCCCTATCTGGCTTACATGACCCGGGGAGAGTTGCCTGAGGATGAAACTTTGGCCAGACAAATAACCCGGCGGGCTAAGTCAATGATTGTTATCAATGGCGAGTTGCATCACCGCAGTGTTACAGGAGCGTTTCAGCGTTGTGTCTCCCCTGAGGAAGGTCAAGAGATCTTGCGTGAGATCCATGAAGGGGATTGTGGCCATCACGCCGGCTCAAAGTCTCTTGTGGCCAAGGCTTTTCGCCATGGTTTTTATTGGCTGACGGCTCATGCTGATGCGGAGGACTTGGTCAGTAAATGTGATGGTTGCCAAAGGTTCTCACGACGGGCTCATGTGCCGGCTCAGGAGCTGAGGATGATCCCAATTACTTGGCCCTTTGCGGTCTGGGGGCTTGATATGGTTGGGCCTTTTAAAAGGTCCAAGGATAAGAAGACCCACCTCTTGGTGGCAGTTGACAAATTCACAAAGTGGGTGGAAGCTGAACCAGTTAGCAAGTGTGATGCAGCCACGGCGGTTCAATTTATGAAAAAGGTGATTTTTCGCTTTGGCTTTCCGCACAGCATTATAACTGACAATGGCACCAATCTATCCAAAGGCGCCATGGAAGAGTTTTGTCAATGAGAGCATATCCGACTTGATGTTTCCTCAGTTGCTCATCCTCAATCCAATGGTCAAGCTGAGAGAGCTAATCAGGAGATTCTGAAGGGCATCAAGCCCCGACTTTTGGTCCCTTTGCAACGGACGCCGGGTTGTTGGGTGGAGGAGTTGCCCTCCGTGTTATGGAGCATCAACACTACTCCTAACAGGTCTACAGGTTTCACGCCTTTCTTCATGGTTTATGGAGCAGAAGTAGTCCTCCCCAGTGACATCCGTCATGACTCACCTCGAGTGGTGGCTTATGTTGAGGCGGACAATGAACAGGCGCGCCAAGATGCTCTTGACTTGTTGGACGAACAGCGTGATATGGCCGCAGCTCGTTCAGCAATTTACCAACAAGACCTGCACCGCTATCATAGTCGCCGGGTTAAATCCCGGGTCTTCCAGGAAGGCGATCTAGTGCTCCGGCTCATCCAAGATCAAACAGATGCGCACAAGCTATCCCCGCCTTGGGAAGGGCCCTTTGTGGTCAGCAAGAATTTGCACAACGGGTCATATTACCTCATTGACATTCGGGAGCACAAAGATTCCCGTAAGTCGGAGGAAGAGACCCGTCGGCCATGGAACATAGCTCAGCTTCGGCCTTACTACACTTGAGCCACCGGCTCTCATAAATGTACATATTTCTCTCAGCCATGTATATATTATGATAAGCAATAAAGCAGGACCTCTGTCCTTTTTCCTCCTCCAAATATGCACGTGTTGTTTTCATTGCAAGATTACATGATAACTTGAAGGAGGATCCGGCTTATGATCGTATTCGAATCTAGCCGTAAGCAATAAGGTCACTTGGGGGCTTCCTGTTCAAACATGGGTCGTATTCGAACCAAAGAGAACATAGTTGTCGATACCCATTTGATTGGCAAAGTGTCGAGCTCATTGGGGAGTTTTCTTTGATCATATTTGAATCTTAGTTTAACCCCTTTGGGAACCGACGTGGATCGTATTCGAATCAGCGTCGTTAAACAATTCTTAAAATCACTTGGGGGCTTCCTGTTCAAACATGGGTCGTATTTGAACCAAAGAGAACATAGCTGTCGATACCCTCTTGATTGGCATCGCCACATCCACTGGGGGCTATATGATCGCATTCGAATCCTAGCATAACCCCTTTGGGCCGGGTCTCTGGTCGTATTCGAACCGGAAGCCCCTAAGTTCTTCTGCTTTATAGTAAGTTTCTTCTGATTATTTCAACGTGTGTACGGCCGGGTCTCACTTTGCCGGCTTAACTTCGGTTTACAGTATTCGTTGAACACAATGGGTGTTATTAAGACAGGTAAACCGGAATTGAGGTACCAGCCTTATTACCCGGGTTATCTAAACCGGAAGTATGCTTGCAGGCCGCTAAGTGTGTTATTACGGCTATATTAAGGATATAATTGAAGACCAGTCCTTTTTGATTCATATTCCGGGTTATATATCTAAAACCTATGATTCTCAGGGCGGCAAGCCGCCTCGAGACTTGTGATTTGTACTTCTATGCAGGATAGTTAAAGGCAACTATTTTGAGATTAAGGAAAACAAATGATTGATTATGACCCGGAGAAATATAAAGGAGACAACTTCAATAGACTTCAGCATTCAAGGCGTGCACGATGGCACGGCAGAGATAAAGTGTTGGTCCTACTCTATTACAAGACTCATCGAGTCCAAAAGGGTGGAGCATTGTTTCATAAGCCGCCTGCAGAAGTTAAGACGCTTGCTGGGTTGAAGTCTCCGGCTCGTCCCTCTCTTCTCCTCCGGCTGTTCCCAAGGCCTGGAAAGTCGATGACTTCCAGTCGATGCCGCTCAGCGCTTCGAATTGAGCCTCCTCGTCAATTAACCCCGCCGGGTCAATCTCCGGGGCGAAGGTGTGCTGACGGCCGGCGGGATTAGGCTGAGGGCTTCATAGCGCGGGGTCGGGATCCTCTGATTTTCCAACCCGGCTGGTACTTGGTCAGATCTGTGTCGTTTCCAATGAGGGTGGCCACCGGGCGCACGATCTTCACGCAGGCAGCAAAGTCCCTTTGATCGAAGGCTGAGCCGTCTTCCTTCAAACTTGGATAGCCGAGGGCGATGTCCACCGGGTCTAACTCTGGAAGGAACGCCTTGGCCCGGCTCAGCGCGGCGATCGCTCCGGCTCTTGCGGAGGCCCGTCGCAGCTCTTGGATCCGTTGAGGCAGAACGGCAAGCCGGCGAAGAACTTCCGCCAGGTGAGTCGGCACCTCGTTGGACAGGGCCACCACAGCCAAGGCACGCTGTGACCCGGTGTAGAGTTGCTCCACCAGGGTGTACACGGCCTTCAGCTTGGTTACCACGCTCTGGTTAAGGTTGGCGCTTCTGGGACCTGTTTCACCGAATCACATAAGCCGCCGACAAGGATGAGTTATGAGATATAAAGATTCTAAACTTGATGAAAGCCGGTGAGATGACTTACCGAAGATTGCGGCAACCATCTGGGACACTTGGCGCTTTAAGCCGGAGAGTTCGGCGGTCTTCTCGGAGAGAGCCTTCTCCGCCTATTCAGCCCGGTTCACCAGCGCGGCCTTTTCTTCGGCCCAAGCCTTCCATTCAGCGTCAAACTCTGTCTTCAGCTTTTCTTGCACGGCAATACTGGACACAAATTTGGCGTTTGCCTTCCGGGTCTCCATTTCTTGCATCTTCAGCCGGTTCTTCAGATCGGAGATGTCAGCTTCAAACTTTTTACAAGCAGCCTGCATGCATAATTTCCGGGTTATAGGATGAACAGTTTTAAAGTCCCAAGCACTTTTCAAGCAAAGACACTTGGCACTTGGGGGCTAATGCATATTGAACGTTTCTATCTACAAATTGCCGGTTCAATTGAGTAAGCCGGAACTTAAGTCTACAACATATTCAGTCATAAGTCGTCGACTTGGGGGCTAGCATGGTAAAGGTAACTACGCAGTAAGTAAGAGGACAGAAGAATAATACCTCAGACTTTTGCTGAATCTGGTTCACCATGGCAATCTCAGCATCCCGGCTCTTGTGCACTTGACTGACGAAGCCGGAGACGATCTCTCCGATGTTCAGGTTGGTGTAGTCAGTAAGGTCCAGATTAACCCGGCGGGGCTGTAGCAACTCCCCCTTGGCGGAGCACTTGGCCAGCGCAGTAGGTCTCCCCGGCTCAACAAATTCCGTCTGGGTGATTACCACGTCCGGATCATTTGCTGGTTGAGCCGAGCTGGAGGCCTCCGGATTAACAGAAGCTTCTGCAGTTGTCTTGTCGATTGGAGCGGTGGCTTCGGGAGCGGAGGCAGCTGGCGGTTCTTGACCTGCTACCTCCGGCTCAGGCAAATCCGGCTCTTCGACCGGCTTGGTCTTCTTCGCCCTCTTGGTGAGTTTGGCCTGGGCACTGAAAAGACAGAAAGGTTAAGCACAATAGTGTAAGTAAAGACAAAGTACAACATGAGATGATAATCATTACCCGGGCACGGTCTTGAAAGCCGGCAGGCTTGACTGCATAGAGTCGCCAGAAGAGGGGGAAGTTTCCTGATAATTTGAGTCAGCAGAGTTGAGCGGTTGACGTATAACACCTGCCAAAGGATGATAAGGGTACAATTTTGAAATCACCTCGGTCCGGCGTTTCCTTGATGCGTCAGGTAACCCGGAGGAGAGGTCAGTGTTTTTGTCGGTCCGGGTGTGCCGCCGGCTCTCATGAACCTGTCGCTTCAAAATAAATTGAGGGTCTTGATAAGCTAAAGGATGTGAAAAGCTTACTTTCCGGGTTACCCTTCGGATTTTTAGCCGTGGCAAGGGCTTCGAGTCGGAGGAAAGTATCGTTACCTCTTCAACCACCGGTTTACTTGCTCCGGTGTCGTCCTATTGATGAACAAGTATTGATAAGGCGGACAGAAATAAACAACAAATACAACAAGGACTTACAGACTCAGGGGTTACCTCTGACTCGGAGCTGTCGCTTAGTTGCATCAGCTCTGAAGCAGTAGGCCTACTTCCTATCTTGCGAGGGGCGGCTTTCTTGGCGGCTTTCTTCGCCTTTCTGGCCTTCTTGGCCGCCTCATGGTCATATTTGACCCGCCAGAACTTATCATCAGCCTGAAAAATACAATGATGATTTCTTAAAACGATTCAGATGAAAGTTATATACAGAAGAAGATAAGATGTTCAGATCAGCGGCTTACCGCTGGGGCTGGGTTGGTCTTGCAGAAGGGGGCTAACCCGGTCCTCCCGCAGTCTGCCAGGCTCTCGTTCAAGAGAGCCTTGGTCATATCCTCTGCAACATCTTCAGGAAGATCGTTGCGGCTGTGTCTCTGGGGGTCATCCTTTCGGCCCGTGTACTCGCACATTAAGCCGGGGAGGCGGCTCAATGGGATCACCCGCCAGGAGATCCAGACCCGGACCAGATCGATTCCGTTGAGACCATTGCCCAAGAGAGCTTTGATCTTGTTGATGGTGGGGAGCAGAGGTTGGCGTTCCGCCTGGGCTAACTTGTCAGACAGCGGGTGAGTCGGCTCCAGACGCGAGGGGCGAAAGCCGGGCAACGGACTCTCATCAGCCGGCGACGTGTCTTGGCAGTAGAACCACGTCAGATTCCAGTCTTTGGGGTGGCTTGGCAGCTATGCGTAAGGGAAAAGGCAATCCCTCCGCCGCTGAATGGAGATGCCACCTAGCTCCAAACTTGGCCCATTGGCGCACTCATTCTGACGGTTCAGGTAGAAGAGCTCTCTGAAGAGCAGCAGGCTGGGCTCCTCTCCAAGATAGACCTCGCAGAACACTTGGAAGTTGCAGATATTGGACACTGAGTTGGGTCCTATGTCTTGAGGCCGCAGGTCGAAGAAATTCAGCACGTCTCTGAAGAACTTTGAGCCGGGCGGTGCGAAGCCCCGGCTCATGTGATCCGCAAAAATGACCACCTCCCCGTCCTTTGGCTGTGGTCTCTCCTCTGATGGGTCGGGGGCACGGTAGGACATGACGTCCTACTTGGGCAGGTAGCCTGACTTGACAAAATCTGCTAACGTCTCGTTGGTGACATTGGACCTCATCCAATTGCAAGTGATGGAGGCTTTAGGAGCTTTGGGAGGCATGGTGAAAGTCGGCAGCCTATGATAAAAGGAAACGTCCGGTTTAAGTATAAGCCGGAGGAAAGTTATAGTTCAATGTTAAAGTGGCGGCTTACGGAGGGGACTAATGACGTATATCTAAGTGCACCAGGTTATTTAAGCCGCCCAAGGTATTGAGAGTAATTCGATTGTCTACGGTTTTATCACAGATGAGCCGGAAAATTCTATGGCGCATGGTCTCCTTTAAGTCGGAAGGTTCTACGGTGCGTGTTTTTTTAAGCCGGAAATGTAAACCGCCATGACTCAATGAGGGCAGTTTTTTACTAAGTATGGTGAAAACAGGTTTCACACATTGCGGTAAATATTTTGGATCAAAATGGTCGGGCAAAAGAAAAGTTTCTAGACCTAGAAACAGACGCGAGGGAGTTCTTGAGCTCGAACGAGGTCTTTAGGCAGTCAAAAGAGATCTACTTGCGTATGAAATGAGTGCCAAACAGCTACCGCGGCAGGTCTAGACAGGTCTAAGATCAAGAAGGGCAGTAAAAATGAAAACTACCGAAGAACTTGTGGGCGATGGCGAAGAACACGGACGAACACGGACGAACCCTACTGCAGATCTGTTCTACGGGGTAGCGAGTACTTACCGGTGCTGAAGAGATGCGGAGGTCGCCGCTGTTTGTCTGGACCGAGTCAGGGTGATGCAGCGGCCAAGGTTGACGAAGACCGGGGGCGCGGCGGCGGCGGTGGAGCTCGAGCAGCACGGGGGCAGTGAGAGGAAGAATACGAAGGAGAAGAGTGGCTGAAGGCCCGTCGGGCCGGGCTATTGTAACGCCCACGATGCGGCTATATCTCCCACGTGTCGAGGCACGACTTAGAGGCACAACCGCATAGTGGTTTTGTCGCAAGAAGGGTCATCTTCACACAATCCCATGTAATGAACAAGAATGGGATAAAGAGTTGGCTTACAATCGCCACTTCACACAATACATAAATATTATTCATACATCATCCAAAATACAACCATATAGACCGACTACGGTAAAAAACCAGATGAAAATAAGACAACCCCAAAATCTAGATCCCCGGTCGTCCCAACTGGGCTCCACTACTGATCATCAGGAAAAGACACATAGTAACGACCACGTTCCTCGTCGAACTCCCACTTGAGATCGACGTCATCATCTGCACTAGCATCGTCGGCACCTGCAACTGTTTTGGTAGAATCTATGAGTCACGGGGACTCAGCAATCTCACACCTGCCAGATCAAGACTATTTAAGCTTATAGGTGCAAAGAGGTGGAGCTGCAGCGGCAAAAGCATATATGGTGGCTAACTTGCGCAAATGAGAGCGAGAAGAGAAGCAACGGAACGGACGTCATCTAGCAATGACCAAGAAGTGATCCTAAACACCTACTTACGTCATACATAACACAGACCGTGTTCACTTCCCGGACTCCGCCGAGAAGAGACCATCACGGTTACACACGCACTTGGTGTATTTTAATTGGGTCAAGTGACAAGTTATCTTCAACCGGACATTAACAAATTCCCATCTGCCTCATAACCGCGGGCATGGCTTTCGAAAGATAATACCCTGCAGGGGTGTCCCAACTTAGCCCATCATAAGCTCTCACGGTCAACGAAGGATAAACCTTCTCCCGGAAAGACCCGATCAGTCTCGGAATCCCAGTTTACAAGACATCTCGACAATGGTAAAACAAGACCAGCAAAGCCACCCGAATGTGCCGACAAATCCCGATAGGAGCTGCACATATCTCGTTCTCAGGGCACACCGGATGAGACATCCTACGAGTAAAACCAGACCTCGAGTTTCCAGGAGGGGGCCCCGCAGTCTGCTCAGTTCGGACCAACACTCGAAGGAGCACTGGCCCGGGGGGGTTAAAATAAGATGACCCTCGGGCTCGCGAAAACCCGGGGGAAAAGGTTTAGGTAGCAAATGGTAAAACCAAGGTTGGGCCTTGCTGGAGGAGTTTTATTCAAGGCGAACTGTCAAGGGGGTCCCATAAATCACCCGACCGCGTAAGGAACGCAAACTCAAGGAACATAATTCCGGTAAAACAGTAACTAGGGTCGCAAGAGTGGAACAAAACACCAGGCATAAGGCCGAGCCTTCCACCCTTTACCAAATATATATGGATGCATTAATTAAATAAGAGATATTGTGATATCCCAACATATCCATGTTCCGACATGGAAGAAACTTCAACTTCACCTGCAACTAGCAATGCTATAAGAGGGGCTGAGCAAAAGCGGTAACTTAGCCAAACAATGGTTTGCTGGGAGAGGATGGTTAGAGGCTGACATGGCTAAAATAGGAGACATGATATAGCAAGTGATAGGTAGCGAGCATGGCAATAGAGCGAACAACTAGCATAGCAAAGATAGAAGTGATTTCGAGGGGTGGTCATCTTGCCTGCAAGGTTCTCAGAGTTGTCGAAAGCTTGATCCTCGTAAGCGTACTCGACAGGTTCCTCGTTCACGAACTCGTCTCCCGGCTCTACCCAAGACAAGAACACAAACAAACGGAACCACAATCAACAACGAGAAATGCGCAAGCAACATGATGCAAGTCATGTATGATATGCAAGATATGATATGCGATGCATATGCGTGCTCCGGAAGGAAAATGATGAACATGGCAGTAACTTAGCAAACCAAGCATTCCACTGGAAAGATGAGATGATTTCGGTCGAAATCGATATAAAGATCACCGGAATCGGATGCACGGTTTGCAAATGGCAAGCAAAACAAGAATGACACTAATCTGTGATAAACAGCAAGATAGCACTTAAAATGCAGCAAGTAGCAATGTTACAGCACCCCAACATAGAAACAAAGCACATGGAAGTAATCTACAGGAGATGCTTGACAAAAGATGAACACTGAGCTACGGCTAGTTCACAACCTATCAAGCTCAAACAAGCATGGAAAAAGTGCAAAAGATTACAGGTTCACAGACTTGGTGAAAAACTGGACATGACAGAAATCAGCATCAGGTAGCAATGTACAGAGCACGAAATCAACATGCTACAGGAACTTAACATAGCAAAACAAGGCATGGTAGTGTTCTACTAAATACACATGACAAAAGTCCCTTACTGACCATAAGCCAAAAAGGACCAGAAGATATGATGGCAAGCATGTAAACATAGCAACTTTCGTTATCAGGTTTCAGACTTAGCAGAAAACAGAGCATGGCAGAAATATTAAAATGTAGGCCCCTTTGTGAGCTTGATGCACTCACTACAGAGCAATGCATGACAAACCAAGCATACCTACAGCAAGATGGCATGTTTATGAAGCTATCCATGGCAATACAATTACATAGCATGTATGGATCAACTACAATAAGCTTGGCAAAAATGCCTATCATGTTAAGAATTTGCCAGAAATATTTTATAGCAACAGTAGAGCAAGATTGAGTCATGCTATGGCACTCCACAAATGCAAACAATTGCAGGAATGGATCAATTACAACTATATCTACAAAACATCCTTACTGAACATCTCCAAAATATGCATGGATCTCTCTCTAGCATCACGTTTACATGGGAACAAAATTACAGCAGACGAGGACTTGGAGAAATCACTAAGTCCCTGAAATCAGAATTATTACGGGGCCTATTTTGCATGCTTGTGCTAGTCACCACAGAGATCACAAAAATATAAGGACTATACCACTGGAAAGATGGCATGGCATACTTCAAAATACATGTAGAGCTCATGCTCAAAAGATGCACAGAATAAATGATACAAAAATGACAAATCTCCAAGTTCTGATAAGAACCAGAGATTAACAGTAACTAGTCCTCTTCCAACGAAGATTTGGGCATCAAGATGACCTCTAATGAACATGGTGCAATTGAACAAAATGAAGAGCATCACGAGACGAACAATTTGACATATTATACGCGCGAATCGGAGCTACATGCAAGAAGTTATCGCATCTCGAACAGAAGCACATGTTGAGAATTTCCAGGACTTGGCAAAAATTAGAGGTCGCGAGAAAGTCAATGGGGGGGGCTCTACCAGATCGGATCGACCGGATCCGGTGCTCGAGCTCGATCCCGAGGCCGACGGCGGCGAGGCAGGGCCCGGCGGGAGAGGAGCGCCGGCGGCGGGGCCGGAGGCGGCGGAGGGGCGCCGGCGGCGGCGGGGCCGGAGGCGGCGGAGGAGATGGCGGCGGCGGCGCCCGACGACGGGGCAGGCGCGCGGCGGTGGGGCAGGCGCACGGCGGCGGGCGTGGGCCGCGGGGGCCGGGGTCGGGCCCACGGGCCGGCGGGGGACGGCGGCGGCGGACGCTAACGTGGCGACGCGCGATTCGTCCGCCGGCGCGGGCGGACGTGTCCGGCGCGGGCGGACGTTGTCCGGCGGCGCGAGGGATTTTTGCTAGGGTTAGACTGCGATTCGGTTTTTTGGGATGCCCACTTATAAATAGGTAGAGGGAGCTAGGAGGCTCCAAATGAGGTGCGGTTTTCGCCCACACAATCGTGATCGAACGACCTAGAGCATGGAAGAGAGTTTGATGGGTTTTGGGCTGGTTTTAGAGGGGGGTTTTGCTGGGCACTCAAATGGACTTGCGGATGCCCGGTTAACCGATGGAGTACCAAACGACCTCCGAATGGAACGAAACTTGACCGGTAGTCTCCGGGTGGTATATTAAGACCACTTGACAAGCCTCGGTCCATTCCGAGAAAGTTTGACACACGCACACGAAAGAAAACTAGAGGGGTGCACCGGAGGAGATAGGAGCGCCGGATTGCAAAACGGACAACGGGGAAAATGCTCGGATGCATGAGACGAACACGTATGCGAATGCAATGCACATGATGACATGATATGAAAATGCATGACATGACAAAATACAAAACGAAAAACAAAACCCGACAACGGAGGGAAAAACATAACACATAGCCGAAAATGGCAAGAGTCGGAGTTACAAATATGGCAAGTTACATGCGGGGTGTTACAGCTATTTATAAGGGCGAGCTCATAAGTGGGCGCGAGAAACGAGGAGACCGCGGCGTGGTTATCTCCCCAAGAAACACCTCGATTTTTGGGATGGCAATAAAGATAAGATCCGTTGCGGATCTGGTGGAGTAAAAAACGGGCTTAATGGAAGATGACGTCACGGCGGATTACCCGGAGTCCAGAGGATGACGTCACGCCGAGTTATGGCCTTCACATAATTGTAAGCCGGAGATTTTCTGTCGAAAAGATTGAAGATTGACATGAGCCGGCTCAAATCAATCTAGGGCCTAATGTTGAGGATATAGACCTTAGAATCACCCGCCAGGAGGGGCCGGGTTACTCATATGGTCATTGCCAGAAGCCCGGCGCTAAGCTTGAAGACGGTGGGCCAAAGATGGGCTTAAGACCCGGATATGGCTTAAGGCCCGTAGTTACAATCATTATTATGGCAGAACTTGTAGTGTAAGGCAAGAATAGTCGAGAGTCCGAGCCGGACACTCTTATGAGCCGGCCGGGACTCTGAGAGCTGCTGGGCGTCAGCCTCCCTATATAAAGGGACGACCCGGCAGCGGTTTAGGGACAAGAAAGATCTCATCGAGAGCCAGGCATAGCAGTTTAGCTCCCTGGTCATCGAAACCCTAATCAATACCACCTCAAACTGGACGTAGGCTTTTACCTTCACCGTAAGGGGCCGAACCAGTATAAACCCTCGTGTTCCTTGTCCCACTTAACCCCTTCAAGCTTCCTAGTTGCGATGGCTCCACGACTAAGTCCTAGCTCGAGGACATCTGCCGTGACAATTCCACGACAGGTAGTACGTGTGTGATCCGCTATTTATCAGTGTAGGATCGAGTAGGTCGGATAGTGTACGTGTAGGATTGAGTAGGTCGGATGGTGTATGTGTACGATTGCATTAGATGATGAACGTTAGCTGGGAGATAGGGCATTTGCAAATGTTTTTGCTGGCAGTTTCCTCAGATTTGCATGGCATTTTCTTCAGAACAGCTTGTCAGTTTCTTCAGAGGTAGGCATTTTTGTTCAAAAAACTACCACTTCGGATCTTGTGTCGCAACTAAAACTGCCAGGAGCGCATTAGTAGGCTAGTTGGTGATCGATCAGTAACTTGTAAACACTGAGCGAACAGAAATAAGGAACGGTTAGTAACTTGTAAACACTGAGAACACAGAAATAAGGATCATGTTGTGCACAACGGTAAGAGGCGATCCGTTTGAAATGTTCACACGAGACTCACAGGCCTGGCATTGTAATATGTTCACATTAGTAGCCCAAATTCAAAACCAACTAGTACGATTCCCATACATAAGATCAACATGTTAATGCATCTCAATGATTCACAGATCATATACAAATATGTAGCTCCAAAAGCAAAGATCTAGAAAAAACATCTGTTCTTCCTACTAACATGGATGCTTCTCTTGGCCAACATTCAGTACAGACTGACAGACAAATTTGGTTGTGAAGTCTACAATTCCTCTTGCAAACGTAAGTGGTTTCACCAACAGCTGGAACCATGAGAATGAACCACACATGATGGAGGAACATGCACTGCAATATGATTTGGTCTTCTCTCGATCACACGGCGAGACTATTTTCAGAATACAAACTTTAACTTAGGCAAAATGATGCCCATTGTATAATCAGACGAAAGCAATGAAGCACCTAGTGTTGGCCAATAAATAGTACAGTACTACTTTTCTGCAGTCCATGAAGTGACTATCCAATCTTTCTGTGTCTATTTTCAAATGGCACTGCTTGCACTGACTATACTATTCTCTTGTGCAGTTCAACCAAAATTGCGGTCACTTTGTTTGTTTGCCAAATAGCAACGTGCAGACATATCTGTCTGCACAAATATCAAACAGCTAGTAAACATATACCCCACCTTGTATTTTTGGTTTAAACACATATCCTCCACTTAGCATCTGTCATGTTTTGCACTGGACAACTTGATACAGTCATGTTTTGCCCTGGACAATTTCATACTGAATTGATTTGCTGGTTCAGAGCGGAAATATAGTGATACGGGGCTAACCCGGTGTAGGCCGATCTTTCATGATTGGAGTAGGCTCCCTCGAAGAACACGATGAACACGGGGAAGAACGGAGAGAAATCACAAGGGGAAACACTCAAGAACAAGTCCAATCACACATCCACTAGACAATCAAACACACAAGATCCACAAGGTACATGAACGACAAAGGGAAAGATACAAGGTAGCGTTCATCCCAAATCCAAGAGGAGATGAGGTCTTGATGATATCCCGTAGGATCTTCTCACATGCTCACATGGAGGTCTTGAACTCCATGGGAGTGGTGGTCTCTCTCTCTCTAGAGTAGAGGAAGGTAGGAGCAAAGCTCACATACAAATGAGCTATCACTTTGCTGACCCTAGAAAGGATGAGGGGGAGGTCTATTTATAGTCTAAGCCACGAAGGAATAAGTGGGAGAGGGATACAAGGCCAAAGGCCGCGGCTGCGCACACAGGCGTCGGACGTCCGGTGGGGGTCGGACGTCCGGGGGCTCGGGACGGTCCGGACGTCCGGAAGTCTTCGGACTTCCGTAAATATCGCTCTGTCGCCATGGCACCGGTCGTCCGGTCGGTGTAGGTCGTCCGTGCGCTGGGACTTGTTGGACGTTCGGCGTTCGTCGGTCATCCGGCCACTGTAGCTTTCGTCGGTTGGACTTCTGGGCTTGCTGGAGCTCCAGGCATCGGACGTCCGGCGTTGTCCGGTTGTCCGGTGGCTATAGATCGTCGGACGTCTGGTGGCTCGTCGGTCGTCCAGCCGCTGGGGACTCTGCAACTCCATCTTCTTCCGTCTTCGCTTCCACGCTTCCCTCGCGGATGGTGTAGGTGTTCCTTGGCGCTTGCACTCCTCCTCGTCGTCCGTAGTGTTCCGACAATACCTATGCATGCACACGAGTGGAGTGTCAAGTAGTATACCATCCTCGAAGGTGTCAAGTGAGCACGTGTAAAGGAGATGATTCACCTTTGTGTATGTGAAGTAGATGTCGCACGTGTCACTCGCCAAATGGATTCTTGACATGGTGATGTCTGTAGGATGCTCTGCATCATCTCCCCTCCCTTGGGACAGATCCGACCTCGGATCGAAAACCAAATCACCATGGGAAAGATATGGCTTCGCCATGTAGGGACGTTCACCAAGTAGTCATCATCTTCAAGCATGAAGTGGGCACTCTCCAATGTTGCACCGTCTAGTGATTCCTTCAAAATGAGCAAGGACAACAAACACTTGGAAAAATAAATGTGGTTAGCGTTAGTGCAAAACCAAGCATTCAAGAGGTGATTCACCCAACAAGTGTCGTCATCAAGCTTAGCATAAGGTGTGACAAGGGATTGTGTCATGGCATGTAAGCACATAAATTGAGCATAATCAAGGACATCATGGAAAAAATCATGTAAATGTGAGGTAGTGATGCAAATATGTGTAACAAGAGAAGAAGCATCAACCTCAAGGTCATAGCAAACATGGGCAAAGCGCTCAATGAAAGGTCTATGGTAGGCATAGGAATCATTCACAACACCAAATAAAATGAAATGTCTAAACACATGGGTCAAGTGCAAGACAATCCAAGCATAACGTGCATAGGGTGTAATGAAGATGGTGTGGCACTCCACACAATAGAAAGAGTAATTGTTCATCATGTGTGAGGCAATCAAGTCAAATATGTAGCAATCAATGGGACATGGCATATGTGAAGAAATGGCATTGGTGCAACCAAACATGTGATAGGAGCAAGTAATCTAAGAATTGGATGCAACACACAAGGTATATATATCATGATGCATGGAATGGTGAAAATGACAAGTCGAAGCATGAACTCTAACATGTGGGCAATCAAGTGGTCCAAGAGGAACAATAAGTCTCATGGTGCAAGCAACACAAGTAGTATGATCCGCAATATCCATGCTCAAGAAAGATGTCACCTTGAAGGTGTGTCCTTGTGTATTCTTCACAATGCCGAAGCACAAGCGAGTGCGATGTAGAATCGTCGTGGTAGAAGGTGCTTCGCTCTCAAGAGCTCGGATTGTCAACTCACGTGACGTGGAAGTTGACACGAGGTCCAAGTTTCCTACACATGCACAAAACAAGACAAAGAATGTATGCGCATGGTAGATAAACACATCATCCATCATGATGGTTCTCTTCCTTTGCACATAACCATTAGAAGCACAAGTGCATGAACAATATGATGCAACAATGGTTATATTCATGGCACTAGGTATATGGTGCAAAGAGGTAAGACAAGCATGCTTCATAAGAAATATGTCAAAATCTCCAAAAATATGTGAGAATGCTATGGGGGCAAACTCATTATCAAGACTAAAGGCATAGTTGCACTCAATACATGGCAAATCATCTAGCATGAGAGAGGCAACATATGGAGATATATGACAAGAAGCAATAACAATCATGTGCAAAACATGTAAATGGTTGTCAACAACCGCATGAAATGAGCAAGTATGAATCATTGGCGATGCAACAAGGCAAGCAATCATAGTAATCAAGTCGTGCAAGCTAGTAGTGCGAAGATGCAACATACTAGAGGAAATCATGGCAATCATGTCATGTGGGTAAATAATAGGCATAGGCACTATACATGACATATCGCAAGCACGAACACAAACCAAGATCATAGTATCATCATAGGCATGGGGCACAAAGCAAACATGGGAATAAAAAGTGATATCTCCACCAAGCTTGCAAATACACATACAAGTACTAGAATCAATCATCATGTGTAATGCAAAGCATGGGTCACAAATGCATGGCAAAGGCATAGGAATGAGCATATCATGCAAAGTGAACATGGCAAGATGGGCGTAGAATATGTAATGGACAATAACCCATAGCCAAGTGAGGGCCATGTAGAAGAAATGTGCGAAGTCTTTGCGCGAAGAGAGCGGTGGGAAAGACAATCCATGGGATCCCAAGTCATCATTGCTCTCTAGAGCTCATTTTGTTAACTCGTGGGATTGCGAGGTTGACAAGTATTCATGGGTACCTACACAAAAGAGACACAAACCAAAGAATTGTGCGCGTGGTAAATGTACACATCATCCATCATGATGTGTATGTGCACGCGTGAGTTAGCACAAGATAAGCATCGCTCAAAGAAATTTGATGCATGGTATAAAGAACATGTCATCCATCATGAAAGAATAGTTATTATGTATGACACGATGGGGATGCAAATTTAGCATACAAGTATATGGCACATCAGTAGCATTTGGGAGCATATTGTGCACACAAGTATTGGGATCATGCAACGAATGGGATGAATCAAAATCTCCTAAAATGTATGAGGAAACTATGGGGGTCTCCTCATGAGCAATATTGGAAACCTCATATGGAGAAAATGGACAACATCCAAAACAATGCATATCCGAAGCTAGGTGGTCATGGCATGGCATATGAGATAAATGATGCAAAGGGAGCATATCAATATTATCACAAGAAAAACAAATGCCAATAACCATGGGCTTGTCATCTATGCCATAAGTGCAAATTGGGTTTATTTTAATGGCATATGTATAGTCACTACGATGAGATTGCAAATATGACATATGATTGATCTCATGCATAGAATATGACAAGTCAAGCGGATTGTCAAACATGATGTGACCTAAAGAATTATCACAAGAAATCCTATGTAACATGGCATCACAACTAATAGACTCCACATGGGAATCATCAAACTCATCATAAATGGGCAAATCATCACATGGGTAAGTCGCACTAGCATGAAGCATGGTGATAGGTTGATCAACATCATGCAAGCAATCAATGTCAAGAATGTCCACTAGTGGGACTAGAGCATCACCTTCACCTATGTTACCTTGTTCATTTGTAACACCCCTGTGTAATGATGCTACAGTAACCCCTGGGGTTAAGTTAATCTTTTTACTAAACAAGTGTTTGATCATCATTGGTTCTCTCTCATTTCAAATTCCAGTTGAATTCAATTTGAATTTATGTGTGAAATTCAAAAATGCTCAGACATGAAAACTAAAATGTTCATCATGTGGAACATATTCTTCTGGTAATATTGGTGGTGAACCAACATTTTTGCAAAATGTCTAAGTGGCCTAAAATAGCTAAAACAGAAAAAGCAAAAGTTAAAAAAAGAAAAGGAAGAGAGAAAGAGCACAGGCCACTGTGCACTGGGCCAAGTGCACAGTGCCTGGCCTGAGCCAACTGGCCCAGCTAGGCCCGGCCCACTCCCCCTCCCCGGTCATCCCTCTCCTCTTTGTTCACGCGACCGAGCCCCCCTGCTCGTTCCCACCGGACCCGGTGCGGCGCCCCGCGCTGCCACATCGCCGTCGAGGAGGATAAGGCTGCCCCGATGCCTCGGCCTCCACCCATCTCTCTCACTTGCCCCCTCTCTCTGCCTCTCCCTCTCCCCACCAGTTCCCCCGCTCGCTTCCTCTCCCCCTCATTCCCCATCGACGCCCGAGCGCGTTCGCCGTCGTACCTCCGTCGATCCTGCGGCCACCGGCGGCCCCGAGGCCACCGGCCCTGTCCGTCCGCTCCGCCGTCCTCATCCTCGTCGCCTGGGGTCCTCCGTTGGAGCCGAGGGCCCCTGCATCTGCCGATCGCCGCCGTCCCCTTTCGCCTCTGTCTCCGACGCTCGTCGGTGACCTCGAGCACCCCTGCTGCTCCTAAGCCGTCAAGGGCCGCCGTGCATTCCACTAGGTGAGCTCCTTCGTCTTCTGCTCCCCTCCTTTCAGCCTGTGAACGCGCCGTAGCTAGCTATCGCCGTATCCGTGCTCTACTCGCCGCCGACGAGATCGTGGCCGTTATTGTGGTCAACGTCGCCGCCGCCTGAGGCCACCGTCGAACTCCTGGAGCTCCCAGGAGCCCAACGGGCCCGAGCACGTGCCTCCCCGTGCCTCCTAGCATAGCCTCCGTCGTGGTCCCGTACGCGCGGCCGCCATAGCTCGCCGTCGGTCCCGTTTCCGGCGACCTTTTGGTCCGGCACCACCACCAGTTGACGCGGAACGCTTCCACGGTACGAACGCAAGTTGTCGCGTGCGGTTTGGTGCTTCGTAGTGCGATCCCGACGATGTCCCAAACGCCACCACCGCCTCCCCTTGCTGCCGGCGAAGATTCCGGCCGTTACGGCCCGCGCCACCACCACGGTTGGATGCGGCCCATCCTCACCGCTCGAACGCGCCCGACCACGGCTCAAATGATGCACCGTAGCGCAATTCCGGCCGTCTCCGGCGTTCGGCCGCCGCGGATGGCCTTGCCGGCGTTGCTCCGGCACCGGCGGGGCCCGCCTCTGGGTCGCTGCCCGTGGGCCCCCTGGACTCAGTTGACCACGTTGACCGTGGTCAACTATGCTGACTGGGCACTCAGTGCCACTGACACGCGGGCCCCACCGCATAATTAACCTAATTAAAACATTTTCCTAATTAAAAGTAATTAGCTAAACTAGTGAGTCACTAATTAGTCTGTTTAAGTTTAAATGATCTGTTGTTAGCCCACTGCCAATGACAGGTGGGTCCTACTGGTCAGTTTGACCTGGTCAGCCGTCCTGTTGACTACTGATGTCACAATGATGTCATGCTGACGTAGTAATTCTTTTCTGTCAATTTAATTAATTCCAGAAATGGTTTAATATTTGGAAATTCATAGAAAATAAACCGTAGCTCGGATGAAAATGTTTTCTACATGAAAGTTGCTCAGAAAAATCCAACGAATACGAATACGTTGTCCGTTCATCTGTCACATGCCCCTAGCATGCTGAACTTGGAACTTTCCCCCTTCTTTCCTTTGTTCGGAATCCACCTAACGTCTGGAATTCATCCTCGGATGTTTATCCCCTCCGTCTGCAATGTGTAGTACTACGTTAGGTCGACCCTAATTCTACTTATCATCATGTCATGCTTAGAGTTGCATCTGTTTGCTTATATTTACTGTTTCTTCCCCCTCTTCTCTCCGGTAGACCCCGAGGCCGATGATGCCACTGTGATCGACTACGTCGACGACGACCCCTCCTTGCCAGAGCAACCAGGCATGCCCCCCCTTTGATCATCCCGATATCGCCCATTCTATTCTCTCATGCTTGCATTAGATTTTGCTACTGTTATTGTTTGCTCCTATTCTGATGCATAGCCTGCTTTTGTAACCTTCTTATTGTTACCTACCTGCTTATCCTAAACTGCTTAGTATAGGTTGGTTAGTGATCCATCAGTGACCCCCACCTTGTCCTTGTTGCCCCTGCTTCATCATTGCAGACCCGATCAACGGGACCGAAGACCAGGCCCCGGCACCGCACATCACTTTCCCCTTAGTTGCTCGACACTACTGGGTTACTATCGAGTGCTGAGGGTGAGACCTCTACAGCACTTCTGTTGTTAACCCTGTAGTGTAGCTATTCGGTCGTGGTCATCGAGGGTGATTCCGCCTTAACCACTTCTGATACGACTCTGTCGTGCAACCCCTCAAGTGTGAACCTCGGGGTGGTTCCTCTTACGTTCACCTTGATGATTACATCGAGTGGAATTCACCGGGGGTGATTCCTCGGGTTTTCCCCTTGATGTTTGGACACACGGATACTTGGACTTTACCACTGTTACTAAAGATGGGTCGGTCCTGAGGGGTACCCGCGCGAGCATATTTGCGAGTGATGTGGAGACGGGTTGACCTGGCGGGTGCCCGCGAGATAATTACGAGGCGTGGCCGGGCATTCCTAGCCCTTGCCGCAAGTCCTCAAGACGGGGCAATGGGGTCACTTCTTTCGTGAGTCTCTGCTTGTTACCGCGTGCTCCTAATCCACTACAATTTGGATATTTGATCCGAGGAGCCTCTGACCTGATAGCACTAACCATCACGTGGGCATAGTATGGGCGTTCTGCGTCGTATGCATCAGCCGAAGCTTAATAGACGTCAGCGACTGAGCGGCACGCGCCGGGTTGGACTGGTAAGCGCCTGCCTTTTTAAAGGAGGTAGCTAGGTCTGCTCACCGGCCACCCACGCAACATGCAGGAGTTCCCGGGGAGATGGCCCATGACCCCTGGGGGCATAGGTTTAGTCCGGCGTGCTGACCTCTCTATTAAGTCTAGGTCGGGTTGCGGCGTATTGTTTGGCCGAGGCCGGGCATGACCCAGGAAAGTGTGTCCGGCCGGAGTTAATCGAGCGTGGTGGGTAAGTTGGTGCACCCCTGCAGGGAAGAAAACAACTATCGATAGCCTATCCTACGGTAACGGGCACATGGGGTTGTATCCCGATCGATACAACTAGAACTGGATACTTGTGATGAGAATTGGTTTGTGATGATAACTGGATAGTATGGCTCTGGGATTGCTTTCTCGCAGGGAGTCGAGAAAGGATCTCTGGCCGAGGTTGATAACACTTCTACTACTTTAATTTATGCTACCCTACTTCCTCCTGTTGCTGCAAGATGGTGGTTTCCAGAAGATGCTAGTCTTTGATAGGCTAGGCTTTCCCCTCCTCTTCTGGCATTCTGCAGTCCAGTCCACAGATACAACCCTTTTCATTGATACTGATGCATATGTAATGTAGATCCTTGCTTGCGAGTACTTTGGATGAGTACTCACGGTTGCTTTGCTCCCCCTTTTCCCCCTTTCTTCTTCTTTCCGGTTGATGCAACCAGATGTCGGAGCCCAGGAGCCAGATGCCACCGCCGATGCTTACTACTACGTGGAGGCCGCCGACGACCAGGAGTAGTTAGGAGGCTCCCAGGCAGGAGGCCTTGCCTTTTCGATCGATGTTGCTTTTGTGCTAGCCTTCTTAAGGCAAACTTGTCCAACTCATGTCTGTACTCAGATATTGTTGCTTCCGCTGACTCTTGTGTATTCGAGCTTATGTATTCGAGCCCTCGAGGCCCCTGGCTTGTAATATAAAGCTTGTATTATTTTAATTTGTGTCTAGAGTTGTGTTGTGATATCTTCCCGTGAGTCCTTGATCTTGATCGTACACATTTGCGTGTATGATTAGTGTACGATTGAATCGAGGGCGCCACATCATTCCACTCAAGTGTTGTAGGTGAGGTGGGAAAGACCAAATGGTGGTCATCTTCATCTTGATGGAACCATGTGGGGGGTGCATCATATTCCACCATGGCCATCGTCTTGTCCAAAGGAAGGACGAAGTCATCGCGAATCGGCACGCCATCGTATATGGGACCTAGCACCAAATGAGAAGACACAATAGAGGTAGAGGTTAAGCCGTTAGAAATCATAGTGGCCTCACATGCCCTATCAACTATCACACTCTCTCTATGTGGTGGTTCACTCACTCCCTCAAGGTAGGTGCACTCAATGTCACATATGGTGGAGTCACTCATCTCACTCAAGTGGTGGGGGTTGTGGCTCTCCTCACATGGGAATTGGGGCAACTTGTCATATATGGTGCTAGTGGTGAAGTCACTCTCACTCTCAATATGGTGGCACAAGTCACTCAAGTCATCATACGTCGCCGTGGTCGAGGTGAAATACTCAACCATCTCATCTCCGTCACCATGGATGAAGGCCGAAGATGGCACATCATCACTCTCCTCCATGACCGAAGGGAAAATCCCATGCTCGATCATCTCGTCATCATCGCCGTGGATGAAGGGCGAAGATGGCACATCATCACTCTCGCCACCTAAGATGGAAGCATCATCCTTGCTCGCTGCCTTGTCGCTCGCCTCCAAAGCTTGGTCCTTGAGGGTCTCCGTAGTCGTACTCGTCGTCGTACCGTCTTGAAAAAGAGTCAAAGTAGACTCGGCATCATCAATGCCACAAAGAGGGATGGCGGTGAAGTCAAACTTGGGAGCATCATCTTGGAGCTCGTCGGGCTTGGACATCTTGGTGGTGCTATCCTCATGCTCGTTCTCATGGAGCTTGGTCGTCGCGAAGTGAGTTTGGGGTGGAGAAACCTTGGCCTTCATGAGTTCTTGTTCCGCCTTGAGAGCACCAATGTAGTTATCGTCGAGGGACTTGTAGTTCTTGAGGAAGATAGTCTTGGAGATGTCGTTGTGCAATCCCATCATGATGTGGAACTTCATCGACATGGGGTCATCCACGCCGGCTCGTCGCAAGGCATGCTTCATCTCCTTGAAGTACTCGTCGATGAACTTGGATCCTTGGGTGGTGTTCTCCAATTGGCGTAGAAGTTGTTCCGTGTAGGTTGGAGGCACAAACTCTCGCTGCAAAGCTCTCTTCGTCTTGGGCCAACTCATGTCGTAGGTCTCCGAAGGTGTGTGAAGCCACCATGTCGACGTATAGTCGTGGAAGTTTCTTGAGGAACACTTCAATTGATCTTCGGGAGGAACTTGATGTAGCTTGAGGTAGTCGTCCATCAAACGCTCCCACTCGAGATACTCCTTGTGTTCTTGAGTCCCATAGAAAGGAATCTCATGGTCGGTGTCGAGGTCGTAGTAGCTCGTGGAAGTCACGGACTTGAGCTTGGGGAGCTTCTCTTGAGCGTAGTCTTGAGGTGCTTGTTGGCGAAGATGTCGTATGTCCGTAGACGAAGATGCCTTGAAGTCGCTTGGCAAAGATGCCAAGGGAGATGGTGAAGTCGTTGAGCGGTTGTTGGTGTTGAGCTCTTGACTTTCATGTTCGTGTCGGTGTTGGTGTCGATGCCGATGTGATCTTGCCGGAGATGGTAGCTCGGAGGCATGTGCTCTTGAGCGTCTTCTCGAAGATGAGGAAGATCGCTTGTAGGACTTGATGAGGGCTTTTATCTCCTCCATTTGAGCTTGCATCTTGGCATCGGTGGAGTTTTTTGTGGCATCGAACTCGTCGTTGTTGTTGTAGACCGAGGGTGAAATGCCTTGCCTATCCATCACAAGACTCGAGTAGAGGTGAGTAGGAAATGAGATAAACAATACCAAGTTACCTTTTCCCAAAGTTGAGGATGTATCCCGTTTCACTCAATGTGAGATGAAAGAATAGTGGAATTGGTACCGGACTTGTTCACTCACACCTATCAAGTAAAGCTTATGGAGTAGCTCGGTGAGGATAGTGGCACAAAAATTTGATGCAAAATGTTAGCAAGAGTCAATAAAGTTGAAAGAGATACACAAATTCGCAAGTGAAACAAGTAGACCAATAGCAAGGAATGGCACATGGAAACGCACACACAGATAGATAAATGGGGTCGTGCAACCAAGGAATGAGCACAAAATGTGGAATCCATGAAAAACGCTTGTGTTGCACAACTCAAGAGAGACGCTAGCACGATTGCTCAATAGGCGGATACGACACTTGTGCACAACCTATGATATGCAAAATGGATGAACTTTCTATCCCAAGTATGCTATGTATGTATGGTTCCTGGTGTTTCTCACACGATGATCGAAGATGATCAAGTATGATACCATATGATATATTATAATGCACTATGATACGATGCTATGGCTCTTGCTTACAAGCTTCTTTGCTCTCTCTTTTGCTTAAAAGATTATTCTTTTTCTTTTTTTTTGATATAGCCACTTATGCGAAATGCACAAACCAAGATAGCAATTGTGTATATGCGGGAACAAACTTGAGGCACACGAGATGATATGCTACCAATATGATATGGTATGTATGCAATGGATGGTGTAGATCGATGATCACCAATGTGCACAAGTAACGTTGCCGGCAATACTCAAATGGCTAGTCTCGATAGGCAAGTAACGCAAAATGGGCTAGGGGTTATCAATGCAATTGCAAGGGGAATGTACAATGGTGTCATCAAGGTTACCGTCCTTTGCGATGATGAGTGGCGGTGTTCTTGATGTAGATACCAAGATGATGGAGACTCGTCCCTAAGTAGCCGAAACACCTTAGGAAACGGAAAAACCGCGAACTCAAAATCTCAAATGACAAATGTCAAATGGTGGTAGCGAAAAGCAGTGGTGGTTTGCACTTGGCAATGCGGAAGTGAAATGATGGGTTATGCGAGTCGAAGTTGAAGTTGCCGTCCCTAAGTAGCCGAAACACCTCAAACAAGCTCAAACAAAATTGGGTTAAGTTGGGGTGGCGGAAGTGTATGGTGGGCAAGCCTATGCGGAAGTGGTGGTGGTGGTTGATGAAGAAGCAACCATCCCTAAGTAGCCGAAACACCTTAGGAGACTCGAATCACTACTCAAGTAACCACATATGCAATGGGGATCAAGATGGGTTAGGTTACGGAAGTCGGTGGTGGTAATGCGGATGATGTGGTGGAAGCCCTAGGCAAAGATGCCAAAATTCATAAAATTTGATGGAGTCAAATGATGTTGGTGGTATTTTTGTGGGAAGGGGGATGTTAATAGCTTCAAAATGAGCTAAAGAACGTCAAAATCGGAGTTCGGATGAATTAGTTATGGGCAAAACAAAAATCAGCCGAAGTCTGAAACTATACGTATCGGACGTCCGTAAATGGACGGATGTCCGGTCGCCGGACGTCCGGTCGGGCTTGGAAATCCGTAAATTCTGTTCTGTTGGCTGGTTCCGGTCATCCGGTAAGTTGCGGACGTCCGGTCGTTCGGGAGGCTCCGGACGTCCGTAACAATGTCGGTCGTCCGGTGGGTCGGGGTCAACGTGAGATGCGAGTTTCGGGACGTGATTTTGGCTGGAAAATGGAGATTTTGAGGTCAAAATTGAGGAGATTTCATGGATGAAAAATGGGGAAACTTGGGGAAATGCTAGATCCACTCGAAACCAAGCAAATCCATGGATCAAATCCAACAAATCACAAAAAATTTGGGGCTATTTTTGGTGGGGATTTTCGAAATTTAGGATACGGGGCTAACCCGGTGTAGGCTGTTCTTTCACAATTGGAGTGAGCTTCCTCGAAGAACACGATGAACACGGGGAAGAACAGAAAGAAATCACAAGGGAAAACACTTAAGAACAAGTCCAATCACACATCCACTAGACAATCAAACACACAAGATCCATAAGGTACATGAACGACAAAGGAAAAGATACAAGGTAGCGTTCATCCCAAATCCAAGAGGAGATGAGGTCTTGATGATATCCCGTAGGATCTTATCGCATGCTCACATGGAGGTCTTGAACTCCATGGGAGTGGTGGTCTCTCTCTCTCTAGAGTAGAGGAAGGTAGGAGCAAAGCTCACATACAAATGAGCTATCACTTTGCTAACCCTAGAAAGGATGAGGGGGAGGTCTATTTATAGTCTAAGCCACGAAGGGGGTAAGTGGGAGAGGGATACAAGGCCAAAGGCCCGCGGCTGCGCACACAGGCGTCGGACGTCCGGTGGGGGTCAGATGTCCGGGGGCTCGGGACGGTCCGGACGTCCGGATGTCTTCGGACTTTCGTAAATATCGTTCTGTCGCCATGGCACCGGTCGTCCGGTCGGTGTCGGTCGTCCGTGCGCTGGGACTTGTCGGACGTCCGGCGTTTGTCGGTCGTCTGGCCGCTGTAGCTTTCGTCGGTTGGACTTCTGGGCTGGCTGGAGCTCCAGGCGTCGGAGGTCCGGCGTTGTCCGGTCGTCCGGTGGCTGTAGATCGTCGGTCGTCCGGCCGCTGGGGACTCCGCAGCTCCGTCTTCTTCCGTCTTCGCTTCCATGCTTCCCTCGCGGATGGTGTAGGTGTTCCTTGGCGCTTGCACTCCTCCTCGTCGTCCGTAGTGTTCCGACAATACCTATGCATGCACACGAGTGGAGTGTCAAGTAGTATACCATCCTCGAAGGTGTCAAGTGAGCACGTGTAAAAGAGATGATTCACCTTTGTGTATGTGAAGTAGATGTCGCACGTGTCACTCGCCAAATGGACTCTTGAATGGTGATGTCCGTAGGATGCTCCGCATCATATAGCGCCTATTCTTCATCATACCAAGGATATCCATGTTCGCAGCGATGGAAGAGGTGAAATCGATACAACCGAAATTGAGCATCCAATCATTGAATCATGTCCTGCACCTCCAATGTAGGTCCACCCTGCCAATAAATTCACATGCAAACCACTAGTATTACTATCTAATGACAGTACAAAAAGAGTAGCAAGATAGTAGCAAACCATGTACCTTCGTAATGAATAGCTCATAGTGCCACCAATTGGATATAAAGGTTTGGAAGAAAACATGCTCCTAATGTTGAACCATTTGAACTTTTTGTGCAGTTCCACTAGAATCGAGCATCCCTGTTTGCATAGATATTGAAAGTGTGATTACTATAAAAGTGGCACTAGTTGAAGCATAGACTCACAAATATAAGCATTCCAATTTCTTAATGGGAAAAGGTAGCAAGACTGTTTCTAACCACCTGTTTGAAGGAATAAAAAAGGCAACAGCGGCTGATGTCAGGAAGGCATATATAGTTCTTTCTGAAAGAATGATCGATTCCTGACCTTTCCTCTTCTTTTAAGCATATTTTGTGCAGTTCAACTAAAATAAAATGCCATCACCACTTGACAATTCAGTGACACTGTACAAAAGGAAATGACTTAACATTACATCATGATGTCAGGTATGCAGTCGACAGGCATTAGAGACAAACATACAGACCTCCTCCGATAACATAATGAACATTAATTTTAACAAAGGTGTGACTAGCTTTACCGGGATAATTTGAGTGAACTCTACACCCTCTGTTCCTTAATATAAGACGTTTTCGCAGTTCAATTTCAAGTACCCAAATGTCTAGTATATATTAAGAAAAACAGGTAGTAGTTTTCTTGAGCACATATCTGGGAAAGCTTGCCACACTTTATTTATGTCCATACGCTAATGCAACACCATTCGAATAGTACAAATATACACTAATCCAGTGGCTAGTGCAACAGTAGAGTAGTTATTTTATTATAGGGTACAGTACAATGGTTTTACTGAACAGATTTCAATAAACTCTAGCACTGGAAGATTTCTATAAGAATTAACAATACAAATGTAAAGGTAACAAGTTTCAGCATTGGTATACTAGCTGTGCATGAGCATTAAACCAAATACAAAAGTCTGAAGGTAACTAGCATTATTAACTAATGACAGTATAAAAAATTGCAAACCACGGGACAATTGCATTTTTACCCCTAGTTGGTTCCTACCCACCGGTTTTGCCCTTACTTTTCGAGCTTGCTCAGTTTTGCCCTTACTTTTTCCGTCGAGGTCCCTCGAATGCCCTTTGACCGTTTGACCAAAACTTTGAAAATTCATAACTAATTCATATGAACTCAGAAAAATGCAAATAAGATATCAAAATGTAACACCCCTGGATGATACGAACTCAGAAAAATGCAAATAATATATCTGGATGTTCAAAAAACATCACATACATTTGCATGTAATTTTTATTCATGAAAAAATATTGTTTATACCTTTTTATTTTTAATAATGTTAATAATGTTAATTACTTCAGGTAGTTTAAAGGGTGCTTTTGTCCTGAATGCAAATGATATGCACATAAAGGTAATGTTTATCTGAACATTTTGATATCTTATTTTCATTTTTCTGAGTTCATATGAATTAGTTATGAATTTTCAAAGTTTTGGTCAAACAGTCAAAGGGCATTCGAGGGACCACGACGGAAAAAGTAAGGGCAAAACCGAGCAAGCACGAAAAGTAAGGGCAAAACCCGTGGGTAGGAACCAACTAGGGGTAAAAATGCAATTGTCCCAATATCATTTCGTACTTGAGGGGACCTAAAAATTGCTATCCCAATCTTGATAATTGGCCAAACATAAAAACTTGATCGAATGAATCAAGAGAGCAGCCGGAGGAGGAGGTGCCCACTCTTGACCTTTCCTCTTGACACTGTACAAAAAAAATTGACTTATCTCATGAAAGTGAGGTATGTAATCTATAAGCATTAACAGTGCAAAAATTTGAAGGTAGTAACAAAATTCATCGTTGGTACTGGTTGTGCAACATCATTAGAATGCCTTAGCTGGAAAATCTTTAATACATCCACGATCTACAGCTAACCCTGAAATAATTGAGTGACATTAAATGGCGTTGCCTAAATTTATCGGTGGCATTAGACTGAGTGCGGCATTAGTTAAATGTGGCATCACTTTAGCAGTAGCATTGCTTGACTTGACTGCTGGCGTTATACTAACAGCAAAAAAGTGGCAATAAGAGCATGGGAGGCCCATTCAGACAGTGGGCGCACCAGTACGATGTACCTCCACGGACGCATAGAGTGGTGAGGGAGGTATGGTTGCCCAGAGCAACAAATATCCAGGCAGCATATGTGGATTACGTCCCATTTTTGTTCTCTTTAGCCACCTTTTTCCTATGTGAGAACAACAAACCGATCGACCTGGTCATTCTCTATTGCGTTGTCATGCCTTTCTACCCTTCTTCAACCAAGAGACATGAGACTCGTTCCTTAGCTACTGATTTTCCCCTTTTCAACCTAGATGCTGGTTCGATGCCTACTCTCTTGGACAGTATAGCTTCCCTTCCTTTCCTTATTCAACCCAGACCTGGATTAGTCTGCATGAAGTAGGGTTTCCTTTAATAGTGCAAATTAAGGTTTTCGTCTGCGTGACCAGCAGAGAAGACGATAGCAAATTGGGAAGATGGTGGAATGGAAAAAGATCCACATGCAGCGACGTGGTAGACGGGGCAATAGAACAAGGGTATGGTTCGAAAAGAGGTAGCATACCTGAGGGTCGGCGGGAAGTGGCTTCGCTCATGGTCGTCGTCCTCCGCACACACTACGGCATCGAGCTTGGGGACGGAGGCCATCCCGCGCGGGCGCTAGGTCTGAGAGGATGGCCTTGTCGTCAGTGTGTGACCTCGCTCGCCGATGAGGAGTGCGTCAACGCTGCACGTCCTTTTCTTCCCCGGCGGATCTGTGTCAACCGGTGAGGAGGGAGAGAGAGGCCGTCTTTTTCAGATCTGGAGAGAGGGTGATAGTGTGAGAGGCAAGTGGGCAGCCCTTAGCAAGAAAGCGCTGAAGCTCCAGCCTATATATCTTTTTTATACTACTAGTACTAGAGGTGGAGTAGTGGTAGAGTAGTTTATATTTTCTCTGCATACAGTACCAGTTAGTCGTGCTTCAAAACTGACTGGCACGCCATTAAAAAATAAAGTCGAGAAATAATGCGGCACTTCGGGCCAACGCGGCCAGATCGCATTTTGCACGAGAAATGACACACCATGTTTTGTTGACATGTGGTCCCGTTCCAACATGTCAGTGAGATGACGGTGAATCCTTTTGTACAATTTCCGAACGGACGTCTATGTAGGCCGGGGCGCCTCTTCGTGTACTGTGGCAACCGTCCACCGCCTCTTCGCCTTCCCCTCTCGATTTGGAACTGCTGTCGCATGCTCTTCCTCCCTCCTCCATTTGCCTTCACCCTTCCTTCTGCCATTGTTCGATTGTCTTCTCCATGGAGGGAACAAGCCAGAAACGACCCCGTTATTCTTGGCCCGATCTGAAAGATGTCGTGGTGGAGGAAATCATTGATTGGTGCGACGGCATCACCTCGGCTAGCATGGCAGGTTTGTTCAAGACCATTCTCGACTCAACTAATAACATCATTACAAGGAACCCAAGGGTCCAGGAGCGATTTGATCTCCCTTATCTTCTTTGCTATAAGCCTGTTCGCATGGGCGCGGACGACGGAGGCCTCGCCTTGTGCAAGTTGATGCCGCTTGATAACGATACGTGTGATGTCAAGATGCCATCGCTTAAGGGTAAGGCCTGGGCTGGCACAAATGGGGATTGGGTTGTTTATATTGGGTACAATTGCGAGTGGGAACTTGTGAATGTGTACACTCGTCAGCGGATTCCACTTCCAAAAAATCTCAGAGTGCCCTGAGGTTGAGCACACAAATGATCTATGTACGTTCAAATACGATCATGGTGGCTGTCATCTATGGAAGATAGCAATTTGTTGAGTTCCCAACCACTCTTGGAATTACGAGAACTATGAAGTTGTTGCTATCTTCGACAAGCTTGTTGCCGTCCTTCGTGGTTCGACTGGATGGATATTGCTCAAAAATCAGTTTCTGTACACGGATGAGTACTGTGATGCAATTGAATACGAGGATCTTGTGTTTGCTGTCACCACTCGTGGCACTATTTTTGCATGGGATCCTCGTAGTTTCGGTACGTTTGTCTTCCACCGTAATTATAATTGTTTCATCCACATGCATGCGGGTTAGCAAGTTTCCCTTTACTAATTAACCTTCTTGTGTTTCCAAGGTCCTGTGAACATTCCACCACCTATACTTGAAAATTTTTATAACCAAGGGGGAGATGATGATGGTGATGATCACGAGCATGAGGACGAGCAGAACTTATATACTCAATGGTGCCTAGCAACTAATTTTGATGGATCACCTCTTCTTGTCTGTATACAGTGCACTGAGATTGTTACTACTGAGGGAGCACGTGTTGTCTCCCATGGTCGCCCTCTCCGGACCTATTCCAACACCCGTTGCAGGGTATTCAGGATGGATACTAGTGTGCTAGCGCCAACACCTTCTCCCTGGTTCAGTATTGATAGTCTTGGAGAAAACTCGCTCTTCCTTGGACCAAACTATCCAATGATGGTGAAAGGCGATCCAGCTGCTGTTGACACAATGTTACTACCATTTATGAGAAGCAATTGTATCTATACCTCAGACATTGCGGTGGTTCCCTACCCTGGTCCTGATATATGCCGCTTCAGCCTGGATGATCAATCCTGCGTTGCTCTCCATATTGACAATAGTTGGCCCTTCCCAGAGCACCTATGGTTGAAAGCAAGCGTTTCCAAAGCCGAGGATTGGTTGAGTTGAAGTTCATTTCATTGCTTGTTATTTGTTGTGTGATGAAAACTTCAGTATTTACTAGAATGTTTTGTTGGAAATAATCTATAATCCAACATGATCCTCGTTGTCGTTGTGTGTTGATGACTTGTTGTATGTAATGAATGGTACATTTGCAAATGCATGTAATAAACTCAATTTATGAATGATTTTCGAGTCACTTCTTGGAGTGTGAGTACCATAGTAATATAGCCAGCATCCGGTTAGTATATGAAGTTGCCACATCACATAGAGCCAACCTAATATTGGAGTATGCTAGCTCTCCACCGGCGCGCCGCTTCAAATGGCGGACGAAGTCAGAGGTCGCGTCACCTTGTATCCAGTTCTGAGATGCCACGTGTACCAGATGAATGACTCCAAGTTCGACCACCGTGATGCTAGGTGTGAGCCGAGGAACACTGTTGGAGAGACCCCCCTCATAATTTTCCTACATTGGTTGTTTGATTCATAGGATAGAATGCTATAGGATTTTTTTTCCCTATGTAATCATGTTTTAATTGGCAATCTAGCATCCACTCCAACTTTTGTTTCACTTCCTTTGTTCCTACGAAGAGAGTAATTGCTCTAAATGATGTGCCGCTGCAAGATCCGCCTATATTAATTAACCATGCTCTAAAAAGGTGGACCAGCTTTGGCTATAGTAGTACTATACTAGGTTAGTAGGTGACCTTGCGCTTGGCTCTTCTCCTCTTCCGGAAGTCAAACAATAATGATGGTACTACAGTAGTACTTCTGGCAATCTGACACCAAATGAACTGCTGCACGTCCACCGCTTGTAAGCAAAAGTTTCTCCTCGTGCTGCGAGCCACCGCGCACGCGTTGGCGAGGGAGAAGGCGTAGTAAGCAAGCTTCTCGTCATTCTGCGAGTTGATAGGACACATCAAAGTTACGTATTTATTAGTACTCTCTTAAAAAAGGGCCGACCATGTCCATGGCTACCATCCCGTGCTTTGTCATTGAGTACGTGCACTATTCACGTTCCATCGAGGAGAAAAAATATTGCGTAGTACTAGGTGCCATCGAAGTGCATGACTCACTTACGCACTGCATATCTCCATTTTCTTGCATGACACGCCACCTTGATGCTAGATGTCCCGCGTGTCATGGAGGCATATAGTATGATTTTTAAAATGGAGGCATATAGATGTCCCGCGTGTCGGCAAAAGGATGAACAAAGATCATGTCTTAAACGAAAGAGTGAAAGAACATAGATTCTCGACGACCGAGAAGGAGCAACAAACCTCAGGGTGGAGCGTCTGCACTCATAATATTTTATATTATTTAGCGATATAAAATCAACCAAATCTCTCCACGTTCCTATACCATTCTATAGTATGAGAATAACTTTGAACGTAAGACATTGATTCACTCTATCCAATGGTCATAGTTGGAAAATCCAAACAAAACCAAGCATTGGATCAACTCTTTTAGCACTTAGATTGTTGCCGCTGATACGTCTCCAACGTATCTATAATTTTTGATTGTTCCATGCTATATTATATTCTGTTTTGGACATTAATGGGCTTTATTATACACTTATATATTATTTTTGGGACTAACCTATTAACCGGAGGCCCGACCCAGAATTGCTGTTTTTTGCCTATTTCAGAGTTTAGCAGAAAAAGAATATCAAACGGAGTCCAAACGGAATGAAACCTTCGGGAACGTGATTTTCGGAATGAACGTGATCCAGAGGACTTGGACCCTACGTCAAGACATCAACCAGGAAGGCACGAGGTAGGGGGGCGCGCCTACCCCCCCAAGGCGCGCCCTCCACCCTCGTGGGCCCCATGTTGCTCCACCGATGTACTTCTTCCTCCTATATATACCTACGTACCCCCAAACTACCAGGGACGGAGCCAAAAACCTAATTCCACCGCCGCAACCTTCTGTACCTGTGAGATCCCATCTTGGGGCCTTTTCCGGAGCTCCGCCGGAGGGGGCATCGATCACGGAGGGCTTCTACATCAACACCATAGCCTCTCCGATGATGTGTGAGTAGTTTACCTCAGACCTTCGGGTCCATAGTTATTAGCTAGATGGCTTCTTCTCTCTTTTTGGATCTCAATACAATGTTCTCCCCCTCTCTCGTGGAGATCTATTCGATGTAATCTTCTTTTGCGGTGTGTTTGTTGAGACCGATGAATTGTGGGTTTATGATCAAGCTTATCTATGAACAATATTTGAATCTTCTCTGAATTCTTTTATGTATGATTGGTTATCTTTGCAAGTCTCTTCGAATTATCAGTTTGGTTTGGCCTACTAGATTGATCTTTCTTGCAATGGGAGAAGTGCTTAGCTTTGGGTTCAATCTTGCGATGTCCTTTCCCAGTGACAGTAGGGGCATCAAGGCACGTATTGTATTGTTGCCATCGAGGATAACAAGATGGGGTTTATATCATATTGCATGAGTTTATCCCTCTACATCATGTCATCTTGCTTAAAGCATTACTCTGTTCTTATGAACTTAATACTCTAGATGCATGCTGGATAGCGGTCGATGTGTGGAGTAATAGTAGTAGATGCAGGCAGGAGTCGGTCTACTTGTCTCGGACGTGATGCCTATATACATGATCATACCTAGATATTCTCATAACTATGCTCAATTCTATCAATTGCTCAACAGTAATTTGTTCACCCACCGTAATACTTATGCTCATGAGAGAAGCCACTAGAGAAACCTATGGCCCCGGGGTCTATTTTCCATCATATTAATCTTCCAATACTTAGTTATTTTGTATTCCCTTTTATTTTACTTTGCATCTTTATCATAAAAATACCAAAAATATTATCTTATCATATGTATCAGATCTCACTCTCGTAAGTGACCGTGAAGGGATTGACAACCCCTTTATTGTGTTGGTTGCGAGGATTTATTTGTTTGTGTAGGTGCGAGGGACTTGTGTGTGGCCTCCTATTGGATTGATACCTTGGTTCTAAAAAACTGAGGGAAATACTTACGCTACTTTGCTGCATCACCCTTTCCTCTTCAAGGGAAAACCAACGCAGTGCTCAAGAGGTAGCAGCCGCCTGCCCACCTAGCCCACCTATATATCCGCTCACGTGTGATGACCACAGGAGCTATCCACTCAGATTGTATGTTAAAAAAATAAAGGTCGATAACTAATGCGGCACCTCGGGCCAATGCGGCTAGATCACATTTTGCACGAGAAATTACGCACCATGTTTCGTTGACATGTGGTCCCATTCCAACATGTCAGTGAGACGATGACGAGTCCTTTTGTACAATTTCTGAACGGACGTGTAGGCTGGGGCGCCTCTTCGTGTACCGTGGCAAACTGGCAACCGTCCACCGACTCTTCGCCTTTCCCTCTCAATCTGGAACTGCTGTCGCACGCTCTTCCTCCCTCCTCCATTTGCCTTCACCCTTCCTTCTGCCATTGTTCGATCGTCTTCTCCATGGAGGAAACAGGCCAAAAACGACCCCGTTATTCTTGCCCCGATCTGAAAGATGACGTGGTGGGGGAACTCATTGATCGGTGCGACGTCATCACCTCGGCTAGCATGGCAGGTTCGTTCAAGACCATTCTCGACTCAACCAATAACATCATTACAAGGAACCCAAGGGTCCAGGAGCGGTTTGATCTCCCCTATCTTCTTCGCCGTGACCCTGCTGACTGGCGCGGGGACAAGGGAAGCCTTGTCTTGTGCAAGTTGATGCCGCTTGATAATGATACGTATGATGTTAAGATGCCATCGCTTGAGGGCAAGGCTTGGGCAGGCGCAAATGGAGATTGGGTTGTTTATATTGGGTACAACTACAAGTGGGAATTTATGAATGTGTACACTCGTCACCGGGTTCCACTTCCAAAAATCTCAGACTGCCCAGAGGTTGAGCACACCGGTATTCTACGCATGTTCAAATACGATCATGGTGACTGTCTTCTACGGAAGATAGCAATTTGTCGAGTTCCCAACCGCTCTTGGCATTACAGGAACTATGGAGTTGTTGCTATCTTCGACAAGCTTGTTGCCGTCCTTCGTGGTTCAACTGGATGGATATTGCTCAAAAATCAGTTTCTATACACGGATGTGTACTGTGATGCAATTCAATACGAGGGTCTTGTGTTTGCTGCCACCACTCGTGGCACTGTTTTTGCATGGGATCCTCGTAGTTTCGGTACGTTTGTCTTCCACCGTAATTATAATTATTTCATCCACATGCATGCGAGTTAGCAAGTTTCCCTTTACTAATTAACCTTCTTCTTGTGTTTCCAAGGTCCTGTGAACATTCCACCACCTATACTTGAAAAAATTTATAACAAAGGGGGAGATGACGATGGTGATGATCACGAGCATGAGGACGAGGAGGGCCCATATACTCAGTGGCGCCTGGCAACTTCCGATGGATCACCCCTTCTTGTTTGTATACAGCCCACTGTTGATGTTACTACTAAGGAAGCAGGTGTTGTCTCCCATGGTCGCACTCTCAGGACCTATTCCAACACTCGTTGCATGGTATTCGGGATGGATACTACTGTGCTAGCGCCAACACCTTCTCCCTGGTACAGTATTGATAGTCCTGGAGAAAACTCGCTCTTCCTTGGACAAAACTATCCAATGATGGTGAAAGGCGATCCAACTGCTGTTGACACAACATTACTACCATTTATGATAAGCAACTGTATCTATACCTCGGACATTGCGGTGGTTCCCTACCCTGGTCGTGATATAGTAGGCCGCTTCAGCCTGGATGATTAGTCTTGCATTGGTCTCGAGATTGACAGTAGCTGGCCCTTCCCAGAGAATCACTTGTGGTTCAAAGCAAGCATTTCCAACGCCGAGGATTGGTTGAGTTGAAGTTCATTTCATTGCTTGTTATTTGTTGTGTGATGAAAACTTTAGTATTTATAATGTATCCTCGTTGTCGTTGTGGGTTGATGACCTGTTGTATGTAATAAAATGATATGACTGTGATAAACTTACTAACTTTATGAATGGCTATCAAGTCGCTTCTCTGAGTGGGTGCTGCGACGAGGCAAAAAAATATTTTCCGAATACATAATTGTACGTGCATTGCAACAGGTTATCGAATGAGGCCAATCAACAATAGTACACTATTTGTACTAGCTTCACATGCTGCACTATCTCTACGTCTAAGTACGTAATACAACAAGTTCTAAACTTAAGACCAGCCACCCACCCTCACAAAGAACACTTTTTAACCTAGCACAGACTCTAGGAAATTTGGCCACAGTGTGAGGTGGGCCATATGTTAATGTGTTCGCTGTACGTAACCAGCACCTCGAATCCTCGATACTACTACTATATAGTAGGGTGGCATGGGCCAGAACAAGCATTCACGTCCAGGAGTACCGCACACGCCACCAGCACGACTTCCATCTAACACCATATTTCTTGGAGTCCGTGCTACAACTATCTCTTCAACCTCGTCGTTTCTCTAACTCAGCCATCGCGCGGCGGGCAGGTGGGGGTTTGCCGATAGTCGGTTTCCTCAACTGCAGTCCCACTTGGAAGCGTTTCCAATGCCGAGGAGTGGTTGAGATGAAGTTCATTTCATTGCTTGTTATTTGTTGTGTGATGAAAACTTTAGTATTTACTAGAATGTTTTCTTGGAACTAATCTATAATCCAACATGTATCCTCGTTGTCGTTGTGTGTTGATGACTTGTTGTATGTAATGAATGGTACATTTGCATATGCATGTCATAAACTCAATTTATAAATGGTTTTCGACTCACTTCTTGGAGTGTTAGTACCGTAGTAGTATAGCCAGCATCCATAGTAGTATGAAGTTGCCACATCACATAGAGCCAACCAATAGTTAGTTCTAGTTAGATCAACTAGAGCTACGTGTCGCACGGAGGCTGAGAAATATGGTGATAGCATGACTGCGTGAGGTGGGCTTGTACGTAGTATGATGTAGGCACAGGGCTTGCCGTGTTTCCTACTCCTCCGGTCTAAATGTGGAGAAGATTTGGTCGAGTTCTTCCTCCTTTTGCCGACACGTGGGACATCCAGCATCCAGGTCGTGTCATGCAAGAAAATGGAGTGGTAGTTGAAGCCACGTGATGTGCATCTTGGGTTAAACTGTAAATAGAATCTTACTACTCTTGAGTAACTCCAAAAGCGGCCACCGAAGATCTTTATTGGATTTGTTTTTCATCACCAGCACGTCGAGGTGAAAGATGTGTAGGTTCAGTGGGTCCTCTTGCATTTTCACTGACATGTGGGACTGCATGTGAGCAAACAGACGATGGGCTCCGCGCGTCTGCTGGCTGGCTAAGAAGAGAGATAGAGGAGGGCTGAGCACGGACTCCAGGAAATTTGTTGTATGTAACCAGCACCTCGATATAGGCTTGATATAGTGGGGTGGCATGGGCCATAACTAGCATTCACGTCTAGCAGTACGGCACACGCCACCCACACGAGTCCCATTCGACACCAACTTTCTTGGAGTCCGTGCTACAACCATCTCTTCTCCCTCTTGTTCTCTCAGCCATCGTGCGCTGGGTGGGGTGGGGGTTTGCCGATAGTCGGTTTGCTCAACTGCGGTCCCACTTGTAAGTGAAAATGCAACACAACACGCATTCCCCCTTGAGCGGTGATACGTCTTCGTCGTATCTACTTTTCCAAACACTTTTGCCCTTGTTTTGGACTCTAACTTGCATGATTTGAATGGAACTAACCCGGACTGACGCTGTTTTCAGCGGACTTTCCATGGTGTTATTTATGTGTAGAAACAAAAGTTCTCGGAATGACCTGAAACTCCACGGAACATCTATTTGGAAAATAAGAAAAATACTGGAAGAAAAATCCACGTCAGGGGGGCCACACCCTGCCCACGAGGGTGGGGGCACGCCTGCCCCCCTAGGGCGCGCCCCCTATCTCGTGGCCCCCCTGACGCTCCACCGACCTCAACTCCAACTCCATATATTCACTTTCGGGGAGAAAAAATCAGGGAGAAGGATTCATCGCGTTTTACGATACGGAGCCGCCGCCAAGCCCTAAAACCTCTCGGGAGGGCTGATCTGGAGTCCGTTCGGGGCTCCGGAGAGGGTGATTCGCCGCCATCGTCATCATCAACCATCCTCCATCACCAATTTCATGATGCTCACCGCCGTGCGTGAGTAATTCCATCGTAGGCTTGCTGGACGGTGATGGGTTGGATGAGATCTATCATGTAATCGAGTTAGTTTTGTTAGGGTTTGATCCCTAGTATCCACTATGTTCTGAGATTGATGTTGCTATGACTTTGCTATGCTTAATGCTTGTCACTAGGGCCCGAGTGCCATGATTTCAGATCTGAACCTATTATGTTTTCATGAATATATGTGAGTTCTTGATCCTATCTTGCAAGTCTATAGTCACCTACTATGTGTTATGATCCGGCAACCCCGAAGTGACAATAATCGGGACCACTCCCGGTGATGACCACAGTTTGAGGAGTTCATGTATTCACTATGTGTTAATGCTTTATTCCGGTACTCTATTAAAAGGAGGCCTTAATATCCCTTAGTTTCCATTAGGACCCCGCTGCCACGGGAGGGTAGGACAAAAGATGTCATGCAAGTTCTTTTCCATAAGCACGTATGACTATATTCGGAATACATGCCTACATTACATTGATGAATTGGAGCTAGTTCTGTGTCACCCTATGTTATGATTGTTACATGATGAACTGCATCCGGCATAATTCTCCATCACCGATCCAATGCCTACGAGTTTTTCACATATTGTTCTTCGCTTATTTACTTTTTCGTTGCTACTGTTACAATCACTATAAAACACCAAAAATATTACTTTTTCCACCGTTACTTTTATTATTACCGTTACTTCCATATTACTTTGCTACTAAATACTTTTGCTGCAGATATTAAGTTATCCAGGTGTGGTTGAATTGACAACTCAGCTGCTAATACTTGAGAATATTCTTTGGCTCCCCTTGTGTCGAATCAATAAATTTGGGTTGAATACTCTACCCTCGAAAATTGTTGCGATCCCCTATACTTGTGGGTTATCAAGACTATTTTCTGGCACCGTTGCCGGGGAGCATAGCTCTATTGTTTGAGTCACTTGGGATTTATATCTGCTGGTCACTATGAAGAACTTGAAAGACGCTAAGACAATAATTTATCCCTCAACTACGAGGGGAGGTAAGGAACTGCCATCTAGCTCTGCACTTGATTCACCTTCTGTTTTGAGTAAGCTTGCGACACCTAAACCTGCTTCTGCTATTCGTTCTGATATGTCGCATGTTATTGATGATGCCACTTCTGCTATGCATGATACTTACGATGAAACTACTTCTATGCTTGATACTACTGTGCCACTTAGTGAATTTCTTGATGAACAAATTGCTAGGGTTAGAGAGAAAGAAATTATTGAAACTGATTATACTGATGAAAGTGATGATGAAGACTTGCCTGTTGTTCCTGAGGGTTGTGTTTTTGAAAAAGAAGCTGCTTTAGCTATTTTAGCTTGCAAAGATAGATATGAACTCAAGAGGTTATTAGCTAAATGGAATCAGCAATCTCTTAATGCTAGAATGAAACCTGACCCTGCTTTTGCTACTTCACCTATCTGTGTTACTGATAAGGATTATGAATTCTCTGTTGATCCTGATATAATTACTTTGGTTGAATCTGATCCTTTTCATGGCTATGAATCTGAAACTGTTGTGGCACATCTTACTAAATTAAATGATATAGCCACCCTATTCACTAATGATGAGAAATCTCGCTACCTTTATATCCTTAAAATATTTCCGTTCTCATTAAAGGGTGATGCTAAGATATGGTTTAATTCTCTTGATCCTGGTTGTGTGCGTAGTCCCCAGGATATGATTTACTACTTCTCTGCTAAATATTTCCCTGCTCATAAGAAACAAGCTGCTTTGAGGGAAATATATAATTTTGTGCAAATTGAAGAAGAGAGTCTCCCACAAGTTTGGGGGAGGCTTCTCAAGTTACTTAATGCTTTGCCTGATCATCCTCTTAAGAAAATGAAATACTTGATATCTTTTATAATGGACTAACCGATGCTTCCAGAGATTACCTGGATAGTTGTGCTAGTTCTGTTTTCAGGGAAAGAACACCGGATGAAGCTGAAATTCTATTGAATAATATGTTGACAAATGAAAATAATTGGACACTTCCTGAGCCAGCTCCTGAGCCTATTCCTAAACCAACTCCGAAGAAGAGAGGTGTTCTATTTCTCAGTCCTGAAGATATGCAAGAGGCAAAGAAATCTATGAAAGAAAAAGGTACTAAAGCTAAAGATATTAATAATTTACCTCCTATTGAAGAAATACATGGTCTTAATCTACCGCCTGTTGAAGAAACTCATGGTCTTGATAACCCGACACGGGTAGTAAAGGTAAATTCTCTCTATAGATTTGATGAAGGTGATATTCCTCACTATAAGTCTGCTAGACAATGCTTAGAAGAGTTTGATAATTTTATTCTCAAACAAGAAAACTTCAATGCTTATTTTGGTAGAAAATTGAAATACAATTCCGATACGCTTGAACACTTGAGTAATTACATGGCTAATGTTAAAGGTGAACTTAAACTCATTAGCAAACATGCTTCTATGGTTACCACTCAAGTAGAACAAGTACTTAAAGCTCAAAATGATTTGCTCAATGAAATGAATAGTAAGAAAAATGATTATGCTATTAGAGTGGCTACTAGAACTGGTAAAATGACTCAGGAACCTTTGTATCCTGAAGGCCACCCTAAGAGAATTGAGCAAGATTCTAAGAGAAATAATATTGATGCACCTAGTCCTTCTAAAAGGAAGAAAAAGAAAAATGATAGGACTTTGCATGCTTCTAGTGAACCTATTGCTGAACCACCTAAGAATCCAAATGATATCTCTATTTCTGATGCTGAAACACAATCTGGTAATGAACATGAACCTAATGAAAATGTTAATGATGATGTTCATGATGATGCTCAACCTAGTAATGATAATGATGTAGAAAGTGAACCTGCTGCTGATCTTGATAACCCACAATCAAAGAATCAACGTTATGATAAGAGAGACTTTGTTGCAAGGAAACATGGTAAAGAAAGGGAGCCATGGGTTCAGAAACCCATGCCTTTTCCTCCCAAACCATCCAAGAAAAAGGATGATAAGGATTTTGAGCGCTTTGCTGAAATGATTAGACCTATCTTTTTGCGTATGCGATTAACTGATATGCCCAAAATGAATCCTTATGCTAAGTATATGAAAGAAATTGTTACTAATAAAAGAAAGATATCGGAAGCTGAATTTCCACCATGCTTGCTAATTACACTTTTAAGGGTGGAATACCAAAGAAACTAGGAGATCCAAGAGTACCAACTATACCATGCTCCATTAAAAGAAACTATGTTAAAACTTCTTTATGTGATCTTGGAGCCGGTGTTAGTGTTATGCCTCTCTCTTTATATCGTAGACTTGATTTGAATAAGTTGACACCTACTGAAATATCTTTGCAAATGGCCGATAAATCAACTGCTATACATGTCGGTATTTGTGAGGATGTGCCTGTTGTGGTTGCAAACGTTACTATTTTAACGGACTTTGTTATTCTTGATATTCCCGAGGACGATAGTATGTCTATTATTCTTGGGAGACCCTTTTTTAATACTGCAGGGGCTGCTATTCATAGCAACAAAGGCAATGTCACTTTTCATGTTAATGGTAATGAGCATACGGTACACTTTCCGAGGAAACAACCTCAAGTCCACAGTATCAACTCTATTGGAAAAGTTCCATCGATTATTTTTGGAGGTTTTGAATTTCCTCTTCCTACTGTCAAGAAGAAATATGATATTCTTATTATTGGGGATGTGCATATCCCCGTTGAGGTAACATAGTGTTATTCGAAATTTCTCCGGTTTCATGTTATTCGGAATGAGTTTGTTAACAAGACTTGATCAACCTTGTTAGTGGATTCCTTTTGATGAACGTGAGATGGATGAAACTAGAAGGCACAACCTTCTGTACCCTCTTTCTACTTTCTGTTATTTAGTTGAAATAAAGTAAAAATAGTATTTTTCTGTCCGTTTTCTGATTTATCTGTGCAATATAAAAATACCCCGAAAATAAAAGTTCTCCAAATGCCCTGAAAATGGAATATGATTTTTTCTAGAATATTTGAGAATATCTAGCACTGAGAACACAGCAGGAGAGGCAAGCACCTGGCCACGAGGGTGGAGGGCGCGCCCTACCCCCCTGGGCGCACCCCCCTGCCTCGTGGGCCCACGATGGCCCCCCTCCACTTATTCCTGCACCCACACACTTCTTCTTCCTCCCACAAACACCAATATCCAGCTCAAGCACGAGTTCTAGCTCATTTTGCTGCGATTTTCGATCTCCTTGCTCAAAGCACCTCCCACAAAACTGCTTGGGGAGATTGTTCCTTGGTATGTGACTCCTCCATTGGTCCAATTAGTTTTTGTTCTAGTGCTCTATTCATTGCAAATTTGTGCTGCCTAGGTGACCATGTTCTTGAGCTTGCATGTCAAATTTATATGGTTCCAAGTAGTTCTAATGCATGATATAGGCTCTAGCACTTGTAGGAGTAGTTGCTATCAATTCTGTTGAGCTTGGTTCACTTTTATTTTGAAGTTACTAAAAATTTCAGAAATTTTTCAGAGGAAGAAATATGCTTAGGAAAATGTTCCAAGGTGGTTCTTCAAGGAAGCAAGGACCCAGGCTTGCAATGCGTGATGCTGACGATGAGCCACCAAGGGACGCTCCAGTGCGGGCATGTGAATGGCCTTCAGAAAATTTTATGGATCGAGCGGGAATCAAGGAAGAATTTAACGCATATTTGCGTAACGCTGATCTTGTGAGCTTCGAGGCAGAGAAGTGCAGCCAATACCATCATCTCACTAGTTCATTTGTGAGGAGGTTTGAATTTTCATATTCATGTAATTCTCCAACTGTCCTGTTTGATCTTTATGAAAAATCTTATACCATGGACTTAGAGGATTTTACTTCTGCTTGCAAAATTCCACAATGGGGTAGTGCTAGTGAACCCCGCAAATCTGAATTTAGAAATTTTCTTGCTAGTATAACTGTGGGGGAATCTAGAGATATAGCACAAGCTACCATAGGGAGCATTCATTTTCCTGCTATACATTATTTTGCTCTCTTCATAGGTAGGTGCATAAATGGTAAAGATGAAGCATGTCATATGTGTGTCCCAGACCTTAGCATTCTTAGGAATGCTGTGTTAGGAGACAAATCTTATAATTTGGGAGCCATTGTTGCACGTAGGTTGCATCATAATAGATTTAATGGAGATTTCTTTGGAGGAATTTATGCAACCCGCTTAGCTGATTTTCTTGATGTGGACGTTCGTGAGGATGATATTGAGTTGCCTCCTACTTATTTAGACTATAATGCTATGGTCCACCACCAGTTTGTCGAGAGGAATGAATCACCTCTCCGGTATCGCTTAATCTTTGACAGACGTCGCGCTGTCCGTATTACTCTCCCTGCTCCTGCCTTCTTTGCTTATCAGGCAAAAGGAAGATATGTTATTACCAGAGAGGAGGCAGATGAGTATGAGAGGAGGGCGGAGGTAGCCCGCCGCCACGCTGCAGCTCAGGAGGCGATAATTGCTGCATCGCAGTACGACCCCGGCTACAACTATGGATATGCGCCAGGCCATCCATGGCAATAAACCAACTTAGGCCAAAAGCCTAAGCTTGGGGGAGTACGTATTTCCCACCGACATTACATTTATGTTTACACACACTCATTGCTAGATGTCGGTGCTCATACTCTTTCACTGTAATATCCATGCTAGTTTATTTTTCTTTTTCCTGCTTTCTTCTTGTGTGTTTAACAAACTTTAAGAAAAAAATAGTAGTAACTTTTAGTTAGTTTACTTTTCTTGTTGTAGTAGTAATAATTAAAAACAAAACCCAAAAAGATTTCCCGTTCTTCTTTTGCTTGTTGGGAGCTTTCCCGTGTAAATAGTTTTATTTCTTTTCTTTTCTTTGGGGGTCGATAGGAGAAGACCATAATTAAATTGTTGAAGTGGATCTTATATGCATTATTGTTGATTTAACCAAGAGCCCATATTGCCTTGTCTTCTCCTGTTTATTGAATGCTCGCAGATTCCAGCTTAGTCCGATGCACGTGCACTCTTATTATTTTCACATCGTTCGGTCGTGCAAGTGAAAGGCAATTATGACGATATATGATGGACTGACTGAGATGAGAAAAGCTGGTATGAACTCGACCTCTCTTGTTTTTGTAAATATGATTAGTTCATCATTCCTGATTCAGCCTACTATGAATAAACATGTTTGCAATGACAATTAGAGATCATAGTTGCTCGTGCCATGCTTGATTAGCTATGAGTTATAATGGTTTACCTTGCGTGCCAACATGCTATTAAAATGGTTGTGATGTGGTATAGTGGGGTGGTATCCTCCTTTGAAGGATTTAAGTGACTCAACTTGGCACATGTTCACGCATGTAGTTGAAACAAATCAACATAGCCTTCACGATATTTATGTTCATGGTGGATTATATCCTACTCATGCTTGTACTCAACGTTTATTAATTTTAATGCATGTTCATGACTGTTGTCGCTCTCTAGTTGGTCGCTTCCCACTCTTTAGCCTTCACTTGTACTAAGCGGGAATACTGCTTGTGCATCCAATTCCTTAAACCCCAAAGTTATTCCATATGAGTCCACTATACCTTCCTATATGCGGTATCTACCTGCCGTTCCAATTAAATTTGTATGTGCCAAACTCTAAACCTTCAAATAAACATTCTGTTTTGTATGCTCAAATAGCTCATGTATCAACTAGGGCTGCCCTTATCTTCCATGCTAGGCGGGTTATTCTCAAGAGGAGTGGACTCCGCTCCTCACTCACGAGAAAGTGGTTGGTCACCAGGATGCCCAGTCCCATGCTTTATGCAAACTAAATCAAAATAATTGCAAAGTAAACTCCCCCTGGGACCGTTGCTAGTTGGAGGCACTCGTTGTTTCGAGCAAGCCATGGATTGATGCTTGTTGGTGGAGGGGGAGTATAAACTTTACCATTCTGTTTGGGAACCGCCTATAATGTGTGTAGCATGGAAGATATCGCCATCTCTTGGTTGTTATGTTGACAATGAAAGTATGCCGCTCAAAATATTATTTATCTCTATTTCAAAACCGAGCTTTGGCACCTCTACAAATCCCTGCTTCCCTCTGCGAAGGGCCTATCTATTTACTTTTATGTTGAGTCATCACCCTCTTATTAAAAAGCACTAGCTGGAGAGCGCAACTGTCATTTGCATCCATTACTGTTAATTTATATTGGGTATGACTATGATTGAATCTCTTTTACCATGAATTACAATGTCTAGTCAGTCCTTGATCTTTAAAGGTGCTCTGCATCTATGTTTTGCGGTCTCAGAAAGGGCTAGCGAGATACCATCTTGTTATATCATATCATGATTGTTTTGAGAAAGAGTTGTCATCCAAGATTTATTATTATGGCTCGCTAGTTTATTATGCCATTGATATGAGTAAACATGAGACCTAAGAGTTATTGTGAATATGGTTAGTTCATAATCTTTGCTGAAAACTTGAATGCTGGCTTTACATATTTACAACAACAAGAGCAAACAGAGTTTGTAAAAGTTTTTCTTTATCACTTTCAGTTTGTCAACTGAATTGCTTGAGGACAAGCAAAGGTTTAAGCTTGGGGGAGTTTATACGTATCCGTCGTATCTACTTTTCCAAACACTTTTGCCCTTGTTTTGGACTGTAACTTGCATGATTTGAATGGAACTAACCCAGACTGACGCTGTTTTCAGCAGACTTTCCATGGTGTTATTTATGTGCAGAAACAAAAGTTCTCGGAATGACCTGAAACTCCACGGAACATCTATTTGGAAAATAAGAAAAATACCGGAAGAAAAATCCACGTCAGGGGGCCCACACCCTGCCCACGAGGGTGGGGGGCGTGCCCCCTACCTCGTGGGCCCCCTGACGCTCCACCGACCTCAACTCCAACTCCATATATTCACTTTCGGGGAGAAAAAAATCAGGGAGAAGGATTCATCGCGTTTTACGATACGGAGCCGCCGCCAAGCCCTAAAACCTCTCGGGAGGGCTGATCTGGAGTCCGTTCGGGGCTCCGGAGAGGGGGATTCGCCGCCATCGTCATCATCAACCATCCTCCATCACCAATTTCATGATGCTCACCGCCGTGCGTGAGTAATTCCATCGTAGGCTTGCTGGACGGTGATGGGTTGGATGAGATCTATCATGTAATCGAGTTAGTTTTGTTAGGGTTTGATCCCTAGTATCCACTATGTTCTGAGATTGATGTTGCTATGACTTTGCTATGCTTAATGCTTGTCACTAGGGCCCGAGTGCCATGATTTCAGATCTGAACCTATTATGTTTTCATGAATATATGTGAGTTCTTGATCCTATCTTGCAAGTCTATAGTCACCTACTATGTGTTATGATCCGGCAACCCCGAAGTGACAATAATCGGGACCACTCCCGGTGATGACCACAGTTTGAGGAGTTCATGTATTCACTATGTGTTAATGCTTTATTCCGGTACTCTATTAAAAGGAGGCCTTAATATCCCTTAGTTTCCATTAGGACCCCGCTGCCACGGGAGGGTAGGACAAAAGATGTCATGCAAGTTCTTTTCCATAAGCACGTATGACTATATTCGGAATACATGCCTACATTACATTGATGAATTGGAGCTAGTTCTGTGTCACCCTATGTTATGATTGTTACATGATGAACTGCATCCGGCATAATTCTCCATCACCGATCCAATGCCTACGAGTTTTTCACATATTGTTCTTCGCTTATTTACTTTTTCGTTGCTACTGTTACAATCACAATAAAACACCAAAAATATTACTTTTGCCACCGTTACTTTTATTATCGTTACCGTTACTTCCATATTACTTTGCTACTAAATACTTTGCTGCAGATATTAAGTTATCCAGGTGTGGTTGAATTGACAACTCAGCTGCTAATACTTGAGAATATTCTTTGGCTCCCCTTGTGTCGAATCAATAAATTTGGGTTGAATACTCTACCCTTGAAAACCGTTGCGATCCCCTATACTTGTGGGTTATCAAGCGGTGTGCCAGACCAACCGTGTGGGGGTGCGACGCGAACACGGCAAGCTTTTCCTTTTGAACTTGTAACTTGTAAAATTTGGTTCTGCTCCATGGCGTGACCGATAGATAGAAATAACGATTTCCCTAGAGTAATGAGAAGTTAGGTTCTAGCGTGGTTCATGAATGGAGTACGCACAAAAATTATGAAGTTGATGCAAAAGGTAAGATAATTACTAGTTGTACAATATACTACTACATGGATTTGACGAAAAGATAAAGATACATACGGATCCATCAACGACGTGTGAGGAGCAACGGCGTTGGTGGCGAGCTCAACGTGCTTCTGAACAATGCCGTCCAAGGTTGCCCTGCGGGTCAAGAAGGCCAGCGACCTATCGTCCTCCTCTGGCACATAGTTCCTTGTGGATGATTTGCGCGTAGATGTGGGTGATTATGTCGACGGTGTCTTGCTGCGCCAGGCGCTGCGTGGCGACCGTGACCTCGATGTGGACATTCTCCGGTGCGACGGCGTGCAGTCGCAGGGCCACCAGTGCGTCGAAGAGGTTGTCACCATAGAGGCCGTTGAGGGTGGCAGGCATCGCAGAGCCTAGGCGCATGGGCTGGAGGCGTACGTCAAGGTTTCTTGACGACGGTGAACTTGTCGAGGAAGCCGACGAGGACCTTGTCGAACAAGGAGACGAAACTGTCGTCCAAGCAGCCTCTCACCCTGGCGGCCTCAAGCACAACCTGGAGACGTTCCTCGGTGCCGGGCCGCAGGCCGGCGTCGTGGACCATCTGGCACAGCCAGCTGATGCTCACGCTCATCGCCTCCATGGGTCTAGCTTCTAGTCAACAGATCTTGCGATTGCAGTGATCACTCTTGCCCTTGGTTAGGGTGCGTAGGTGCATAGGATTTTGTAGATTGGACTGGCGGGGAGCCCTTATATGAGAAGTGCAGATTGCGTTGAATTCACGTGCGTATTGGCCATCTACTCGTCGGCCCTCTACTGCACCTGCCTTTGGTTGTATGACAGGCGGGCCGGCCACCTGTTGGGGCCACATGTCATACAACCAAAGGCAGGTACAGTAACTCAATGAAGTTGTGTCCCCCTCCGTGCCAGTGCAGTATAGTCATCTCACCGGACCTCTAGTTGGGGCCAAACGAGAGAACTTTGATGTTTACTGGTTTATTGGTCCCCTTTGCATTTTGCGCCAAGTTTTGACCTTTGATTTAACTAATAAAATGTTAATGCATGTAACCAAAACTGTTGTGTAATCCCAAAACACTTAGGCACGGTACATTAACTCCCTCCTCATTTCTTATTTCATGACATATCAACCAATGAGAGATGTGGGCCGTGCATGCTTTCAATGACTTGAGGCTACCAAACATGACATGCAGTGGTTAGTTCATTGCATGTAATCCTATTAATTAGCAAAAAGACATTAAGTTCTCTCGCCGATAGGAATAAAACAATACACCATGTATTTATTTACAGAGGGAGCAGTACATTTTTTGTGACATGCATTACTAGATATTGCTAGTCAAATACTAAATCCAGATGGACGTGGTAGTACTACTAAATCCAGACGGTGGTGCTAGTACTATAGTAGTACTACCAATGTACTAGTAGCACTGTACTACCCGTTGGTCAAATTATTACGTGCTGCTCCTCACAGTGAAGTGACAAGACCCTGCGCCGGAGATGACACCTGAGTATAGGCGCCGTGTTCGGCATACCACGGTGCAGCCTCACCGTCTGCAGTCACTATCATCATGGCTGTAGAGCTAGCCTGCTTACAACTAGCCGTGTTCGACATAATTTCCCATGCGTAGATGCCCGTGCATTGCACGGAACACCAAGATTGGGGGTGGACTGCGCCGGCAGCGGCCATCACGCCAGATTTTTCCATGGCCTTCTAGATGTGGTGGGGAGGAGATAAGGCTGATTGTGAGAGACAAGGAGTTGTTTGTAAATAGGGAACAAGTGCAGACATCTTTTTGCAAAACTGGAGAAGTTTGGTTTGTATGCGTCAGATCTAGATCCGACGGCTATTGGTGAAAGCTGGCAGGCACAACATCATCACCAACTCAGGACCTCTTTGATTCGCAAGATTTTGAAAACGCAGGAATAGGACACGGCAATATTACAAGTTTCAAACTGATATTACAAATGTTAAGAGTAATGTTGCACCTACGAAGAGGGAATTACTAGGAAGTTTACGTAAGAACTTTCGTTACTTTAGGTGGATGCAACATTATCGTACAAACTAAAATCAACTGCCCTGACAAGTCACTAATGGGCAAATAAATTTTCGAGTCTCTAGCCACTTGATGTTTCAAAAACAAATTCAGCTTCTACGGAGACTTTGTCATTTAGGCTTAGACGCTTGCGGTGATCAGCACGCCATTCATTGTTGCGCCAGAGAACGCCAAACCTCATTACCTTGAGCACACTTGCCTCCAGAACAAAGAACCTGGCCAATTTAATCTCAGATGTGCTGCCTCGGTAGTCAATCAAATAAATTTCTGTAAGATGGAGATCAAGGCATTCGATGAGATTGTTATAGTGCAGCACATTTTTCACTTTCGGGTCTTTTTTATCTGCAAAAGAAGAGAACATATTAGAGCAGCTGGCTGTATAAGATTGTCGTGTCATCAAGAGGTACCAATATCATTCGCTCATACGATAGGGTTGGCTGGCTAGTGATATTTTTTCGCTCTCTCTCTCTCTCTTTCTCTTTCCTCTCATTTACCTAGGAGCACGTGAAGATCTTGGGCATTTGTTGCCTTCCACTATGTGGCCGATGCCATATTTCTCCAAAGTATGCCACATAATACGCATCAATGTCAAATCAAAGATTTTGGCACCGCTCTCGCGATGTAAGAGAGTTGGCACCGTTGTGCACACAGACCCACATGTATAAACAAATCAATCAAACCAACTACACCAGCCTCTAACTCTCCCAAACAAGTGTTTTTTATTGCCTCAGTCCTCTCTCTCTCCCACGCAAGTGTTTTTTCATTGCGTGAGTTAATTTGGCACCGGAGCAAAGTAGGTGATCCAGATTGGGGCACCAGGTGAGCAATGGAGGGGCATCGATGCCAAATGCATCACAAGTGAATTTGTCATGTGTTTTACCCTACATAGTGGAGGGCCGTTATAGCCCACTTTTGTACTACCTTGTATTTAGTGTAAAATTTTGACCATAGATTTAAAGAAAATGCCAATGCATGTCACCAAAAATTATACCATTTGAAATTATGTTCAAATATGAATCCAACGATATAACTTTTAGTGACATGCATTAACATTTTGTCAGTTAAATCTATGGTCAAATTTTGATACTACAAAATAGGAAGAGTAAACCAGGACGGAGGTTGTACTTGCTCTTAGGGTAACCATAGAGTTACTAGGCTAAGTTACTTTCCACTATGACTAGCCTAGGCTACTATAATAGTACAACAAAAAACGATGCAGGTGATCACGTGAAAAAAATACTAAAAACATTTCTTTCGGTGCAGTGCGTAGATGCAATTTTGAACACTACACTTGTCATCGTAATTTGGGAAAATTACGAAAAAAATTGAGCTACGTTGTGATTACCGTTTACTAATAGGAAAGAAGTTTCACCTCAATGAGTAGCTTCTCCATGCACGAAAAGCATGTAAGGAATCGAACAACTTGATCCAGATTGGGGCCGATAGATTTTATTGCCAAGATCTTCACTGTGCGCATAGACTGGGTCAAGCTTGTGGGAATCATTTTCTGGAAGACGGTCGTAAATACATCAAGAAGAAATTTAAAAATGTGAATTTCAAGAAGACAGAGAAGAAGATGAGTGATGTACCTGAATGATTACGGATCCAATAAAGAGTTCGGAGAATTTGGCAGACGAGTACCCCAACGCTGTCAATTTTGGCGCGTCAATGACCCAGATTTTTGTTGGACCTTCTAGATCAAATACAAGCAATCTTTCAAGGAAAGGTGCATTCTCAATGACCATAACGTGGAACAGCTGGAGTGATCTCTTCCCAACTGATGTCTTGTTGCGGGGCCAGCAAGACACAAAAATCCATCGGAGATTCATCGAGGCGATGTGGAGGCTAATGAACCCGTGGATCTGCTCAAGACGAAGGTACTCGAGCACAGTACAGCTGTGGAGCAGGTGTTCCATAGCCTGCTTCGAGATGCCAACGTCGAAGAGGTCGAGATGCTTGAGTTGAGGGAGAAGAAGAGCGGGCGCGGCATTAATCTGGGGAAGATAGCAGGAGCTGAAGCTGGCGCGGCGCAGCGTTGGCGTGAGACGGAGCGCAGTCGGCGGCAGAGAGCGACATCGTCCAGCTTCAAAGCTGAGCTCCTCGAGCTGATCTAGGGCGGGGGATAAGAACCACTCGTCGAACTTGGCTTGGACCTTGCAGTTGGTACTGAACATGCAGATGTCAAGGCGTCTGGCTGGCCCAGGGTGCGATGAAAGGATCTTGGAGACTGCGGCCATGCGTTTGCAATCCCCGTCGTAGAGGGAGCTGTCGACGGTGAGGTTGAGGGGGACGCGGCGCCAGAGGGGGCGCCACTGCCAGGAGAGCAGGGCGGTCCGCACGGCAGATTTGGTGGGGAGGAGGCCGATGATGACGAGCAACATGTCGTCGGGGAGGCTGCTGATGAAGTCCAAGCTCGCCGGATGCGGTTTTGGCTCGAGCCGCCTCCGCTTGTTGGCTGCCTCGCCGTCCATCTCAACCGGCGGCGACGCCGGTGTACACATGTGCTGGTATGTGTTGTGTGCTGGCCTGCTGGGTGTGCGCGAGTGCGTCCTTCTGTGCATGCCATCGCGCAGTGGTGAATTGTGCGCGAGTGCGTCCTTCATGCGGAAGAAGTGTGTCCTCAATGCGCCCTCAATTTACTAGCATGCGGGGTGCTGCCCCGAGTGGTTTCAACTTTGTTTACTTCACCGCGTGTCAGATGGGCCTCTAGTTTACTTATTTTCACCCACTGCCACATGGGCCATCACACGAAGATAGAGAACACGAGCTGACAAGGCAGCATGTAGACTGGTTGACCGGTCAACTAAACAATATACGGAGCTATACGCTGACACGGTGAGCGTATAATCCGTCAGTATAGAGAGTTCGAGTGAGAGGGGAGGCCCGTGAGAGATAGCGGAGAGAGCGAAAGAGCTACTCCCTCCGTTCGATAATGTTGTGCCAACATTTTTTTAAAGTCAAACTTTTGAAACCTTGACCAAGTTTATAAAGAAATTACTTATATCTACAATACCAAAGATAGATGATAGTATGAAGTAAGTACATGTTGTGATGAATGTAATGATCGTTCCAGATGTAAATGTTTTTCTCCACATATACCTGGTCAAACTTTTCTGAGGTTTGACTTTTCAAAACATCCATATGCTTATGGACGTGAGAGTCCCTAACTAGAGAGAGAGAGTGAGAGAGTGTGTGTGTGTGAAATAGAAAGAGTGAGTGAAAAAAGTGTGTGTGCGTGTGTGAAAGATACATGGACAACACACGATAAAAGTAGAGAAAAGGCGTGTGTGTCTTATGCAAACATATCACACATGCATCTTCGACAACGGAAGCAAGGTGATGAGATAGTGTGTGGTTGTTTGCAACCGAGAGAGAAAGACCCCTAGCACGTGGCCAACAGGGGTTTGGCAAGCAAGGGAGAGAGGTCGAGAGAGACGTACGGAGAAAATGCAAACATGGGGAGGAGAGAGTGTATGTTTGTGATAGAGAGATTCCTTGGAGATCGTGATGGGACTACATGGGTGGGAGATCGAGTGACAAGGTGTGTGCGCGATAGAAGATACCCCGAGAGATATCGAGATAGACGTATGGATGGAAGGAGACAATACGTGTGTTCCTGATGGCTAGTGAGAGATAATCATACTTAGGGGGAGTGCGTGCGCCTATGATGGAGTGAGGGATTATGGTACTTAGGGGGGTGCGTGTCACATTGAGAGAGAACAAGGGCGGAGAGTGTTGGATGGGTCTATATGTAGCGCGAACGAGACATTTGTATGTGTGAACCAGTGAGATATAAAGTTTGAGACAGATAGAGGAGCCCCAATAAGGCTGAGTGGTGCGTCAGATAGCTGAGAGGGGGAAAGAGATATTCCATCCGCTCGATAATGCAGTGCATGTAAATTTTTTTAGAAGTCAAACTTTGGAAACATTGATCAGGTTTACGCAAATGTTATTTATATCTACAATACCAAAGATACATCATATGAAACTACATCTCATGATGAATCTAATGGTATATGTTTGCCGTTCTAGATGTAAATGTTTTTCTCCACGTACATGGTCAAACTTTGTGATGTTTGACTTTTCAATAAATCTATATGCTATGGACCGAAGAGAGTGCCTAAGTCGAGAGAGATCAAGTGTGTGTGAAGGAGAATGAGTGAGTGTGCAAAAAGAGTATGTGTGTGAAAGAGAAAGGGACAACAAACGATAAATTAGAGAGAGAGTGTGTGTGTTTTTTTGTTTCTTATGCAAACATATCACGCATGCATCTCCGAGATAGAAAAGCGAGGTGAGGAGATACACGAAGATAGCTAGTGCGTGATTGTTTGCAATGGAGAGAGACACCCCTATAGCACATGTCCACTAGAGGTCTGGCCAACAAGGAACAAAGGTCGAGAGGGACACATGGAGAACATGGACGCATGGGGAGGGAGAGAGGGTGTGTTTGTGATAGAGAGATCCCCTCGAGATCGTGAGGGGACTTTATGGGTGGGAGATCGAGGGAGGTGCGTGCAAGATAGAAAGATGCCCCGAGAGAAATCGAGATAGACCATGCACATGTTTGTGATGGAGACTAAGATTAGCTAGTCATATACATATAGGGGGGGACTGCGTGTGCCTACATTTGAGTGAGAGACCATCATACTTGGTTAGGCATGAGATTGTGTGTGTGTGTGCGTGTGAGATGGAGAGAGAACGAGGGAGAGAGATAACGTTTTAGATGGGTCTATCGAGTGCGAGTGAGATATGCATGTGTATGTGTGACCCAGGTAGATGGAGAGTTTGAGAGAGAGGGAAGAGCTCCGAGACGACAGAGTGGTGCGTGAGAGAGTTACGGGCAACGAGCCAAGGAATTTGTGTGCGTGCGATGAGTGCACCCAAGATATTTAGCTTGGACTAGAGAATCATACATAGTGTGCGAGAGAGACCTATAGATCGAGTGTATATGCATGCGAACTAGAAAGACCCCCCCCCCACACACACACACAAAGAGAGAGAGAGAGAGACAGAGAGAGAGGGAGAGGGTCCAACAAGGTTTGTGTGTTGGATGCATGCGACAGAATTGAAGATTGTCAGCGAGAGAGAGAGAGAGAGCAGGAGTCCAGGAGAGGGGGAGGTCGCGTTTTATGCATCAAAGACTGATATAAACCATGTTTCTATATAAACTTGCATTCAAATATTTAAATTGGAGAACATGTTGTCTGCAATCCACACATGAACGGAAATATGCGTATATCAAACAAGTTCATTAATTTGACTCTCAACATGTTCATGGAGTACTATAATACTTTACAATATGCTACTCGATTGAGGTGTTTAATTTTGGATTTAGTTCACTATTTTGACCTGGTGAACGAGCTATTTCATTGAATCGAGATATTTCATTTTGGGTTTGATTCCCGTTTTTGAGTGGGTCAACTATTTGTCATATAGTAAATCGCTAGCAACGAGCATGTAAAAACACATTACTCCTGAGCATCATCTCTCCATCTAAAAAAGAAGTGGCAAGCTAATATTTCAAAATTTGATTCGAATCAACTTGGTAAGGTAGACGTGGATGCTCGTTCTCCCAAAATTTGAACGAACCGTTAAACACCCTCTGCTCGGTGGAATTCGCCCGACCAAATAAATGGGAGACACGAAATTACCGGCCTATGTGGGACACGCATCAATTGGCCCGTTGTACATTCAGGGTAGGTTTAACTTCATCCAAGCGCGCCTTCTCCTCGGCCGAAATGACATGTGCCGGATAATTCATAAACCATGGTTGGCAAAACACCCTCTCCTCGCCCGAAATAGCTCGCGCCCACTATTTCAAAACACGCTCTCCTCGCCCGAAATCGCTCGCGCACTATATTTCAAAACACGCCCTCCTCGCCCGAAATCGCTCGCGCCCGGTATATTTGAAAACACGCCCTCCTCGCCCGAAATTGCTCGCGCCCACTATTTGGGAGAAGCAAAGTTACTCTACTATCCCCGACCCTCAGTACACAGACCCAAGCCGAGAAGCCTAAAGGCAGGGGTAGAATTGTAACTCCCCCCACATTTCAGACAAAATGCGTCCGTAAGACATGGTTCCCCCTCCCAATTCCCCATTCATACCTCGTGGGCGCCAAATCACCTTCTCCCCGGAAGCTCCCTTCTCCCGAGCCGCGAAACCTCAGCCCCTCCTCCATGGCGCCCCCACCGCACCAAATTCACAGCCGCCCTCCTCTCTAATCCCGGAGACGCTATCCATTTGCCGTCGTGCACTGGGTCGTGTGCCTCTTACTCCGTGCTGCCGGAGCTGCCTCGACGAGGGCCGTGTGAACCGTACCGGAGCCGATTCACCCCCGCCGTTGTTCACGGCGCCGGAGTGGCTCCAACTTTGGACCCGTCCAGAGCCCCGGCGCTGCTTCCCCGTAGCCGTCGACCATCACGACATCTCTACTTCCCTACCGCCGGTAGCCACCACAACCGCGTCGGCCTCACCGACTAGGCAGCTGGAGATGCCTACTTCACCGGGCCGCCAGATAGGTCGCACCCTCATCCCAAATCACTTTATTTAGGCGTCAGTCATCTGAATTTTTATTCTGGGCCAATCGATTCCCAATGGGAAGCAGCACCCCTCGAGCCGGCGGAGCTCCTAGGCTGCCGGTTGGCTGGTGTCTAACGTAAGGGTGTGGGGGCGCAAGTTCGCCGCAGAAGCAGTGCTTAGATGGCTATCTTAGAGTTGCATGGGTTGAAGGTACCGCCGCCACCGGATCTGGATGACGGCGAGTCTTTGTGGATTGGCCCGGGGGCGGCCCAACCACGGCAGTGCGGTGGGGTGGGGAGCGGGGTTTTGGTCGAGGCCACGGACGGTGGAGGCAGGCTGCTTTGCTAGCGGTCACTGGCTCTTCGGGGAAGATTTCGAACAGTGTCGGCCGGGAGGCACAAGACGGCCATCAAGCCATCCAGCGTAGATCGGACAGTACCAAAATAAAATAAAATCGTGCGACCCCAATTTAGTCTTCAGTCAACAGACGTGTGACCACTCTCGTACCTTGTTGTTGATCTCTTAGGGTATTTCTTCAGATCAGAGAGATGTGTCGTTCTTAACATTATGCGTTTTCTGCATCTTCAGCCACACCGTCTTCCGACTCACCGCAGCTGCTCCAACAAGGGAAGCATGCACCATAAGGGAGCTATAGTCCCCACTCAATAGTTCCCTGCATTGAATGCGCGTGCCCGACATGGACAGCCACAACAACTGCAGGGCCATCGACAAGTCAGCACATGATGCTCACTCCTATGAATGGCGGCCAGATAGGTTGTACCCTCATCTTACTTGTGTGCAACATTTATGGCTTTGTTATTCATCTAAGCATTGAAAATAGATTATCACATTTCACTGTATATTCATGCTGATCTCTTATGGGTCTTGTTCAGGAGTTAACATTGTTCCATAGTTCAGCTAAGAGACTTGTTCTTTAGGTAACGTTGTTCCATAGTTATCATCCATCATCCAATGCTATCCCACAGGCTGGTGATTATAGTATTATACCACTTCTAGTATAACCTATGTTGTTTCTTAATACTTTTGTGTGCCATCTAGTTAATCTCGAGTACAAACGATACATATTCTGTAGCTTTCATCTGTGTTCTCCCTTTAGTTTTTGAGACCTGTTGCTGCTAATTAACCCCAGTCCTACTATTTATGTCGTATCCTACAGGCACTCATTACATAAATCTAACTACTAGTTGTCTTTCATGCATGTAAAATATAGTTGCACACACTAATTTATCCACAAGAACCTCACGGAGCAATGTAACGGCCAACAAACTTGACGTCAATGATACCCAATATGATGGAACATGTAAAGGCAGTTCTTCACAAGACTTGCAGAAAGATGATGAATCCTATTCACCCCATAAGGTCCTTGCTCTAACTTGGCCCTTGATACGGGTACAACATGCATATAATGTCCTGGAGTGCATCTACTCTGTTGTAATGCCTTGTGCTTCGCCTGCTGATCATGCATGTAAATATGGCATCCTTTCCTGTTTTTCAGTACCTATTCCATTAATGATAACATGTTTTCAAATTCAAGTATTGTCATTCTACTCTATCGTAATGCCATCTGCTTAGTTTGGACATCATGCTTCTCAATATCTTATGCATTGTTATTCATCAGTATGTACTTCATCTGTCTACCATACCATGTTCTTTTTTACATTGAAGTGTTGTTCTAGTGGTCTCTTGCAATGCCATCTTAGTTTCCCAATCATACACGCATATGTTGCCTTAGTGTTTTTCTGTAATGTATTCCGCTAGCATACAGTTTTACATTCAAGTAGTGTTTTTTTACACTGTTGTCCTGTCGTATCCCTAACTCTTACATCATACTCCCTCCGTCCGGATTACATGTCGCAGAAATGGATAAAACTGGATGTATCTAGAACTGAAATACGCCTAGACCCATCCATTTATTTCCGGATGGAGGGAATACATGTCAATATGTCATGCCTTTCTATTCTTCAGTACCTATTCCATCTTTGCTGTAGCATGTTTTATAATTGAAGCACCATTCTTCTATATAAGGCATGCAAGGGGAAGACGGCTATGTTAGAATTTGAAGGGTTACAAACCAGGTCTTTGCAAAAGATCCAAACGTCAGGAGATAATAAACCAACTCCAGTTTTTATAGATACTGCTCCAGCACAGAGAAACCCAACTCCCACTGATAATAAGTAGATTCGAGTGGCCAAAGAACTAGTCCGCTCCAGTCCAGCAAAAAAAATGTCAACTCCATTCTAAGAAGCATGTGCGTATCCTCGCATCATGAAATTTTATAGCATTCTGATCATATTTTCTACATGTTTCTTACCCATCTCTCTTTTAGAAAATAAGGTTAAACGATAGAAGATTCCCTCCATTGGGATCGCATTCGAGGAAAGTATCTTGCGGGAATTCTCTGTGCTCCAATGCTGATGTAAGTACCTGCTGTATATCACTATATTTTTACATCAACATGTATTTTGTTAATCGGTGTGAATCCAACCTTTATCTGATCTAAATTCAGTTGTAGCAAAATGTTAAAGGCGACAATGTTGATTTTTGTAAGGAAAACTGCCTGGTAGTTTTGCATACTGAGCTGCATGAGTGTACTATCTCATATCATGCACATTACTGAATTGTAGTGCTGCTCTGGTTGCCCATTCATTCATTGTGTCAATGTTGCTTTCGTATTACCTTACCTGGCTGATGATAGATGTGCCATATTGTGTTAATTTGGTGTAGGCTGGTGTGGTCTGGTTGCCCAAACGTTCATTGTGTCAATGTTGCTTTCCTATTATCTGACCTGGCCAATGATAGCAATGCTAGTGTGTTAATTTGGTGCAGGCTGCTGAAGATAAGAAGACAAACTCTGAAAACAGCAAGGCAACCCCATTGTTTCTTTCCAATAAATCTAGGCCAGGTAATATGGCAATAACTCATGATTAATCTGTTCGGTTCCCCTCCTAATTTATGTTATGATGCAGTGGTCGAGACACTCTCCACTATTAATAATACAAGCCTGCCAAAATCTCCATCTGAATCTGTTCAGTTTCCTCTGTCTCGAATGCAACAGAAAAAAATGAATGTTTGTGAACCAATTAATGGCTGAAGCAATGATGGAAATGGTGGAGGAATCAGAGCTGCACATTCGTGCGCAACAACAACTGATCAATATTTTCAGAGACAGTGTAGCAAAGCAGCAAGAACTTGCCCACATGCTTATGGGCGTCATCCACGCTAAGGTTGCAGATTGTGACGTTGTAGATCGTTAGGTTCTGTTCATTTATTTGCACTGGCATCAATCTTTGATTGCCCAGTGGATGTAATTTCCTGTAATATATGCTGGATGTGCAACGTTTTTCCCTGTATGCCGTACCTTTGCTTGATCAGTTTTGGTCCTGTGCATAATTTCTCGTCGTAATGGGCTCAAATTATCTAATTGGGCCTAAAGACATGTATGAACTTTAGTGGGGCCATTAAGTTAATGGGCCGTTACCAGGCCGAAAGTTAATGGTCGACCCTCTTACCTCCCGGGTCGTTAACAAGCCGACATCGAAGCGGGCAACAGGTGGGCCCATTTGATTTCACGGGCCGTTAACAGGTCGTTGCTAAGGTCGGGCTACATATGGCCCACCTATACTATGGGCCTTTAGTAGGCCGAAAGAGATAGCAGGCTCGTACAGGACCATGAAGAGCATGGGCCGCTAAGAGGCCGAAAGTTAGTTCGTACTGTAAATGGCCCAACTGTGTTGTGGGCCTTTAGCAGGCCGAAAGAGAATCTGGGCTGGTATTGGACCATAAAGAGCATGGGCCGTTAAAAGGCCAAAACTCAGGTCTGACTACAAATGGCCCAAATCATTTATGGGCCGTCAACAGGCTGAAAGACACACCGGGCCGGGAATTGGCCCAACACTTAAATGGGTCGCTAAAAGGCCAAAACTAAGGTCTGACTACAAATGGCCCAACTCATTTATGGACCGTCAACAAGCTAAAAGACACACTGGGCCGGAAATTGGCCCAACACTTAAATGGGTCGCTAAAAGGCCGAAAGATGTACATCTTGAAAATTGGCCCATCCGTTGAATGGGCCGTTAACAGGCCAAAATCATATCGGGCCGATATCGAGCCCAAATATATAGCGGGCTGCTAACGGACTCGAACTGACGATGGGCTGCAATGGTGTCAAATCTTTAACGGGCCATTGACGGGCCGAATTGGCACATCTCGTATGGGCCGTGGGCTTAAATGGACCTGACACAAGTAGGCCTTATATGGGCCGGCCTGCTAATTTTTACTAGGCCAGCCTTTTTCACTGGAATGGGCCACTTGTGACGCCCCCGATTTGACCGTACACTAATCATGCACGCAAATGTGTACGATCACGATCAGGGACTCACGGGAAGATATCACAACACAACTCTACAACATAAATAAGTCATACAAGCATCATAATACAAGCCAGGGGCCTCGAGGGCTCGAATACAAGTGCTCGATCACAGACGAGTCAGCGGAAGCAACAATATCTGAGTACAGACATAAGTTAAACAAGTTTGCCTTAAGAAGGCTAGCACAAAAGTAGCAACGATCGAAAAGGCAAGGCCTCCTGCCTGGGACCTCCTAACTACTCCTGGTCGTCGTCAGCGGCCTGCACGTAGTAGTAGGCACCTCCAGTGCCGTGGGAGTCGTCGTCGACGGTGGCGTCTGGCTCCTGAACTCCGACATCTGATTGCGACAATCCGGTATAGAAAGGGGAAAAGAGGGAGAAAAGCAACCGTGAGTACTCATCCAAAGTACTCGCAAGCAAGGAGCTACACTACATATGCATGGGTATATGTGTAAAGAGGCATATCAGTGGACTGAACTGCAGAATGCCGGAATAAGAGGGGGATAGCTAGTCCTGTCGAAGACTAAGCTTCGGGACATCTCCATCTTGCAGCATGTAGAAGAGAGTAGATTGAAGTCCTCCAAGTAGCATCGCATAGCATAATCCTACCCGGCGATCCCCTCCTCGTCACCCTGTTAGAGAGCGATCACCGGGTTGTATCTGGCACTTGGAAGGGTGTATTTTATTCAGTATCCAGTTCTAGTTGTCATAAGCTCGAGGTACAACTCCGGGTCGTCCTTTTACCGAGGGACACGGCTATTCGAATAGATAAACTTCCCTGCAGGGGTGCACCACATAACCCAACACGCTCGATCCCAATTGGCCGGACACCCTTTCCTGGGTCATGCCCGGCCTCGTAAGATCAACACGTCGCAGCCCCACCTAAGCACAACAGAGAGGTCAGCACGCCGGTCTAACCCTATGCGCGCAGGGGTCTGGGCCCATCGCCCTATGCACACCTGCACGTTGCGAACGCGGCCGCGAGCAGACCTAGCAACCCACACGATCACGGCGGTTACGTCAAAGCGGTCCAACACGGCACGCGCCACTCAGTCGCTGACGTCAAAAGAGCTTCGGCTGATACCACGACGTCGGGATACCCATAACTACTCCCACGTAGATGGTTAGTGCGTATAGACCAAATGGCCAGACTCAGATCAAATACCAAGATCTCGTTAAACGTGTTAAGTATCCGCGAACGCCGACCAGGGCCAGGCCCACCTCTCACCTAGGCGGTCTCAACCTGCCCTGTCGCTCCGCCACAAAGATCCACTTGCGGGTACTCCTACGAGCCGACCCGACTTTAGTCATCACATGTGTCATGTATATAGTATATAAGCATATGCCCGCGATCACCGCTCAGGTGATCACGGCCCGATAGTATAGCACAGCAGACGGACAAGAATGTAGGGCCACTGATGGAAATCTAGCATCCTAGACTAAGCATGTAGGATTGCAGGTAAAGGTATCAACAGTAGTAGCAAGGATAGGCTATGCATCAGAATAGGATATCGAAAAGCAGTAACATGCTACACTACTCTAATGCAAGCAGTAGAGATTAGAGTAGGCGATATCTGGTGATCAAAGGGGGGGCTTGCCTGGTTGCTCTGGCAAGTAGGAGGGGTCGTCGACTCCGTAGTCGAACTGGGCAGCAGCAGTGTCGGTCTCGTAGTCTACCGGAGAGAAGAGGGGGAAGAAACAGTAAATACAAGGCAAACATAAGCATGACGATGCGTGACATGACAATGAACGGTGCTAGGTGTGTCCTAACGCGACAGTAGGTGGTACCGGTGAAGGGGGGAACATCCGGGAAGTATTCCCGATGTTTTGCGTTTTCGGACAGATGGACCGGAGGGGGAAAGTTGCGAGTTCGATAGGTTAGGGAGGTGCGGTGGACGAACGGACTGCGTATTCGGATTCGTCTCTTCGTTCTAAGCAATTTTCATGTTGGAAATATTTTAATCCGAGTTACGAATTAAAAGATATGATTTTATAAAGATTTTATTAATTTCTGGAATTTAATTAAATATTTAATTTAATTCGAAATTTGGATTTATGACATCAGCATGATGTCATGCTGACATCAGCAGTCAACAGGGGTTGACTAAGTCAAACTGACATGTGGGTCCAGTGGGACCCACCTGTCATTCACTGTTAAGGTTAATTAGGGTTTAGCTAATTAATTATTATTTAATTAAATTAAACAGGATTAATTAACTTAATTAATTAATTTATTTAGTTAATTAATTAATTAAAATTATTTTTATTTATTTATTTATTAATCTTTATTAATTAAATTATTCTTATTACTATTATTATTATTATTATTATTATTTTATTTATTTTTATTTTTATTATTTTTATTTTTATTATTTTTATTATATTTATTATTATTATTATTATTTTATTTATTATCTCTTTTTTTTATTAATAAACGTTCTGGTGGGCTAGGCCCCGTTGTCCAGTGGCCCAGGTGGGGCGAGGCCCACCTGGCAGCGGCCCAGAGGGGGCGATGCGGGTGCTGTTTCGGGCGCGGGCGCGAGCGTTCGCGCAGCGGGCGCACGGGCGCCAGCCCGAACAGAGGCGCACCCGACCGGGCGCTGCGAGGCGGCAGGGAGCTCCGGCGAGGGGGGTACGGCGCGCGGGGCGGGCAAGGGCACCGACGGGGCGAACGGATCCGTGGCGGGCGGGCAAGAAGTGGCACGGCACCAGGGCGAGGACGGGAGGAGCGCCGGGCGGCACCGGAGCGGGGCGCGGGGAGCGGCAGCAACGGTGGCGGGCTCGGCGGCAGGTGCAGGCGGAGTTGCCGCAGGGCTCGGGGGCGCGCGAGGCGCGGCAGACCGGAGCGGTGAGGGGGGGGCAGCGCGTGCGGGCGGTAGCAGGGGAAGCGGGCGGCAAGGCGGGCACAGCCGGTCGGAGTAGCGCGTGGCCAGGGCGCGGCCGGCCGCGGTGAGCGCGGGGACGGAACGCGCGAGGCGCGGCGACAGTCGCGGGGGGGGGGGTGCGAGGAGAGGGGGCGGGAGCCCGGGGCCTCACCGCGGGTCCGTAGGGATAAGGGCAGTGGGCGCGGGGAGGACGACGGGGACGAGGCGACGAGCTCGGAGGCGGTTCGGTGACGGAGAGGGGCTCCGCGCGGCGACGTCGGTCTCAGGCCGCCGTGGCTGTCGGGGGCGAGGCGGCAGGCGCGGCGACGGGGTCGAGCCCTCCTCGATCCAGATCGGGGGAGAGGGAGGAGTGAGTGGGATATTTCGGGGGTGGGGGAGGTGTCGGTGGGGGTGGGATAAGGTGAGAGGGGGAGCGCGGGGTGGGCCCGCCGGCTGGGCCTGGGGTGGCCCAGTTGGGCCAGGTCCAGGGGGGGCCTTCTCCTTTTCCCTTTTTTTTCTTTGTTCTGTGTTCTTTTGCATTTTCTTTTTATTTGTTTATTTTCTTTTCTGTTTTATTTCATTTAAAAGTATTTAGGCATTTTATAAAAAGGAGTTTTCTCCACAATAATTACCGGTGTATTATTTGGCACCCACCGAACATTTCTGTTTGAATTTTTGAAAACTTTTATTTTCCACTTTAATTATATTTGAAGTTTGAACTAGGAGTTTGACAAGGGTGTGGTTCAAATGTGATCTAGCCCTGTTTAGCAACATGATTAGCTTAATCACAAGGGGGTTACTGTAGCATGATTCTCAGGGTGTTACACCACTGTTGGGCTGTGCCACGTGTCGACCTATCATAGGCGCCTCCTGTCCAATGAATGGATGACATCTGTCCCAACGGTGAGCCAACACGTGTTTCCTCCGGCCAATGAGAATTTTACACGTGGAAAATCCTCATTGGTCCGGGCTGTTAGCGGGTTATTGGATCCAAAACCGGACCCGATAGCTTAACGGCGTTCCGTTACGGTGGATGGCACGTGTCGGTCACCCATGATGAAAGCACTTCCATCACGCGCGATTTATCGTCATGTAAGTGGATACTTCCATGATGATAATTTTGGTAACGTCATGGAACACTTCTATGACAGCACAAGTATGACTATCTTGATTCTGTCATAAAATCGTCATGGATGTACATGCATGACAAAAAACGTGACCTACTGTGACAAACACGTATCATCACGAAAGTGTCTTTTTTTTTGTAGTAATGTCACTGGGGGCGTTGTATTCAGCTCCGTTAATAAACTTCACATTGTTGGGATCATGTATGAAGATCCAGGTGTTGATGGTAATCTTCCTCTTCCTTCCCCCCTCAATGCTCCCTCGGATGTTAAAGGCCCCTATACCTAGTACACCATCACCACTTGAGATGGCCGACTCCCCCGCTTAGTCACCTCTTAAGAAGACCAGGACATCCTCATCACTAGTGGTGTTTGAAAGAACATGCGGTGCCCCCATGTTCGGTTTTGGTAATTGATGACAATCTCTATGGACTAATGGTTGCCTTGAGTTATATTTGAAGGTTTTGTCCATAGGCTTTTCTTGGAGTACATTTGTTGGTTTCAAGGAGAGTTTGTGATGACCAAGGTGCTATTCAAGGAATTACCTAAATATTGGTCTTGTGAGAGGTTGATCAAGACTAAGTAAAAGAGTGAATCGAGTTGATCAACACACAAAGCGTAGAAGATGTACCGAGAGGGATCAAGCGATCCCATGGTATGGTAAGCATTGTCAATTACGCTTTGTGTACTAACCCATGATCTTCGTGAGAGTTCTTTGTGGGGTTAGGTTGCGGTGTGCAAGTTCAAGGAAGCATCACGAAGAGATCAAATGCTTGAAGCTTGTCGTCCATTGTGGTGACAATGGACTTGTGAAGATGTGCGGAAGAGTGGCTCACCCATAGTGGAGTATGGGGGAGCAATCAACTAGTCTTCATCGAGCCAACGCAATCAAGAAAGGTGGTCCAACTTGAGGGAGTCAAGATCGTCTTCATCTAGCTCAAGTGGACCATGTGCAAGGCAAAGGTTTGCCCTTGATAGGTTTTCTATTTTACCGGTCTCATGGTGGTAGTTGGGAGACCGGGTTATAGGATCGATTGCCGTACTATCAAGGGGGGCTCTCGATGAGTAGCTTGATCGTATCATTCGTAGAGAGCTCAAACCATTGCATCCTTGCATCATCTTTCTTGGTTCTTGTTTGCTTCTCTTTGTGAGTTTTGGAGCTTTTGGTCATCTTGTTGACAAGCTCGAGTTCATCGAAAACGGAGTTCACTTGCATCTTCTATGATGTTTTCGATGTTGGAGGTTATGCCGGTTCTTCTCTGTTGGAGGTTTCACTCCTCTATGTGTTAGGCATACCTCCCCTGCCTCTTCTTACTATAACCAGTCATTGTTTTGATGCCACTCGTTGTCTTGTATCCAACAAGCTTGAGTTTGCTCAATTCGGAGCTCATATGAAGAAGTTTTGGCAGTTCTGGTTTTATTGGATCCATCTGTTGTCTTTAGCTGCGTTTCGAAGGCATCCAAGTGCTAAAGCCTCTGTGGCGTGCGGTAGTACTGCTCAAGGGAGCGGTAGTACCGCAAGGGCCAGCGGTAGTACCGCTGCCTCTAGCCCAGAACGCTGGTGCGCACGGAAGTAGGCGCGGAAGTAATTTTTACTTCCGCGTCCTACTCGGTAGTACCGCTCCTGGTGAGCGGTAGTACCGCTGCCTCGCATCCTGTCACTGATTGCGTGCGGTAGTAGGCGCGGATGTAATTTTTTACATCCGCCCTTGCGCGGTAGTACCGCTCCCTGTGAGCGGTAGTACCGTGCCGCCTTTTTTCTCGTAGCTAGCTCCAGCGGTTGTAGGCGCGGCAGTTATTTTTACTTCCGTGGTCGCGCGGTAGTTCCGCAAGGGCAGGCGGTAGTACCACTCCTGCAGTAGTACCGCCCTGTTGCCCGTTTGCAGTGTTGTTTCATTGGGCTTCTGCCGCCCTAGCGGTAGTACCGCTCGTAGGAGTGGTAGTACCGCTCGGTGCGGGCTGTGAGCATAACGGTTGGATTTTCCCCCTCCTATAAAAGGGGGCCTTCTTCCCCAATGAACCTTATCCTTTGAGCTCGTGTTCTTCCCCCATTGTTGACCTTCTTCGAGCTTGCTAACTCTCAATCCCTCCATGGATTCTTGCTAGTTTTTGAGGGAAAAGAGAGAGGAGATCTAGATCCACATTTCCACCAATCACTTTCTCCTCTATGTGAGGGGAACCCCTTGGATCTAGATCTTGGAGTTCTTGGTTTTCTCCTTCTTGTTCTTCCTCTCATTTTCCTCCCTAGCATTAGTTGCTTCGGTGGGATTTGAGAGAGAAGGACTTGGGCACTCCGTGTGCCCTTGCCATTGCATTTGGTGCATCGGTTTGAGTTCTCCACGGTGATACGTGGAAGTTACAAGTTGAGAAGCTTATTACTCTTGGGTGCTTGGTGCCCTTGAGCTTGTTCCTCTTGGGTGCTTGGGCGCCCTAGACGGTTGGTGGTGTTCGGAGCTCAATCATTGTGGTGTAAAGCTCTGGGCAAGCGTCGGGGTCTCCAATTAGGTTGTGGAGATCGCCCCGAGCAATTTGACGGGTACCGGTGACCGCCCCCAAGGGTTGCCAAAGTGTACGGGTTCGGTGACCGCCCCCAAAGGTTGCCAAAGTGTACGGGTTCGGTGACCGCCCCCAAGGGTTGCCATTTGTACGGGTTCGGTGACCGCCCTCAAGGGTCCCTTAGTGGAATCACGACATCTTGCATTGTGCGAGGGCGTGAGGAGATTACGGTGGCCCTAGTGGCTTCTTGGGGAGCATTGTGCCTCCACACCGCTCCAAACGGAGATTAGCATCCGCAAGGGTGTGAACTTCGGGATACATTGCCGTCTCCGCGTGCCTCGGTTATCTCTTACCCGAGCCCCTTTACTTATGCACTTTACTTTGTGATAGCCGTAGTGTTCCTTGTTATATATCTTGCTATCACATAGTTGTTTATCTTGCTTAGCATAACTTGTTGGTGCACATAGGTGAGCCTAGTTGTTTTAGGTTTTGTGCTTGACAAATTAACCGTTAGGTTTATTCCGCATTTTTTCAAGCCTAAACCGTAATTTATTTTAGAGCGCCTATTCACCCCCCCTCTAGGCGACATCCACGATCTTTCAGTGTTGTTGGTAGTACAAGCCAGCTGTAACTATGGAGATTTGCGTGAGCAAACAAGTTGGAGAGATATATGTTTGTTTCCTCTTACTTCCTATACTTTTTGCTCTTGAATAGGTTGTGATAATGTACATATTACACTAATTATGGTGGCTTTGTTTTGCTGCCTTAATTTCTTTTCCAACTTTATTAGCTTGGTGTATTTTTTTTGGTTTTCCATTTTCAATCACGATTATGTGTGAAAATGAGAGAGCATTCGAACTTTCCTGATGAACTTAAAAAAATTATATTTATATATAATTTGTGACTTGAAAAGGGGCATTTGCAACAACTAACAAAATGAACATATGCAACATCGCTATTTGACATTGCTAGTTACTACTAGCCAGGCAGTCTAGTCCTCATCGTCGTCCTTGTCCTCCTCCTTGTCAGTGTTTGTCGAGGTAGTTAAGTCCATCATCATCGATCCATAGACCAAGGCTCCAGTGACGGGCGCACTCTTCCTCGAGCTCGCCCTTCTTAGTGGAGCGATGAGCGAGAAGATTGATCTGTTGTTGCTTCTCCCCTTCATCGGTTGCAGGGGCAAACTCATGGAGATGCTCCTCCGCTTCGCGGACGAAGAGCTCGAGCACGATCCCAATTGAGTCCTCAGGCTGCTTAGTCTCTTCCTCGAAGGGGCGAGGACGAAGGGGGCAAGAGGACAACAGAGGGACGGTGGTGTGTGTACGAGACGTCAACGATGCTTCAAAACCGGGTTATGACGTGAAGAGGAAGTAGAAAAAATTTGTTCATGTCATAACAGTTGGATTTGAAGTGCACTCCGTACTAGGCTTCCACAAACTTTAAATGTGAAGGCTACGAGCTTGTTTTTTAAACGAGCTCCTTAAATTATAGTAATGGCCAGGGCACATATAATGACTCTATAAGAGTGCGAGTTATGAGTTATTCGTTATACTAATGGTTATTACGGTGATCGGTCACGCATGACACAAGTTGGGTGTTAGACTAGCCACAATGGGTAGTAACATAGAGTAGTAACATGCCCATGTTACTATTCTATGTTACTACCTCTATAGTGGGGAGTAACATATGTGTGGTAACATGCAACACTTCATTTATTAGGCTATAGACTCATCTTGCCTTGATATGTGTGATGTTACTCTTTTTTTCTCGAATATGCACGAGTGTGCATATCATATATTAAAGAAGAAGGGCAAAAGAATGCCTCCACCGTTAGTTACAATAGTTTACATAGTACTTCACTCCTCACGCCTATCCCACCGCGCTAACCGACTAAAGAAGGATGCTACATCTCCTTTTAGCAGGCCGGTCGACAACCAAACTAAACCCTCTAGTACAATCCTACCAAGTAGCGCCTCACACGAAGGCCTCGCTCCGTCAAAGACAATTGCATTCCTGTGCTTCCATAGTTCCCACAAGGTAAGCCCAAGAATGGTGCGCAAATCCTTTGTACTGGCTTTGTTAGGCCCAATCTTACCGCACAACCATGACGTGAGAGAATCATGTTGCGACGGCACCCAATCCGGCTTCCCCAAGGCCTGACAGATCTCCACTCAGATCACCCTGGCAAAAACACATGTAAGAAAGATGTGGTTAATAAACTCCTCCTCCTGGTCGCAAAAGGGGCACGCATCCTGATGCGGTAATCCTCGCCTTGCCAGGCGGTCCGACGTCCAGCATCTATCTCGTAGGGTAAGCCATGTGAAAAATTTGCATTGAGAGAGCGCCCTCGATTTCCACGTGAGATCTGCTGTGGGTGCCACTTCTCTCGCCCAGAACTTTGCCGCATATGCCGAGCGAACCGTGAACTGCCCATTATCCTCCCAAGACCAAGAAAATTCGTCTGTCACGTCCTCTGTAGGCTCCCAAGCGACCACCTCACGCCACAGTAGAAGAAACTCATGCAAAGCATCCAGTCCTAAGTTCGGACCCACATCCTGGGCCCATGCTCCATCCACCATGGCCTCCCCAACCGTCCGATTAGTGCGAATCAGCGCCGGGATCATGCTGTAGATCAAGGGAGCGACCTCCTGAACCCTTTGTCCATTCAACCAGTGGTCCTCCCAGAACAAGGTCAATTGACCATCCCAAGCATTGCTCCTTGTGGCTGCTTTGAAGAGTAGCAAAGAGTCTTTGGGGACTTTGATGTTAAATTCCTTCCAAGGCATGGTATTGTCCGTTCTCTTAAGCCATAGCCATCTAGTTTGCATTGCCACGTTCATCCAGCGTAGGTTAGGTAGACCGAGACCACCTGCCCACTTCCGGATGCACACTGTCTCCCAAGCAACTGCATAGTTACCCCCATTCGCCTCCTTCCTTCGGCACCATAGGAAACCCCTACAAATCTTGTTCATTACTGCAATCGTTTTCATGTGTGATATTACTCATACTACTAGTAACTAGCTATGTTACCACATGCCTCTCTTTCTTCATTTATTGTTTGCCACATCATCTATTTTATCTAGATATGTGTGATGTTACTATCTATATTACTCCCAGTGTGGGTAGTCTTAGAGCATCTCCAGCCGGCCCCCAGGATGCCCCCACGAGCACTTTTTGGACGCCAACGCCTAATTTTTCTCCCAGCCGGGACCCAAGAGCTCAGTTTTCGCCGGATTTAGCCAAAATTAGCGCCGGCGCACACAGGCGAAACCAGCCTACCTGGGGCTCTTGGGGGAGGAGAGAGAAGGGTTTTGCATGTCTTTTGGCCCACAATCAGCCTCTCTTCACCCTTTTTCTCCGGGCCCCACCCACGTGCACTCTCTCTTTTCCTTCTCTCCTCGCCGCACGCCTGCCTCGCCGCCTTGCTCCTCTCCTCGCCGCGCGCCTGCCTCGCTGCACTCGCCGTCCAAGGCCCCGCTGCATCCTTCGCCGTCCAAGGCCCCGCTGCATCCTACGCGCTCGGGAGTGCCTCGGGAGGTAGGGGAAGACGCCGCCGCCGCCACGCGCTCTGGACGAGTACGAGTCCGCGTGGCCGCATGTCGTGGCGGCGCAGGTGCTGCACGCCTACCTCCCGAACCAGCACATCGCAGAGCAGGGAGAGGTTCCCACTGGGCAGGGACTGCAGCTTGGAGATGGCCTTGTCGACGTCGATCCGGTGCAAGATGGCGTAGAAGGGCTTCCCGGAGGTCCTGGCGGAGCTCGCCCGGGCCCGCCCGCCTGCGTGGCCGGGGCGGAGCTCGCCCGCGCCCGCCTCTGCGTGGCCGCGGAACACCGCCGCGCACAGGCTCGAGCCGCTGGAGCGAGCTGCTCGGGCGTCCACGGGCACCGCTCGCCTCCACGCCATGCTGGGCACCGTCTTCTCCCTTTGCGTCCCGCGCATCGGGCTCCAGGGCAACACCACCGCGCCGACGCCGCCCGCCACGCCGGCTCTGCCAAGTCGCACGGCCATGCGGCCCTCGGCGTCTTCCTCGACATGCTCAGGCCACCGTCGCCGCAAGCAGTCGCCCACGCCTAGGCACCCGCGGCCGACCAGCTCCTGCGCCGCGCGATCGACAATCTGGCCGCGGCAGCTTGTTGTGGTGAATGGAGAGAAGGAGGAGGAGCAGAGGAGAGACAGACGAGAGGGTGGGGGGACAACGAGTGGAAAAAATTTCACCCCCACCTCAGCCCTACCTTCACTCGTTTTGCACGAAGCCCCCCCACAAGCACAACAAACACATATCCCCGCCTCCCCGCTGTGTTCTTCCTCATCTACCCACTGCGCACGGAGGCTGTTCCCGGCGACGGGCGGTGAATTTCCCAGCGACGAGAGAGCCTGGATTCTGAAGTGCAGGCAGATCCACACCGTCGGTCCTGCTCCTCCGACGGCCGCTTCTCCTCCCGCAAAGTCCAGCGCCGCCACTGGTTCGTTTCCGCGCGGACTACCTGCACAGATCCGTCGACTGAGGGACCGCCAACATTTTGTGTTGGATCCCCTCTTTCTTGACTTTGAATCGGAAGTAACCATTCCTCTATGAAATGTTCCTGATGGGAACGGTCGATATGGATGATTTGTATGGAGCCACATAATTTCATACACCTTTAGAATTTCATAGGTTAGGCCACAAGCTCTAAAGCAACATTTTTCTTTCCGAGTATAGCATAGCTCTTTCCAGATGATTCGGAAGATGCATACAGCGTCTCAGTTTTCTACTATTTGTTGTCTTCAATTACTGATGCTGTTTGTTTCATGCAATTCTCTCCATGCCATTAATTACTCTAGAGAACCTTTCCAGCATGCTGAGCACATAAATTGATTCACCATGTGACTAATGAGCATTGATCAGTGGTACAAACTGCACGTCACTGTTATGATATGTCACCAAGAGTGTGACTATATATGATTTTACGCCTTTCAGGTGCTGTGGTCGACAAAAGCTACCTCACTTCTAGTGTTGCAGCGAAGAAATAAGAAGCCAGGAACCCCTTCTAAACGGATTCAGCCTGTGCAGTATTCCAAGAATTCTGAAGAAACCCCAAGGAAAGAGACCCAGAGGAGGGCGGGCAAGATGATCAGTGTTGGGAAGACGAAGCAGTATGCAAACGTTCTCGACAAGCTCCTCAGCCGTGGCAGACAGGAGGTACACTTCCTTCCCATATCAAAACCCCTTCAGATATTTGTTTCTGGCAGCTCTCTTAGTAAGGCATAGGTTAGGTAACTGAGACAGATTCACAGGTTAGGGTAGTAGCTGGGCAGAAAGTGTTTCAGATCCTGCTTAATTAGTTTGAGCAGCAGAAGTTTTCTTACTCATCGACTGTAAATTGTGGGAGTATTGTTTATTTGAGTAGTATGCAGTTGGCAATGTGAATTTTGTTGAAAGTTGAAGCTGAATGCATGGTGTAGTTATAGCTTCCATTGGAAACGTGGAGGAACCGAGGAACTATTGCCCAAACCCACTACTCTATAATCGTGTTTCAAGAATGGAAGGAAATGGGTTAATATTCTGCATAGTAGCAAAATATATTGAAGTGGAAGTTACTTGACAGCTTAGTGATACTTTCAATTGGATAAATTAAAGAGCTAAATATATTTATTACTGTAGCCTAATTGCAAAATGTGAATGTATTCAACCATTCATTCTTTTCATTGGTAGTAGTTGTGTTTCTGAAGTTAAATTGAAGGTTTCGACAGCGTCTACTTGTATTTGTCCCAATATAGGCTGTATCATACGTACAAATTTCTTATAATACAGCCATCACATTAGTATGAAAAATACTCCAAATGATTTCTCATTAGTTTCTAAGTACATTCTAGTGAACCTAAACTGTAGTTACTGCCCTGTAAGCAATGAGAAGGAATTGTTTCATCAAAAGGGCCAAACACAATGATAACAACGACTCTTGCATTAATTGAAGGGGTAAAATAAATAGCATCAAAATATATTGAAGTGAAAGGTACTATGCACTGTAATGCTACTTTCGATTGGATAATTTTCTAGAGCTAAATATATTGCGTCTATCCTATCCTGATTGCAATGTGAGATGTGTTACTTCCTAAGTGGCAAAGGATTTGGATGTGAGATTTAGTGGCACATTCATTCTTTTCGTTGGTAGTTTTTAGCATGTGCCAATATATATTATTTTCCTGTTTTGTTATGATACATGTTTCATAAATGTTCTGTATTCCGTAGGTCAGTTTGAGTGCATTCGCATTCTTGTTCTCGGAGGTGGTTCAATACAACCAGACACAAGTTGACAACATTGCTGACCTGGAACGAAGGTAGCCTCTATGTTCTTATTCATGCATCTGTTCATATTGTTGATGAAACTGTATTGTTGTTAATTATATCCACTCTTAACAGTTTTTACTGTCCTACGGCATTTCATTTGTCCTGATTTGATTGGTACCTTGTAGCTGGCAACCTTTTTTAGTCCGTACATGCTACTCTTTGATATCCGGGTCACATATTTCAGGCGCTATGTGTTTGCCACTTACTGTATGTTATTGTATCATCTGGAATTTCAGATAATGCAAAAGGTTTACAACAACTTGTTCACATGTTGAGATGCGATGCAACTATAACATTTGGTTGATCAATTATTATTATTTCCGTGACGTGGTCGATCTAATTTCTGCAACATTATTTGTACCTCTAATGTTTCAGTATATCTCTCTCTTTGGAGAATGGAGACCACAGTCTTATTGTGCTAAATCATGCAAGGACATTTGACAATGTTTCTCATTAAAAATACACCGCTCCATATTCATGTGTTAATATTCTTTGATGCTTAGCATAACATCCCTTCCTCTCATTTTATGTTTTATACGCAGGCTGGAGGACGCTGGTTATGCTGTTGGTGCTAGAGTTCTTGAACTGCTGTGTCACAGGGAGAAGGTTTGACGCGTAGTTCTTTTCTTATTCCATGATTTCATTGGTCGTCTATTGCTTCATATACTTAAAATGATGATAAAGTTAACAGAACAACAGTCAAAATTCGTCGCTTCTTTGTTGCGAGTGGCATGGCATAGTCATCTCGTTTTTCTTGCATAACTTCAAACTTGCTGTTTGTAACTTAGTATTCCCATGTCTTTTTCTAAAGAGGAAGTCATAGCAACAATATCTATAGCGCAACATCTGACATGCCAGCATCTATGATTTCTCTTATTAAGGTTCCAGGTGTTCTCCAAATTTACATCATTAGCCTCGTTATTGACTTATTGTGTATGTGCTCTCTAAACTGTTATCCTGTCGAGATAGTCATGTTAATAATAATAGTCAATCCAGGGGAATAGACGAGAGACTCAACTGCTGGGGATTTTATCATTCATTCACAGCACTGTATGGAAAGTACTGTTCGGAAAGGTAATCTATTTTACATATCAATCTTCTGTTATTCCTACTCTGTTCCGCAATAGTTGGAGTGATTGCCATAATTTAGGTGTTCTTGTAACATACTTACGTTTTTTCCATTCAATGAGGTTGTCCCATCAAAAGATTGTGGGCCGAGCTTGTTTGTTAGTGGCCTGACTTCTGGGGTGTTTGATGTTCTCTGCCACTGCCTGACCAAGCACACCTATTTATTTTTATTTGGTTTCTGTTTTTCTGACTGAATGGAAGCCTTGGCGCAGCGGTAAAGCTGTTGCCGGGTTCGAGTCCTGGAAACAGCCTCTTGCAGAAATGTAGCTACGTGCACCGGGCTGCCCTTATTTTCTGTTTATTGTTTGTAGATAATTTCTCCTATTTAAATATAAAATAACATATGCTGAAAATAAATACAGAATTACGTATCACACCGAAGGCTGGAAATTAGAGAAATACTTTAATCCAATGGCAACTCTTTGCTAGAGTAATTACCATTTTGAACAATGCAAAATTGTGACAATATGACCTGTTTGTCCATGTTTCAATTTGGTTGCTAGTGCAAAAGCAGAGTCAATTAGCATAGATTATTCCACATATTCATGTATGTACTGATATTATAACATGATTTTATTAATTTGTACCATTATAACTACGTAATGTCAGAGTTGAGGTATCAATTTGGTCGATGTTGCATTTGTGCACTAATTTAACACCTGGTGATAAAGTTCCCTTGTCTGAAGCATTGGGATCTAATGAGCACTTCTCTTTGCACTTACTGACACAAATTTGACTAACAAACTTAACACAGCTTTCAGCATCACATTTCTGGCATGACGACCCTTGATCCTAAAATTCCTATTGTCCAGAATTCCGAAGAAGATTTATGATTCTCGTATTTTAAACAATTTCCTCAGTTGTTTTATACAAGAAATTTTTGCATCCATTTATCATGTGTTGATAGTAAGTCCGCCTGTCGTTCTGGTCTGATTGCTGGACTGTGTGGACTTATTTGTTGGCTTATCCCGGTAGATGGTTTCTTACTGTTTCCAGGTGGCTGACTCGCTTGAGAAAGGAACAGAACATGAGGATGAATACATGATTAGTGAAAAGGAGCTTCTTGTTAACCGGTGTGATGAATTCGTTTTTCTTTAACTTCATAATATTTTTCTTCCCATACAAATCTGAAACCTGGGAACCTTTTTATTTGATCAGGTTCATTTCCGTGCCGAAAGACATGGGGGCATTCAACTGTGGAGCTTTTGTTGCAGGGATTGTAAGGGTGGGAATTCCAGCTCAAATATTTAAGTCAACCGTGTCTTCTTCGATACACAACGTATAAACCTTCATAAAATTTCTTACAGGGCGTATTGGACAATGCTGGTTTTCCAGCGGTAGTTACGGCACATTTTGTGCCAATTGAAGGCCAGCAGAGGCCCAGGACAACAATCTTGATTAAATTTGCTGAAGAGGTATAGGACTGTGTTGTTTTACTTAACTTCTGCTGCACATTAACGAAGAATATATCCTATTGTGTAACTGAGAAAGACAGAAGGGGTGATTTCCTTTCTTTGGGTAAAAATCTTTTGCTAGAAGATTTAGTGATACTATATTTAGGTAAATTATTTGTTTTTGTACAAGCTGCTAAACAGTAAGGGCATCTACAACCATAACGGGAAATTTTGGCCCCTCAAACATCCGCGGATGCGTCCGGTCAGTGTCCGGGCATGTCCGCTTTTAGCCCCTATTTGTCCATGCACACAACCATGCCCCCACTTTTCCCCCTATATGTCCGGTCACAAGCATATGATTGATGGAGAGGAAGAGAGAGAAAAGAAAGAAAGAATAAAGAAAGAGAAAAGGTGGTCCGTGGTGGGTCAAATCCTACGTGGCGCCCTGCCCGGACATCCCCATATCCTTGCTATATATGGACTGGATATGGGGATTTGCGGACAGTTTGAGGGGTCCGGTTGTAGATGCTCTAAGTGCCTAAAATAGATGTAACTAGAGATGATACCCTCCACACATTGCTGTGGGAGTTGGCTGCAATTATTTCAATGAGATTCGGTTGTATGAAACATTAGTTGGATTAAGAATATGAGAATTACTGAGCTAATATAATTTGTTGTATTTTATTATTGTATAGTTGTAGAATATTTATTAAATATGAGTCGCATGCATGGTGTATGTTAAGGTGTTTTACTAGCTAAGCACCCCAACCGAGAAGAGATCCTCTTTAGAAATATGTGGCAGGTTCTAGATAATTGACGTTCGATTGTAATCGGCCGAGCAGGATATAATGAGCTAGTGCCCAAATTTGTTGTCACCTGTAGTAGAGATGAAAGATGAAAGGCAGTAAGAAATGGAGTATTTGTGACTAATGTTTTAGATTGATTGAGGTGACCTTTTCTGAATAAATGCTCATTTTCAGGTTTTACGTCGGGAATCAAGACTTGGCTGAAATGCACACCAGGCTATTTCTTCTGTTCTGTTTGTAAGATGAATCCATTTCAAATATGTTTTGTTCTTGATTTATGTAATACTAATATACTGGTAATTTTCCATCGAAAAGGTATACTGGTAATTTTGAGAATATAAGCAGTAGCCTCATTTTATGAGTGTCTGACACAGGAATACTAGCAAATTGTATGTGCAGAAGGGAAACATCAAAAAGATTAGAAGAGCCCACGGGGAAGTTGAAAAGTGGACTAGTTGCTTTCCTGCATGTTATGGCCTGTTTGGTTATCTACATCGTTTTTGGTCTATTTATCTGTGGCTGAGTTTAGCTGGCTGAGAGAATACATGCAAAAAGTCATGTTGTGCACAGGTGCAAAGCATGGTGTTTCGCTGTGCACGGCCTAATGTTCTGGCACCCTTTCTCATTAATAATGGCGACCTTACAACACATTCTATATATACCTAAGAGTCATACGCTAACTTATTTATCTCAGCATGCAAACATGCCTCACCATATAATTATGAATAGGATAAGGCACACCTCAACATTCATGCATGGGAAAAGACCCATCACAACATTCAGCCATGCATGAAAAAATATTTTTCATTTAATTATTTTACTTATATTCAATAAATATTGTTACAACTAAATGTAATAAAATATAATAGAATTGTTACAACTAAATTCAATAATAGAATCGAATCGAAGTGACGCTTTCCCTCCTTCCCCACTCCCCGAAACCCTTCCCCCTCGCGCCGCCACCCGCGAGGCGGCCGGGGCGGGCGCCCAGATCCCTCCGCCGCCGGTCCTCCCTCCCCCTCCCTCCTCCCTCGCCGCCGCCAGGGGGCGTGGCCGGGCTAAGCCCGACCGGCGGCGGCGGGGCCTGCTCTTCCTCCTCCGCGCGATGGGGGCTACGCGGGTTCCTTCATCGAGGGCGGGCGCGGGGCACCGCGGCGTGGCGGCGCGTGGTGCTGCGTGGCCGGCTGCGCGGTGGTGCGCCCCTCGCCGAGGCGGCCGGATCCGCCCGGCAGGCGGCGCGGGCGGCGTGGGCGGCGGCTGGGGTCCGGCTTCGGGCTGCTGGCGGCTGCGGTGGTTCCTCTCCGTCGCGGGCGTGTGACGATGGTGCGGCTCGGCCGGTGGCGGTCCCGCGACCTGGTGGTGGTGGCCGGCGGTGCGCGTGGTGGTGGTGCCTCCACTTGGTGGCTTTCTGTGCGAGGAGGAAGGGGAGCGGCTTGGACAGGGGCGACAGAGCCGACGGCGTGCCGGCTGCAGCGCGAAGGTGGGAACTTTACGGGCCTCGGAGATCCCGGCCGGGCCTGTGCGGCCACGGGCCTGGTGTGTTCCTGCCATTGCGTCCGGTCAGCTACCGTCTTCGGCGGTGGAGGCGGGGCCCTCCCGCGTGCCGATGGTCCTGCTGCCCTAGTCCCGGCTCCTCTTCTTCATTGTGCAGACCATGCTTCACGGTGCCGTGGTGAGACAGCGTTGGAAGCTTCGTGTGCGGGTTGGCGCAGGGTGAGGGTCTGTTTGGTGGCGAGCCCTGGAGTGCATGAGTTGGAGGTTGGGATCGGGAGAAATCTCTGTTGGCTTGGCCGACAACGACGCGGTGGCGCTTGTGGGTGCCGCCAGACCTTCCTGGAGGGCGTCGGGGGCTACCCTTCCTCTCTCCTCACCGTGTACCGGGGGAAACCCTTGGCGGCAGCGTCGTCTTCGTCGCGTCCCTTCTTGGAGGTGTTGATTGGTACCGGTGCTTCGGAGGCTCGGAGCTTGGTGGGCGATCTCCGGTGGGTGCAGCGGCCACGAGGCTTCTTCGTTTCTTTGTCGATCCGCCGTTGTCGGCGTTTGTGTCTCTTGTATTTTTTCTTTCTTTTCTTTTGGGTGTGACTGTGCTGCTTCCGCCCCAGCACCTATCGTTGGATGTCTCGGTTGGTTGCTTTGTATACAAAGCGGGGGAAACCCTTTTTCAGTAATCAAATATAATAAGTTATGTATTTTAATTTTTGTTCTCATGTTATCAATCAAGTTTACCATGTCAAGTTAACATTTTTCAGTCCTACTTAATAACAAATGTTAGACAAATTAACAGTCATATGAGCCAACGGAGGAAAGTTCATCAATGTCGAAGAAGGTGGAACTTCTTCCTCGTGTTACCTCTGTTGGCCCACGTTGCCTCAGCCCACTCTAACCTTTCGCTCTTCCAAGTTTCATTGACAAGCGCCTCCACGCCATGGTCGGAGTCATGATCATCATCATCCGTCACATCCTTATCTGGCACAAGCTCATCATAACCCTTATTATAAGATCCACTTATGGAGAATGCAATATGCAAACAAGCCTAACTTGGGTGGGGAAAGGGCGGAATGCCTTCTGATCCAGGATCTTAAATCTATTGTTCAAAGCACCAAATGCCCTCTCAACCGTGACTCTTAGGCTAGAGTGTCTGAGATTGAACAGTTCTTGTGCAGTCTTAGGATAGTTTCCAGAAGAGAACGCGCTGAGATGATACTTGGTTTTCCTGAAGGATGCTAGAACACCAGGACGACATGCATATTCAACATCTACTAGGTAGAACTTACCATTGGGGTCATTGATCCCATCAAGTCGAGCCATGCCATCAGCAAGAATGTTTAGTATCATGGGCTGATCCTTTCTAGTCAACTAACACATATGTGAACTTCAGATCGAAATCAACAACAACAAGCATGTTCTTGTTTGTGTAATGCTTTCTACCCATGTATGCTACAACTGGTGACCTCGACACTCTAGCGGTCAAATGAGTACCATCTATTGCGCCAATGCAATCCTTCCATACCGTGAAAAACTGTTATGGCTTGCTCACAACAATAGAAGTATGTCATGACATGAACTAAAGTGCTACTCACCTTGAAATATGGATACCATCTAGGGCTTGTGTGAATCTTGGTAGGAGTTTGCCCAGTTGGTGCCTTGATCATCTCTGCTCCGAGCTCCCCAATCGCATACTTCACAATGGTGTGGTTGCTATCTTCTAGCAACTCCATCTGCTTAAACGTCTCCACTAGCTTGCAAAAGGTGATCTTCGCATTCGAAGCATGTTCATAGTCTTGACGCCATTGCTCTTGTATATGTAGTTCAGATTCGCCATCCTCTCCCTATCCTAGACTAACAATGGACCGTAATGGTTCACAGGCTTATCATCATGACGAACCACTCTCTTGTGTACCATAGCTATGAGTGCTACTACTTGAGCAACCAACCTCATCCATTCGTCCTAGTGGAACCGATGTGGCGGTAAATAAGGACATAATTGACTCTGCACCCTACTTAACAATCTAACCGTGGAAGGTGGTTCTATGGTGCTTACCGCCGGTGTAGTCAACGACCTACCCATGCCGAAAACAAGGCGTATGATACACAGACGAAGGGGACAAGCATGTCCTGTTGCCGGAGATTCAAGTCACTGTCGCCACCGCCGATCCAAGTCGCAGCCAGTGCCAAGAATTATCGCTGGATTTGTCCTACTTCTAGAGTTTAGCGAGTAAAGGGGTGGGTTGAGACATATTTCAAGCCATCCTGCGCTGGCGGATTTTGGTCTCCCACCATCTCCCTTCACGCCCCTTGCACTACAATGCACATTGTCCCCCTTTTGCGCTCGACTCAGCCTAGCTCGCTGGAAACGACTGATTCGATCGTTGAGCCAGACTCTAGGATGTTTTAGCATTCATGCGTGTGCAGGCCAGGCTCTCGTGTACGCAATCGAACAGACTTCTCTTGCATACAACGGGCTTATTTGGGCTGGATGCAAGCAACCAAACGCATCCTATATATCCAACATGGACCACAATCTCATATCAAGGTTCAGAGTGTGGTGAAGGATCAGATCTGGTGGCCGACGAGGTCACAATCAATGGTTGATTGGAGGCGAGAAACCGCTTCTAGGATCCTCTCAACCGACAAGATCCGCTAGCAGCAACTTGTTCTCGGCGAACTCCATATAGTGAAATTCAGCCCCATCACCCACAATGAAACTCCCAAGTTGCACGTGACTTCTTGAGCTAGACGATTGAATTTTCTTTTGCAGGTGAACCAAGCTTTTATTAATTAAGGAACAATTTTACACTCGTTTTCACAGATATTACAAAGTTCACCAGGCACAGAACCTAACCAAACCACCGCGCGTTGAAATGTGCGGTTTCATTGGCTGATCTACGGATGTGCACAAAGTAGTGTTGTCGGATCCATGCATGGGTCTCTTTGTCTCCTCCACCAAGCCAGCCACCAGTGATATGTTGATGCTACCATCGGCAAGGGATTCCATCCCTTCCTTGCAGTTTAGCTTGATGATGAGGGGCCTATATGTTCTCTACAACACCAAGGACGCACCCTCGAGGCACGTGGATATTTCTGCCTCCAGCGGGTTATCAGCAAATCAAAGGAACCAACACGTTGAGAAAATGATTGTTCCTGTGCAAAGGTGGCCAAATCGGCGGTCCTAGTGTGCTGGCCTGATAGCTCCCGTGTCCGGCCTATGGCGGGCCTGGAACGACATGTTTATAACCTGGGGGGGGGGTGCCGGCATGTGGCCAGCCTAGGGGCGTGCCCTGGGCTGCGACGTTGGGCACGAGTGCTGGCATGGCACCACCCTTTTAACGTTTTTTTTCAATATATTAGCCCCTTAGAACAGCTTACATAGGCCAAAATAGCCCAAAATCAAGCAACCCGGTGGACTAATCATGTCGGTGGGATGACCCGTTTCCTTGTTGTGCCGTGCCTGGGCCAAGGAGCGAGGCACGAGTGCGGTCTGACCCGCCAGCGTATTAGGCGTGCCTGGGTGGGCCATACCGTGCCTGCCCCATTTAGGCCAAACCGTGCCGTGTCGGTCCATCTGGCCTGGTCTGCTCATGTGTTGTCTCTCAGTACCATGCTTGCGCTTCCCACACATTCACCCACCACGAGCGATCCGTCAATGTTTAACTTCGTCTAGTCTGGTGAAGATTTCTCCCAAGGCGTTTCTGCTGCTTATACCACGAAAGAATGTGAGGTTTACTTTACTGCCTGCAGCTACTCCCGAATCACCATCTTTCCTTTCGCCACTTCGCCATGTGTTTTTTTGAACATCAGTACAGACACAAGCGCTCATACATGCGCGCATACACTCACCCTATGAACGCACACACGCACACCCTATCCCTATGAACACATCCGAGAGACTGAGCCGACATGTTATCTTGAAATTTAAGAAGTCACCATAGGCGCCTCGTCGTCGACGGGAACGTCTCCTTCCACAGAAAGCGCATCGCCGGAAATCCTGAAATAAATCCAGGAATAATGCGAGCACCAGGACTTGAACCCTGATGGGCCGGGATACCATTGTCCCTCTAACCATCCTTTGTTGATGCTCTAACAACGTTTATTTTTTCGTAACACCACCTACAGTTACATCATATGTCATCTGCTAAAGTTGTATTTTTGGTCCAAATGAATCAATTTTTTTGGGCACTTGCCTTATGTTGCATCATCCGTTGAAGATGTTCTAACTATCTCTCTGGAATAAGAGAAAATAGCCTAATGACTCTCTCAAAGAAAGTAAGAAGGGAAGTTAGTGATCATCTGGTTTCTCTTTTTTCCCTAAAAAACAAGTTTTCTCTCTTTTTTTTATTCAAGAATTTTGTCTATTATGTGAAAATGATCTTTTTTTTAAATAGTTTAAATTGCTTACCACATGTGTCACGTGGTTTGTGAAAATAATATTTTAGCCATTCATCCATGAAAATGTAGTACTCCTACAAGTACCAGTAACGTGATATACGAGTTCCTACGGGAGCCACAGGATCTCGATCCAAGGGCTGACCAGCTTTTGAGGCCTCTCGCTCATAGCAGTTACGTGTACCTCGCGGTCGAGCTCCCGCAAGCCGCAAACCTCCTGTGCTTTCCCATCCGCCCATCTTCCACCGCCGCCGCCGCCGCCGCCACAGGGCGGTCTCCCCTTCCTGGACCCGCCGCCGGATGCTCCTCCGCCGCACCGCCGCCGCAGCAGCGCAGCGCTCCTCCTGGTTATCCCCCTGGCGAACCATCCTCCCGCACGTCGGCCCCGCCCGCCCTTATAGCGCTACCACCTCCACCTCCTCTCCACACCGGCAACGGCGCAGCCGCTGCCGCACACCGCAGTTTACGGACGGTTCGCTTACTACCACCTCTGCGCTCCGACCGTTCCCGGACTACTCTCCTCCCCGCCCCGACTCGCCGGCCGACGATGCCCTCGCGCGCCGTCTCGCCGCCGCGCTCCTCGCTTCGCCCAGCCCAGGCTCCCTCCCTCCTCTCCCCTTCATTCCCCTCCTCCGCCCGCTGCACCTGCTCCTCGCACTCCCCCTGCTCGCCTCCCACCCCAACCTCACCAGCCTCCTGGTCCCGCTCCTCCTGCTCTTCCCCTCCCGACCTCACCCCCATCCCCAACTCATCCAATGCTTCGCCATTGCCGCCCATCTCGCCGTGCGGGAACCCGGAACTGCGCGTGCTATCCTTGTACGAGCTCTTCGTTTCCCATCTCCTCATCGGCATTTCGTCGAGCAGTTCATCTTCACATACAAGGCCTTCTCGTCGGACCCCGCCTCCTTCGACCTCCTCCTCCTGTGCCTCCCCTCCGCCCAGCTGCTCCGCCGGCTCCGCCAGTACGGCCTATCCCCATCCCCAGAATCCTGTAATGCTGTGCTCTCCCGCCTTCCCCTTGATGAAGCAATTGCCTTGTTCCGAGAACTCCCCGACAAGAACGTCTGCTCCCACAATATACTCCTCAAGGCGCTCCTCAGTGCAGGCCGGCTCAAGGATGCACGCCAACATTTTGATGAAATGTCGTCACCGCCAGATGTTGTGACGTACGGCACTATGGTCCATGGCTACTGCGATCGTGGTGAGCTGGAGAATGCGGTGAAGCTGTTGGATGAAATGGCAGCAAAGGGGCTGGAGTCAAATGCGACAGTGTATACAAGTGTGATTGCATTGCTGTGCAATAAAGGGCAGGTTTCAGATGCTTTGAGGGTGGTAGAGGACATGACGATGCATGGGGTGGTGTTGGATGCAGTGGTGTTTACAACTGTAATGAGTGGATTTTGTAGCAAGGGTGATTTGGCAGCTGCAAGAAGGTTGTTCGAAGAGATGCAGAAGAGAGGGTTGGCCGCTGATGGGGTGACATATACCGCGCTTATCAATGGTCTTTGTCGGGCTGGGGAGTTGAAAGAGGCAGACAGAGTACTTCAGGAGATGGTGGACAAGGGATTGGATGTTGATGTGGTCACATATACAGCACTCATTGATGGGTACTGCAAAAGAGGGAACATGGTGGAAGCCTTCCGAGTTCACAATGAAATGGTGCGGAGAAGAGTGGCACCAAATGTGGTGACATACACGGCTCTGTCTGATGGACTGTGCAAGCAGGGGGATTTGCGTGCTGCTAATGAGCTATTGCATGAGATGTGCAACAAGGGGTTAGAGCTGAATGTTTACACATACAACTCCCTGATCAATGGCCTGTGCAAGTTTGGCAATCTGGAGCAGGCCATGAGGATCATGACAGAGATGGAAGCAGCCGGACTTAGACCAGATGTTTATACATATACAACTCTTATAGATACGCTCTGCAAGTCAGGAGAGTTTGACAGGGCTCACAGCATGTTACAGGAAATGTTAGATAAAGGAATTAAGCCTAGTATTGCGACTTACAATGTTCTAATGAATGGTTTTTGCATGTCAGGTAGGGTAGAAGGAGGAAAAAAGCTGCTCGAGTGGATGCTGGAGAAGAACGTCCGCCCAAATGTTGTAACTTATAATTCTCTTATGAAGCAGTGCTGCATTGACAAGAACATGAAATCTACCACTGAGATTTACAAGGGGATGCATTCTCAGGAGGTGGCTCCAAATGAGAACACATACAATATATTGATCAAGGGGCACTGTAAGGCAAGAAATATGAAAGAGGCACTGTATTTCCATCATGAAATGATAGAGAAGGGATTTAGACTCACAACAAGCTCTTATAGTGCTCTTATAAGATTGCTGAATAAAAAGAAGAAATTTTCTGAGGCAAGAGGGTTATTTGACGAGATGCGAAAGGAGGGTTTGACAGCTGAACCAGATGTTTACAGTTTTTATATTGACATCAGTTTTAATGAGGATAATTTGGAGTCGACCATTACACTTTGTGATGAACTGGTGGAAGCCAGTCATGTAAAATCTAAAGCTGGCACAAACTAAGACTTTGCAAAGGAGCATACGCATCAGAACGTGATTTTGGGATGTGATAGCAGCGGTATCCTAGTTTTTTCAGAATTGACAATATGTGAGACGAAAACAGACTCACGAAAAGCACCATCCTTTATGCCATCCTAAACTAGCAATTGAGGTATATAATCACTTCTTCGGTATATAATCACTTCTTCTAAGGGTGATGTGGATCATGGCCGCTATATAGCTCAACAATTTCTTCTATTTTGTGTAGAATGATGATAGTCTCCTTTCTACGGCCACCTTGATATTCCCTTGTAAGCTGTGGAGGTATATATGTGGGATGCGCACTGAGGTGTTTATGCACTTTTGCAAGGTAAGAGACATAAATGTCATATTTGTGAACCTACTGCTTCACATTTTTGTATTGCCTCGAGCATTCTTTGTTGCTATTACTATATTGATATTGACACCATCTTACAGAGTTGATGATCTATCAATTTTTTGTAGTTTGATCCCCGCAAAACAATAGTCACTCCTAGGAGTTTTTTAGATGTGCCAGTTGATTAGGTTGCTCATATCCTGCATCTGACCACCGTTCAGAATTCTTATGCGAGGGGGCATCTCCTTGTAATGGATGGATGTTCAGTAGTAATTACCGACAAAACAGAGTTACTTTGCTTGTCCTTTGTTTTATACTTCAGTAAAGAGAGTTCCACGTTCTCAAAAAGAATAAGTGGGTTACAGTACACAACTGTCTTGTTTATTTTAAGCTGCCCGCCTTGCAGGAGAAACGGTTTCTATCTTCATCAATTGTCAAGCAACAAGGACAGTGATCAGGCAAGCAGTGAGTGGATAAATCTGGTAGGGGAGTGTGCAGGGCTTCACTCAATTGGTAAGCAATTTCTGCTGATGCTGCCGTGATGGAAAGATGGACCTGGAAAGAGATAGGAGAAGCCAAGACAATAAGTATGCACGAGTGCATCCATTATAGGGTGGAAAGGAAGGAGTAACCTCTGTCGGTATTAATGAATAACTCTTTGGAAGATAACATTGAGAACTCATTTGAGCTCTTTGTTCTACCCATGAAATCAAAAGGCAGATGTAGTTCTTTGTTTTCACACTCGATTCCTTCACCAGTGTTGATGATAGGATCCAGCCCTGCTTAACTGAGCACTGACTTTGGTGTCCATCGTCGTCACATAACCACAGTCACATTGGTGATATAACAAAATATGGGAGGAGAAGGTTCTTTGAGATGCTTGAAATCATGTTTGTTTAGCTGATAGCATCAGGACAGAACAAGATTCGACCTTGTGCTGCCACAATGGTAATTGGGCAAAATATACTCTCTCCGTCCCAAAATTCTTGTCTTATATTTGTCTAGATACGGATGTATCTAACACTAAAATGTAACTAGATACATCTGTATTTAGATAAATCTAAGACAAGAATTTTGAGACGGAGGGAGTAGTTGATATGTGCATTGTAAGAATCAATTTGTTGTGTATGAAAGTCCTATGTATATTTATATACTATATAGAGAAAAAAGAGCAAGAAAATGCAAACGGAGCCTCAGGCTCAAGCTATTCAGTGGGTGCAACTTTTTTTTTTTGAGAATTAGTGGGTGCAACATTTATGTGCGTGTGTTCTCTATGCATTGCCTCGCCTCTGCTACAGAATAGCCCCCCGGGCGCCCCTGTCTGTTTTGTCCTCGAAACAAATTGTGTTTACACCCGCATTTAGTTGCAGAATAAGTAATACGAGCATATAAAGATTGTATGTGTTTCTTTCTCTCCTTACTAATGGACCCACCAGCTGGACACGTTTGGTTGCTCCCAGCGTTTTTTGCCCCTTGCATACTTGTCCCACTTGGGTCTGGTTGAGCATATGCTGGTTAAAAACATCATCTAGACATTGTTTGACTGCCTGCATACCCTTTAACTTGGATGCCACAAAACGGAAGGCATTTTGTCTGGTTGCGAGCTTGTTTAGAGAAAAACACAAGTTAGGTTGTTTGGTTACATGCAACACATGCTGTCTGGTAACTTCCTCGTGGTTCACCTTACAGAAGGTAACTTCCTCGTCGTCTAAGGTCGGCACCACCTCCTTGACCTTCTCTAAGGCCGGCACCACCTTCTTGTCCTTCTCTAAGACCGACGCCACCTCCTTGCCCTTGTCTCCGGGCGCCACCACCTCCTTGCCCTTGCCTCCGGGCGCCACCACCTCCTTGCCCTTGCCTCCAGGCGCCACTACCTTCTTGCCTTTGTGTTCTCCATCTCGATATGCATTATGAATATCACAAAGTTCAAAGGATGATCAACATTCATTCATATCGTCCAAAGCCCATATATTTACCCACCAAAGGTGTTGTAGGGTGGAACCCTAGATGGAGATCTTTCACGAATTGAAGGGGAAATCCCTAAGAACACGAAGAACACAAGAGAGGGGAAACACTCAAATTAACTAGATCCAATCACACATATGCTAGATCCAAGAACACACAAAAGGTCACAAAGATTCAAGGACAACAAAGGAAAGATACAAGGCACTAGTTCATCCCAATCTTATGAGGAATGAGGTCTTGATGGTAGTCTTCCCCAAGAGGAGGTCTTGAATCCACAAGGGGATCTTCTCCTAGGAGGTCATGATCTCCTAGAGGAGTGGGTACAAGGAGCAAATCTCTCTAATGTCTATCAACTACTTTGCTATCCTCTCTAGTGAGCTAGGGGAAGAGTTTATATAGGCCAGGGACGAAATAAGAGGAAAACAGGGGTACAAGGGTCATTTGACCCTAAGTGCATGCAGGCACAGCCGGAGGGGTCCGGACACCCGGGGTAAAGTGACCGGGCACCCGGGGTCGTCGGGGAGTAGAAGACCGGGCACCCGGGGTTGAGGGCTGGGCACCCGGGGTGGCGTCTGGGAGGGGGGCCGGGCACCCGGGGGTGTGGGTACCCGATGGTTGGGGTGCGGGCACCTGGGGTGGACAGAGGGACCGCACCCTTTGGCGCCGTGGTCCGGGGACCCGGGGCATAGGAGGCCGGGCACCCGGGATGGTCCGAGGCCTCCGGTGTTTCATGTCTTGGGGTCCCTCTTCCTCCTCTGTCTCCCTTCTTCGATGGTGTAGATGTTCTCTTGAAGTTGAACTCCTCCTCGTCGTTAATGAAGCTCCGACAATACCTATGCATGTACACAAGAGGGATGTCAAGTAGTATACCATCCTCGAAGGGGTCAAGTGAACACGTGTAAAGGAGATGATTAACCTTTATGTATGTGAAGTAGATGTCGCACATGACTTGCCGAACGGACTCTTGACATGGTGATGTCCGTCGGATGCTCCGCATCATCCCCTCCCCCTTGGGAAAGATCCAATCGCGGATCAAAAACCAAATCACCATGGGAAAGAGATGGCGTCGCCTTGTAGGAGTGAACGTTCACCAAGTACTCATTGTCTTGAAACTCAAAGTTGGCACTCTCCAATGTCGCACCGGCTCGTGATTCCTTCAAAAGGAGCAAGAACAACAAACACTTGGAAAAACAAATGTGGTTAGCGTTAGTGCAAAACCAAGCATTCAAGTGGTGATTCACCGAACAAGTGTTGTCATCATGCATATCATACGGTGCAACAAAGGATTGTGATATGGCATGTAAACACACAAATTGAGCGCAATCAAGGGTATCATGGAAGTAAGCATGCAAGTGGGAGGTAGAGATGCTAATATGTTTGACAAGTGATCTAGCATCTACCTCAAGGTCATCGTAATCATGCATAAAGTGCTCAACAAATGGTATATGGTGTGCATAGGTATTATTCACAACACCCAAGAAGATGTGTCTAAACACATGAGGCATCAAGTATATGAAATGTGCAATATGCAAACCAAAGTGTAAGACAATCCAAGCATAATGTGCATAGGGTGTAGTGAAAATCGTGTGGCACTCAACACCATAGAAAGAGCAATTGTTCATCATGTGTGAGGCAATCAAATCATTCAAGCTAGTAGTGGAAAGATGTAACATGCTATAGGTAATTATGGCAATCATGTCATGTGAGCAAATAGTAGGCATAGGCAATGCACATGGCATATCGCAAGCATGAACACAAAGCAAGATCAATGTATCATCATAGGAATGGATCATAAATGGAACATGGCAAGAACAAGCAATATCTCCACCAAGCTTGCAAATACACATACAAGTAGTAGAATCAATCATTATGTGTAATGCAAAGCATGGGTTACAAATTCATGGTAAAGGCATATGAATAAGCATGTCATGCAAAGTGAACATGGCAAGATGGGCATATAATATGTAATGGACGATAACCCATAGCCAAGTGAGGGCCATGTAGAAGAAATGCGCGAAGTCTTTGCGCGAAGAGAGCGGCGAGAAAGACAATCCATGGGATCCCAAGTCATCATTGCTCTCTAGAGCTCGTTTTGTCAACTGGTGGGATTGCCAGATTGACAAGTATTCATGGGTACCTACACAAAAGAGACACAAACCAAATAAATTGTGTGCGTAGTAAATGTACACATCATCCATCATGACATGTATGTGCTCGTGAGAGTTAGCACAAGTTAAGCATCGCTCAAAGAAATTGGAAACATGGTATATGAACATGTCATCCATCATGAAAGAATAGTTGTTATGTATAACATGATTGGGATGCGAATTTATCATACAAGTATATGGCACATCAATAGCATTTTCATTCATGGGGAGCATATGGTGCACACAAGTATTGTGATCATGCAATGGATAGGATGGATCAAAATCTCCTAAAATGTATGAGGAAACTATGGTGGTGTCCCCATGAGCAATAGTGGAAACATCATATGGAGAAAATGGAGAACATCCAAAACAATGCATATCCGAAGCTAGGTGGTCATGGCATGGCATATGAGATAAATGATGCTAAGGAAGTATATCAACATCATCACAAGAAAAACAAATGCCAATAACCATGGGCTTGTCATCTATGCCATATGTGCAAATTGGGTTTATGTTGATGGCATATGCATAGTCACTACGATGAGATTGCAAATATGACATGTTGTTGATCTCATGCATAGCATATGACAAGTCAAACAGATTGTCAAACATGATGTGACCGAGAGAATTATCACAAGAAATCCTATGTAACATGGCATCACAACTAATAGACTCCACATGGCAATCATCAAACTCATCATAAATGGGTAAATCATCGCATGGGGAAGTCGAACTAGCATGAAGCATGACAATAGGTGGATCAACAACATGCAAGCAATCAATGTCGAGAATGTCCCCTAGTGGGACTAGAGCATCACCTTCACCTATATTACTTTGTTCATTCCACTAAGTGGTGTAGGTGAGGTGGCAAAGACCAAATGGTGGTTATCATCTTCATCTTGATGGAACCATGTGGGGGGTGCATCATATTCCACCATGGCCATCGTCTTGTCCAAAGGAAGGATGAAGTCATCGCGAATCGGCGCGTCATCATATATGGGACCTAGCACCAAAGGAGAAGATACAATAGAGGCAAAGGTTAAGTTGTTAGAAATCGAAATGGCCTCACATGCCCTATCAACTACCTCACCCTCTCTATGTGGTGGTGGCTCACTCACTCCCTCAAGGTAGGTGCACTCAAAGTCAAATATGGTGGAGTCACTCATCTCACTCTCAATATGGTGGCATATGTCACTCAAGTCATCATACATCGCCGTGGTCGAAGGGAAAATCCCATGCTCAACCATCTCGTCACCGTGGATGAAGGCCGAAGATGGCATATCATCGCTCTCCTCCATGACCGAAGGGAAAATCCCATGCTCGATCATCTCATCACCGTCGCCGTGTATGAAGGCCGTAGATGGCACATCATCACTCTCGTCATGGATGAAGGCCGAAGATGGCACATCATCACTCTCGTCGTGGATGAAGGCCGAAGATGGCACATCATCACTCTCGCCGCCAACGGTGGAAGCATCATCTTGGAGCTCAGAGGGCTTGGACATATCGGTGGTACTAGCCTCATGCTCGACGTCTTGGAGTGTGGTCGTCATGAAGTTAGCTCGGGGTCGAGTAGACTTGGCCTTCTTGAGTTCTTGCTCCGCCTTGAGAGCACCAATGTGGTTGTCGTCGAGGGACTTGTAGTTCTCGAGGAAGATAATCTTGGAGATGTCGTTGTTCAATCCCATCATGAAGTAGAACTTCATCCAAATGGGGTCGTCCACACCGGCTCGTTGCAAGGCTTTCGTCATCTCGAGGAAGTACTTGTCGAGGGACTTGGATCCTTGGATGGTGTTCTCCAATTGGCATTGAAGATGTTCCGTGTAGGTGGAAGGCAAAAACTCTCGCCGCATAGTGTTCTTCGTCTTGGGACAACTCATGTCAAAGGTCTTCGAAGGTGTATGAAGCCACCATGTCGACGCATAGTCATGGAAGTTACTTGAGGCGCACTTCACTTGGTCTTCGGAAGGGACTTGACGTAGCTTGAGGAAGTCGTCCATCTTGCGCTCCCACTCGAGATACTCCTCGGGGTCTTGAGTCCCATAGAAAGGAAGCTCGTGGTCAGTGTCGAGGTCGTAGTAGCTCATGGAAGTTGCGGACTTGAGCTTGGGGAGCTTCTCTTGAGCGTAGTCTTGAGGTGCTTGTAGGCAAATATGCCAAATGTCCAAAGGAGAAGATGCCTTGAAATCACTTGGTGAAGATGCCAAGGTAGATGGTGAAGTCGTTGAGTAGTTGTTGGTGTTGAGCTCTTGACCTTCACATTCTTGTTGGTGATGGTGTCGATGCCGATGTGACCTTGCCGGAGATGGTAGCTTGGAAGGATGTGCACTAGAGCGTCTTCTCGAAGATGAGGAAGATCTCTTGTAGGACTTGATGAGGACCTTGAGCTCCTCCAATTGAGCATCCATCTTGGCGTCCAAATTGTTCTTCATGGCATCGAACTCGTCGTTGTCGTGGAAGACCGGAGATGAAATGCTTTGCCTATCCATCACAAGACTCGAGCAAATGTGAGTGGAAGAAAGGAAAGAACTAGACCAAATGTACCTTTCCAATGTTGAAGATGGATCAATGATCACCCAATAATGTATCAAGGAAATAGCACAATTGGTACCGGATCTTGTCAATTCTCACACCTACACAAGTAAGGCTTATGGTGGAGCTTGGTGAGGATAGTGGCACAAAAATTTGATGCAAAATGTTAGCAAGAGTCAATAATGTTGGAAAAGATTCACAAATTCGCAAGTGAAACAAGTAGACCAATAGCAATATGTGGCACACGGAAACACATACACAGATAGATAAATGGGGTCGTGCAACCAAGGAATGAGCACAAAATGTGGAATCCACGGAAAACGCTCGTGTTGCACAACTCTAGAGAGACGCTAGCATGATTTCTCTATAGGCGGATAACACTTGTGCACAACCTATAAGATGCAAAATGTATCAACTTTCTATCCCAAGTATGCTATATATGTATGATGTTTCGGTGTTCCGCATACGATGATCCAAGATGATCAATATGGTAGTATGGTATGCAATGTGGCGATGCTAGGGATCTTGCTTACAAGCTTCTTTGCTCACTTTTTGCTTAAAAGCTTATTCTCTTTTTTTATGGCCACTTATGCGAAATGCACAAACCAAGATAGCAATTGTGTATATGCGGGAACAATCTTGTGACACAAGGGATGATATGATGATACCAAGATGATACCACTATGATATGGTATGTATGCAATGGAAGGTATGTATCACTAATGTGTAAAGTAACGTTGCCGGCAATACTCAATGGCTAGTCTCGATAGGCAAGTGACGCAAAATGGGCTAAGGGGTTAACAACGTAATGGCAAGAATGTACAATGATGGGATACCATGATACCAAGATGATATAGAGGTTACTATTCTTGCTTACGGTTAGGGTGTCCAAATGGTGAAGTGGTCGATGGCGAATCCTTGTCGAAGGTGAGTGGCGGTGTTGTCGATGTCGAACCGTTCCTAGTTAGCCAAAACACCCTATGAAACGGAAAAACCGCAAACTCAAAATCTCAAAAGGAAAATGTCAAATGGTGGTAGCGGAATGCGTAGGTGGTTCCGGAGTTAGCAATGCGGAAGTGGTGGTGGTGGTTGATGACGAAGCGACCGTCCCTAAGTAGCCGAAACACCTTAGGAGACTCAAGTCACCCCTCAAGTAACCACAAATGCTATATGGAACTAAATGGGTTAGGTTGCGGAAAGCTATGGTGGTTTTGTGGATGATATGGTGGATGGCCTAGGCAAAGATGCCAAAATTTTGATGGAGTCAAATGGTGTTGGAACCTATCTAGATGGATTGGGGATGTCAATAGCTACTCAACGAGCTAAAGAACGTAAAAGTCGGACTCCGGGAGTGAAAGTTATGGCCGAAACGGTTTTTGTTGGTGGGCTGATTCGGGGGGGGGGGGGTGCGGGTGCCCGGGGGTCGGAGGTGTGGGCACCCGGGGTGGTTAATGGGGTTGGGCGGAAGAAGTGGCCCGGGGTCCGGGTGCACGGGGGTTGCGGTCACCCGGGGTGGTCAGCGGGGTTGGATGGGGAGTCCGGGTGCCCGGGGTTTGAGGTCCGGGTGCCCGGGGGTCACGGATTTGGGCGGAAATTCGTGGGAAAATGGAGGAAATTGGTGGATTTCGTGGAGGGAATGGTGGAGATGGATGGGGGAAGGCTAGATCCACTTGAAACCAAGCAAATCCATGGATCAAATCCAACAAAACCTCATCAACCCAACAAATCACACAAAAAAATTGGGCTATTTTTGGTGGAGAATTTACGAAATTGGGGAAGAACACAACAAAATTAGGCTAGAGAACAAGAAGGGGGCTCCAATTTCGTGAGAAACCATGGCTCATGATACCAAGATGTTGTAGGGTGGAACTCTAGATGGAGATCTTTCACGAATTGGAGGGGAAATCCCCAAGAACACGAAGAACATAAAGAACGCAAGAGAGGGGAAACACTCAAATTAACTAGATCCAATCACACATAGGATAGATCCAAGAACACACAAGAGGTCACAAAGATTCAACGACAACAAAGGAAAGATACAAGGTACTAGTTCATCCCAATCCTATGAGGAATGAGGTCTTGATGGTAGTCTTCCCCAAGAGGAGGTCTTGGATCCACAAGGGGATCTTCTCCTAGGAGGTCATGATCTCCTAGAGGAGTGGGTACAAGGAGCAAAGCTCTCTAATGTCTATCAACTACTTTGCTATCCTCTCTAATGAGCTAGGGGAAGAGTTTATATATGCTAGGGACGAAATAAGAGGAAAACAGGGGTACAAGGGTCATTTGACCCTAACACTACTAGGGAAAACCCTAGTAGTAGCGCGGGTTTTGATGCTATCAGCAGCGCGGGTGGCCGCGCTACTAGTACGGCGCTACAGCTAACGTTTAGTAGTAGCGCATTCCGTACACGCGCTACTACTATAGACTATATCAGCATCGCTTTTCCGGAACGCGCTACTATTAGTTAGCTGTAGCGGTTTCCTAGCCCCGCGCTACTGCTATATCTTTCATCATTTTCCCCAATTCCTACCCCGTTTCAGTTTCAATAAACTGCAATTTCCATATACTAGGTACTACTACATATCAATTTCATAAAGCATTATAGGTACTAGGTAGTACTACTAGATAACAATTTCATATATAGCCAACATGCATCCTCAAGCAGTACTAGGTGATATCGACGACGATCACCATATGTAGTTCTACATGATATCGACGACATCGACGACGATCATCATATGTAGTTCTAGATGATATAGCCACGCACACACATATGTAGTTCTAGATGATATTGACGACGATCATCATCCTGAAGCCTGGGTGGTGGGTGTTCCTGATAGTAATTAGGATGGCCTGTCCAACACGAAGATTCTTGCCAACGAGGAATCTCTTCCACCCAACCGAGTTTAAGTGTGTGCGACCATATGTGTCCATGCGGTAAGTACAGGTGGTGACGGAGCCCCTTGCGGTAATGCGTAGTCCAGCTGAACCTTCTTCATCAGGCTCGATACCACAACTCACAGATAGGTTCATTGGCAATTTCTGAATAAGAAAAACATATCAGTTAATAAATAGCCTCGCACATACTCTTGCAAATATATTTCTATTAAGTATAGATTTCTACACTATCAAAAGACACAGTACTACGCATTTGTACTAATTAAGCATGAATTCTACTAATAAGTATATATGGATTATTAATAGTTCCTTGGATTCTACACTAATAAGCATGTGATCAGACTCTACACTAAAGCATATCATCGACTAGATTCCACACAGCATATCATTGGACTCTACACTAAGCATATCATTGGATTCACTAAGCATATCATCGGATAATTTGCATTTGTAAGTATAACAATAAAGCATATATATATCATCAAATTACTACATTCAGTATAACATACCATTTCATGCCGATCGACCATGGTACTTGTCAGGCGGGTCACGAATAGCACCCTGACAAAGTCATCACGTGGCGGAATTATGTCCCATAGGTTGCATACCTCCTTCTCGCTCAGCCTCATTCTTTGAGCTACGATGGCTTCATTAAGTGGGTTCTCATCATCTTCATCGAGTGGGTCCTCATTATCTTCATCATCTTCGTCATCTTCATCATCTTCCACCAGGTTGATATAAATGACAGCCAACTTGGGTCTTTCTGCTCTGAAGGAGAAGCTGCTCAACTCACCACCAGTAAGACGCATGCGGGCGAGGAAACGGGCCCATCCATCTCCTCCAATCTGCGACATATTGCGTCCTTTCTCGACCTCCATAGTGTACGGCCCCCCAGGAGCCTCAAATGTCACAGTGTCTCCTGTCAGCTTGTTGAATTTCAACCTCACATTGCATGGGACGATTTGTGTAGAAAAAGCAAAATGACACAATGCAGTAATGCCAACACTAAAAATAAAATAGTTGTTACATTTCATCTAATTTCTTACCGCCGCATGACGAAAACTCGGCTGGAAGTAGATGCCAAACAGCTTGCCAGTTGCAAGGCTGCTAGCGCACCTTGACTTGCACAGTCAACATGGTGGTGGTGGCGGCGCCATTTTCCTAAAGCAATATGAGCAAAGGATTAACGATCCACTTCACAGGAAACATAAACAGTAGCATGTGATATTTTTGGTTCTTCCGCGAGAAGCAATTTGATGGACAATTATAATCCTAAGATCTAGTAACATATTAGATGACAAGGTACCACCTACCAAAGCATTTCGGTGGCACCTATTGCCGAAAAAACTTTTCACAAATATCTACCAAATCAGGGTACCACCTACCAAGACATTTCATCTAATTTGGCCCCTATTGCCTAAGATAATTGATTAAAAAAACAAGTGGAAAATTTAACTAAATTGGCACCTACATTTTGCCAAAAAATAACTTATTACAGAAAAACAAAAGCATCTAGCTATCCATGTACAGAAAAAATAACAATAAAATGGTGCATACTAAATCAACTAAATCAACTAGCCTACTAAATCAACTATCATACTAAATCAACTAAATCAAAATGTTCTAAATCAAATAAATCAACTAGCCTACTAAATCAACTAAATCATATCAACTAAATCAAAATGTTGCATATGAACTAGCCTACTAAATCAAAATGTAGCAGGGAGGAGGGGTTGTGGATGGAGGAGGGAGGAGGGAGAAGGAGGGGCGAATCGAGGAGGGAGAAGAGAGTAGGACAGAGGAGGAAGGCGGAGCGAGGAGGGGCCGGCCGGAGGCGAGTGGAGGGAGGATGGAGGAGGAAGGCGGAGCGAGGAGGGGCCGGCCAACGGCGAGTGGAGGGAGGACGGAGGAGGAGGGCGGTACCGAGTCCAGCGAGGAGGAGGAGGTGACGGCGGCGCAGAGGAAGGAGGGCGACGGGGGAGGACCAACGCAGGGGGGTTGAGGGGGAGATCGAGTGAGTATGAGTGTGAGTGGATCGGATAGAGGAGAGTGGGAGTGGGAGATGGAATGACTTAGCAGCGCGCTATAGAGAAAGGCGCTACTGCTAAACGACCTAGCAGTAGCGCCTTTCACAAAGAACGCGCTACTGCTATGTGTCAGCATGTAAAAATAGACATCAAAAATACATTGATCATCAATGATCTTTTTGTGTACAATCTGATTTGTCAATATGAGTCCTCACCGGTTTAGTAACCGGGGAAGACTCATATTGCGGCCACAAATTTTACACATAGAGTTCAGTGAAGACCAAGTGCTTGTGATAGTTTGAGAAGTAACATATTTAAGGTGGTAGAAACCCTCTTCGCGGAGCGAGGTGGGACTAAATTTTCTAGTAAACTTAGCAGTAGGGGGTATTATTGGAATGCACTAGTGCTATGATCTGTAGCAGTAGCGCTCTTCGCGCTAACGCGCTGCTGCTAAAACTAGCTTCGCGGCGGGGGTCAGGGGAATTATAGCAGTAGCGCGGCTTTGAGGAGGTGCGCTACTGCTAACTTTATTTCAACAGCGAGTTCTGCTGGAGCGCGCTGCTGCTATATAGCAGCAGCGCCTTATTTTAAAACACGTTGCTGGTAAGATTCTGTGTATAGGCTTTTCCCTAGTAGTGTAAGTGCACGCAGGCACAGCCGGAGGGGTCCAGGCACCCGGGGTAAAGAGACCGGGCACCCGGGGTCGTCGGGGAGTAGAAGACCGGGCACCCGGGGTTGAGGGCCGGGCACCCGGTGGTCGGGGTGCGGTCACCCGGGGGTGCGGGTACCAGGGGTTGGGGTGCGGGCACCCGGGGTGGACAAAGGGGCCGCGCCCTTTGGCGCCGTGGTCCGGGCACCCGGGGCATAGGAGGTCGGGCACCCGGGATGGCCCGAGGCCTCCGATGTTTCGTGTCTTGGGGTCCCTCTTCCTCCTCTGTCTCCCTTCTTCGATGGTGTAGATGTTCTCTTGCAGTTGAACTCCTCCTCGTCATCAATGAAGCTCCGACAATACCTATGCATGTACACGAGAGGGATGTCAAGTAGTATACCTGAAGGAAATATGCCCTAGAGGCAATAATAAAGTATTATATATTTCCTTATATCATGATAAATGTTTATTATTCATGCTAGAATTGTATTAACCGGAAACATAATACATGTGTGAATACATAGACAAACAGAGTGTCACTAGTATGCCTCTACTTGACTAGCTCGTTAATCAAAGATGGTTATGTTTCCTAGCCATAGACATGAGTTGTCATTTGATTAACGGGATCACCTCATTAGGAGAATGACGTGATTGACTTGACCCATTCCGTTAGCTTAGCACCTGATCGTTTAGTATGTTGCTATTGCTTTCTTCATGACTTATACATGTTCCTATGACTATGAGATTATGCAACTCCCGTTTACCGGAGGAACACTTTGTGTGCTACCAAACGTCACAACGTAAATGGGTGATTATAAAGGTGCTCTACAGGTGTCTCCAAAGGTACTTGTTGGGTTGGCGTATTTCGAGATTAGGATTTGTCACTCTGATTGTCGGAGAGGTATCTCTGGGCCCACTCGGTAATGCACATCACTATAAGCCTTGCAAGCATTGTAACTAATGAGTTAGTTGCGGGATGATGTATTACGGAACGAGTAAAGAGACTTGCCGGTAACGAGATTGAACTAGGTATCGAGATACCGACGATCGAATCTCGGGCAAGTAACATACCGATGACAAAGGGAACAATGTATGTTGTTATGCGGTCTGACCGATAAAGATCTTCGTAGAATATGTGGGAGCCAATATGGGCATCCAGGTCCCGCTATTGGTTATTGACCGGAGAGGTGTCTCGGTCATGTCTACATAGTTCTCGAACCCGAAGGGTCCGCACGCTTAAAGTTACGATGACAGTTTTATTATGAGTTTATGTATGTTGATGTACCGAAGGAGTTCGGAGTCCCGGATGAGATCGGGGACATGACGAGGAGTCTCGAAATGGCCGAGACGTAAAGATCGATATATTGGATGACTATATTCGGACTTCGGAAAGGTTCCGAGTGATTTGGGTATTTTTCGGAGTACCGGAGAGTTACGGGAATTCGTATTGGGCCTTAATGGGCCATACGGGAAAGGAGAGAAAGGCCTCAAAGGTGGCCGCGCCCCTCCCCATGGTCTGGTCCGAATTGGACTAGGGAAGGGGGGGCGCCCCCTTCCTTCTTTCTCCTTCTCCCTTCCCTTCTCCTATTCCAACAAGGAAAGGAGGAGTCCTACTCCCGGTAGGAGTAGGACTCCCCTTCCTGGCGCGCCTCTCCTCCCTAGGCCGGCGGCCTCCCCCTTGCTCCTTTATATACGGGGGCAGGGGGGCACCCCATGGACACACTTGATATACGATATTTTAGCCATGTGCGGTGCCCCCCTCCACCATATTACACCTCGATAATACCGTTGCGGAGCTTAGGCGAAGCCCTGCGTCGGTGGAATATCATCATCGTCACCACGCCGTCGTGCTGACGAAACTCTCCCTCAACACTCGGCTGGATCGGAGTTCGAGGGACGTCATCGAGCTGAACGTGTGTAGAACTCAGAGGTGCCGTACGTTCGGTACTTGATCGGTCGGATCGTGAAGACGTACGACTACATCAACCGCGTTGTGATAACGCTTCCGCTTTCGGTCTACGAGGGTACGTGGACAACACTCTCCCCTCTCGTTGCTATGCATCACCATGATCTTGCGTGTTCGTAGGAATTTTATTGAAATTACTACGTTCCCCAACAGTGGCATCCGAGCCTTGTTTTATGCGTTGATGCTATGCACGAGTAGAACACAAGTGAGTTGTGGGCGATATAAGTCATACTGCTTACCAGCATGTCATACTTTGGTTCAGCGGTATTTTGAGATGAAGCGGCCCGGACCGATATTACGCGTACGCTTACGCGAGACTGGTTTCACCGTTCGGAGCACTCGTTGCTTAAAGGTGACTGGCGGGTGTCTGTCTCTCTCACTTTAGTTAAACCGAGTGTGGCTACGCCCGGTCCTTGCGAAGGTTAAAACAACACCAACTTGACAAACTATCGTTGTGGTTTTGATGCGTAGGTAAGAACGGTTCTTGCTAAGCCCGTAGCAGCCACGTAAAACTTGCAACAACAAAGTAGAGGACGTCTAACTTGTTTTTGCAGGGCATGTTGTGATGTGATATGGTCAAGACATGATGTGATATAATTTGTTGTATGAGATGATCATGTTTTGTAACCGAGTTATCGGCAACTGGCAGGAGCCATATGGTTGTCGCTTTATTGTATGAGATGCAATCGCCATGTAATAGTTTTACTTTATCACTAAGCGGTAGCGATAGTCGTAAAAGAAATGAGTTGGCGAGACGACAACGATACTATGATGGAGATCAAGGTGTCGCGCCGGTGATGATGGTGATCATGACGGTGCTTCGGAGATGGAGATCACGAACACGGTGCTTCGGAGATGGAGATCACGAACACGGTGCGCCGGTAACGATGGTGATCATAACGGTGCTTCGGAGATGGAGATCACAAGCACGGTGCTTCGGAGATGGAGATCACAAGCACAAGATGATGATGGCCATATCATATCACTTATATTGATTGCATGTGATGTTAATCTTTTATGCATCTTATCTTGCTTTGATTGACGGTAGCATTATAAGATGATCTCTCACTAAAATTTCAAGATAAAAGTGTTCTCCCTGAGTATGCACCGTTGCGAAAGTTCTTCGTGCTGAGACACCACGTGATGATCGGGTGTGATAGGCTCTACGTTCAAATACAACGGGTGCAAAACAGTTGCACACGCGGAATACTCAGGTTAAACTTGACGAGCCTAGCATATGCAGATATGGCCTCGGAACACGGAGACCGAAAGGTCGAGCGTGAATCATATAGTAGATATGATCAACATAGTGATGTTCACCATTGAAACTACTCCATCTCACGTGATGATCGGACATGGTTTAGTTGATATGGATCACGTAATCACTTAGAGGATTAGAGGGATGTCTATCTAAGTGGGAGTTCTTAAGTAATATGATTAATTGAACTTGAATTTATCATGAACTTAGTCTTGATAGTATTTTGCAAATTATGTTGTAGATCAATGGCTCGCGTTGTTGCTTCCCTGTGTTTATTTTTGATATGTTCCTAGAGAAAAATTATGTTGAAAGATGTTAGTAGCAAAGATGCGGATTGGATCCGTGATCTGAGGATTATCCTCATTGCTGCACAGAAGAATTATGTCCTTGATGCACCGCTAGGTGACAGACCTATTGCAGGAGCAGATGCAGACGTTATGAACGTTTGGCTAGCTCAATATGATGACTACTTGATAGTTTAGTGCACCATACTTAACGGCTTAGAATCGGGACTTCAAAGACATTTTGAACGTCATGGACCATATGAGATGTTCCAGGAGTTGAAGTTAATATTTCAAGCAAATACCCGAGTTGAGAGATATGAAGTCTCCAACAAGTTCTATAGCTAAAAGATGGAGGAGAATCGCTCAACTAGTGAGCATGTGCTCAGATTGTCTGGGTACTACAATCGCTTGAATCAAGTGGGAGTTTATCTTCCAGATAAAATAGTGATTGACAGAATTCTCTAGTCACCATCACCAAGTTAGTAGAACTTCGTGATGAACTATAGTATGCAAGGGATGACGAAAGTAATTCCCGAGCTCTTCGTGATGCTGAAATCGACGAAGGTAGAAATCAAGAAAAACATCAAGTGGATATGGTTGACGAGACCACTAGTTTCAAGAAAAGGGCAAAGGGAAGAAGGGGAACTTAAAAAAGAATGGCAAGCAAGTTGCTACTCAAGTGAAGAAGCCCAAGTCTGTACCCAAGCCTGAGACTAAGTGCTTCTACTGCAAAGGGACTGGTCACTGGAGGCGGAACTGACCCAAGTATTTGGTGGATAAGAAGGATGGCAAAGTGAACAAAGGTATATTGGATATACATGTTATTGATGTGTACTTACTAGTGTCTATAGCAACCCCTCAGTATTTGATACTGGTTCAGTTGCTAAAGAGTAGTAACTCGAAAACGGGAGTTGCAGAATAAACAGAGACTAGTAAAAGGCGAGGTGACGATGTGTGTTGGAAGTAGTTCCAAGATTGATATGATCATCATCGCACACTCCCTATACTTTCGGGATTAGTGTTGAAACTAAATAAGTGTTATTTGGTGTTTGCGTTGAGCATGAATATGATTTGATCATGTTTTTTGCAATACGGTTATTCATTTAAGTTAGAGAACAATTGTTGTTCTGTTTACATGAATAAAAACTTTCTATGGTCATATACACCAACAAAAATGGTTTGTTGGATCTCGATCGTAGTGATACACATAATCATAATATTGAAGCCAAAAGATGCAAAGTTAATAATGATAGTGCAACTTATTTGTGGCACTGCCGTTTAGGTCATATTGGTATAAAGCGCATGAAGAAACTCCATACTGATGGGATTTTGGAATCACTTGATTATGAATCACTTGATGCTTGCGATCCGTGCCTCATGGGCAAGATGACTAAAACGCCGTTCTCCGGAACTATGGAGAGAGCAAAAGATTTGTTGGAAATCATACATACAGATGTATGTGGCCCGATGAATATTGAGGCTCGTAGCAGGTATCATTATTTTCTGACCTTCACAGATGATTTGAGCAGATATGGGTATATCTACTTAATGAAACAGAAGTCTGAAACATTTGAAAAGTTCATATAATTTCAGAGTGAAGTAGAAAATCATCGTAACAAGAAAATAAAGTTTCTACGATCTGATCACGGAGACAAATATTTGAGTTACGAGTTTGGTCTTCAACTAAAACAATGTGGAATAGTTTCACAAATTCATGCCACCTGGAACACCACAGCATAATGGTGTGTCCGAACGTCATAACCGTACTTTATTGGATATAGTGCAATCTATGATGTCTCTTACCAATTTACCACTATCATTTTGGGGTTATGCATTAGAGACAGCTACATTCACGTTAAATAGGGCACCATCAAAATCCGTTGAGACGACGCCTTATGAACTGTGGTTTGGCAAGAAACCAAAGTTGTCGTTTCTTAAAGTTTGAGGTTGCGATGCTTATGTGAAAAAGTTTCATCCTGATAAGCTCAAACCCAAATCGGAGAAATGTGTCTTCATAGGATACCCAAAGGAGACAGTTGGGTACACCTTCTATCACAGATCCGAAGGCAAGACATTCGTTGCTAAGTATGGATCCTTTCTAGAGAAGGAGTTTCTCTCGAAAGAAGTGAGTGGGAGGAAAGTAGAACTTGATGAGGTAACTGTACCTGCTCCCTTATTGGAAAGTAGTTCATCACAGAAATCTGTTCCTGTGACTCCTACACCAATTAGTGAGGAAGTTAATGATGATGATCATGTAAACTTCAGATCAAGTTACTACCAAACCTCGTAGGTAAACCAGAGTGAGATCCACACCAGAGTTGTATGGTAATCCTGTTCTGGAGGTCATGTTATTTGACCATGACGAACCTACGAACTATGAGGAAGCGATGGTGAGCCCAAATTCCGCAAAATGGCTTGAGGCCATGAAATCTGAGATGAGATCCATGTATGAGAACAAAGTATGGACTTTGATTGACTTGCCCAATGATCGGCGAGCCATTGAGATTAAATGGATCTTCAAGAGGAAGATGGACGCTGATAGTAGTGTTACTATCTACAAAGCTAGAATTGTCGCAAAAGGGTTTTTCGACAAGTTCAAGGTGTTGACTACGATGAGAGTTTCTCACTCGTATCTATGCTTAAGTCTGTCCAAATCATGTTAGCAATTGCCACATTTTATGAAATCTGGCAAATGGATAAACAAAACTGCATTCCTTAATGGATTTATTAAAGAAGAGTTGTATATAATGCAACCAGAAGGTTTTGTCAATCCTAAAGGTGCTAACAAAATATGCAAGCTCCAGCGATCCATCTATGGACTGGTGCAAGCATCTCGGAGTTGGAATATACGCTTTGATAAGTTGATCAAAGGATATAGTTTTATACAGACTTGCGGTGAAGCCTGTATTTACAAGAAAGTGAGTGGGAGCACTACAGCGTTTCTGATAAGTATATGTGAATGACATATTGTTAATCAGAAATAATGTAGAATTATTCTGCAAAGCATAAAGGAGTGTTTGAAAGGAGTTTTTCAAAGATAGACCTCGGTGAAGCTACTTACATATTGAGCATCAAGATCTATAGAGATAGATGAAGACGCTTGATAAGTTTTTCAATGAGTACATACCTTAACAAGATTTTGAAGTAGTTCAAAATAGAACAGTCAAAGAAAGAGTTCTTGCCTGTGTTACAAGGTGTGAAATTGAGTAAAGACTCAAAGCCCGACCACGACAAAAGATAGAAAGAGAATGAAAGTCATTCCCTATGCCTTGGCCATAGGTTCTATAAAGTATGCCATGCTGTGTACCAGATCTATTGTATACCCTACACTGATTTTGGCAAGGGAGTACAATAGTGATCTAGGAGTAGATCACTTGACAGCGGTCAAAATTATCCTTAGTGGAATAAGGATATGTTTCTCGATTATGGAAGTGACAAAAGGTTCGTCGTAAAGGGTTACGTCGATGCAAGTTTTGACACTAAATCTAGATGACTCTAAGTATCGGTCTAGATACATATTGAAAGTGGGAGCAATTTGCTAGAGTAGCTCCGTGCAGAGCATTGTAGACATAGAAATTTGCAAAATACTTACAGATCTGAATGTGACAGACCCGTTAACTGAAATTATCTCACAATCAAAACATGATCACACCTTAGTACTCTTTGGGTGTTAATCACATAGCGATGTGAACTAGATTATTGACTCTAGTAAACCCTTTGAGTGTTGGTCACATAAAGATGTGAACTATGGGTGTTAATCACATGGTGATGTGAATTATTGATGTTAAATCACATGGCGATGTGAACTAGATTATTGACTCTAGTGCAAGTGGGAGACTGAAGGAAATATGCCCTAGAGGCAATAATAAAGTATTATATATTTCCTTATATCATGATAAATGTTTATTATTCATGCTAGAATTGTATTAACCGGAAACATAATACATGTGTGAATACATAGACAAACAGAGTGTCACTAGTATGCCTCTACTTGACTAGCTCGTTAATCAAAGATGGTTATGTTTCCTAGCCATAGACATGAGTTGTCATTTGATTAACGGGATCATCTCATTAGGAGAATGACGTGATTGACTTGACCCATTCCGTTAGCTTAGCACCCGATCGTTTAGTATGTTGCTATTGCTTTCTTCATGACTTATACATGTTCCTATGACTATGAGATTATGCAACTCCCGTTTACCGGAGGAACACTTTGTGTGCTACCAAACGTCACAACGTAAATGGGTGATTATAAAGGTGCTCTACAGGTGTCTCCAAAGGTACTTGTTGGGTTGGCGTATTTCGAGATTAGGATTTGCCACTCCGATTGTTGGAGAGGTATCTCTAGGCCCACTCGGTAATGCACATCACTATAAGCCTTGCAAGCATTGTAACTAATGAGTTAGTTGCGGGATGATGATTACGGAACGAGTAAAGAGACTTGCCGGTAACGAGATTGAACTAGGTATCGAGATACCGACGATCGAATCTCGGGCAAGTAACATACCGATGACAAAGGGAACAACGTATGTTGTTACGGTCTGACCGATAAAGATCTTCGTAGAATATGTGGGAGCCAATATGGGCATCCAGGTCCCGCTATTGGTTATTGACCGGAGAGGTGTCTCGGTCATGTCTACATAGTTCTCGAACCCGAAGGGTCCGCACGCTTAAAGTTACGATGACAGTTTTATTATGAGTTTATGTATGTTGATGTACCGAAGAAGTTCGGAGTCCCGGATGAGATCGGGGACATGATGAGGAGTCTCGAAATGGCCGAGACGTAAAGATCGATATATTGGACGACTATATTCGGACTTCGGAAAGGTTCCGAGTGATTCGGGTATTTTTCGGAATACCGGAGAGTTACGGGAATTCGTATTGGGCCTTAATGGGCCATACGGGAAAGGAGAGAAAGGCCTCAAAAGGTGGCCGCGCCCCTCCCCATGGTCTGGTCCGAATTGGACTAGGTAAGGGGGGGCGCCCCCTTCCTTCTTTCTCCTTCTCCCTTCCCTTCTCCTATTCCAACAAGGAAAGGAGGAGTCCTACTCCCGGTAGGAGTAGGACTCCCCCTCCTGGCGCGCCTCTCCTCCCTAGGCCGGCGGCCTCCCCCTTGCTCCTTTATATACGGGGGCAGGGGGGCACCCCATGGACACACTTGATATACGATATTTTAGCCATGTGCGGTGCCCCCCTCCACCATATTACACCTCGATAATACCGTTGCGGAGCTTAGGCGAAGCCCTGCGTCGGTGGAATATCATCATCGTCACCACGCCGTCGTGCTGACGAAACTCTCCCTCAACACTCGGCTGGATCGGAGTTCGAGGGACGTCATCGAGCTGAACGTGTGTAGAACTCAGAGGTGCCGTACGTTCGGTACTTGATCGGTCGGATCGTGAAGACGTACGACTACATCAACCGCGTTGTGATAACGCTTCCGCTTTCGGTCTACGAGGGTACGTGGACAACACTCTCCCCTCTCGTTGCTATGCATCACCATGATCTTGCGTGTTCGTAGGAATTTTTTTGAAATTACTACATTCCCCAACAATACCATCCTCGAAGGGGTCAAGTGAACACGTGTAAATGAGATGATTAACCTTTATGTATCCGAAGTATGTCGCACGTGTCACTTGCCGAATGGAATCTTGATATGGTGATGTCCGTCGGATGCTCCGCATCAAAGGCCACCTACTTGCCCACTCCAATAGAGACATTGTAGAATAGGCTAAGCTTCTTTTAATATCTCTCCGCGGAAGAGCTAAAGTAGCTCCTAAGAATAGTGTTGTACCTACTAACCGCACTCAAACCATCTTTGTCTCTCACTGTCACTCCTCTTCTACATCTCTGTTTCACCACCTCTCCCTCGCCATGAACCCCATCCCCAACCCCTTCCCCTGGGGCATTGGATGGAGGGTTTTCTTCCTTGGCAGCTTGCTCGGTGACCGCACCAAGTTTGAGAACACCATGGAACTGTGCTCTGACTTCACAAGCATAAGGAGGAAGACACTGTGGTAAAGAAGGCAGTGGCAGAGGAGTTGAAGGCGTTGATTCCTGACCCAGCAAAGGCGCTATGTAAGTGGACATACTACGCTGGGCCATGGACCATGCCAAGTCCGGCGATGATGGTCAGAGAGCTAGATGGGATAAGTACAGGCAGTACAGGGCTCGTCAAGAGCAGCTGGTCGTCGCGGTGGCGCCGGAGGATGACCACGATGCGGTGGAGCTGGTGGTCAGGGCATTGGCGCCAGGCGACTGTGCAAGGCCTATCGTTTTGTACAAAGATGACGAGGAGGAGATTGTGGATGATGCAGTGGAGGCAGTGGCGGAAGACAACAAGAAGGCTACGCCCCCCTGCGCTGCTCAAAGCGCCTCCAAGGTTGCCAAGTTTAGGATAGGGGCTTCTAAAGGTAGATTCACCCCCATTCCCCAACCCCATTGTACTAAAAAAATCACATATGAACCCTAGAATCCATCAAGTGCGCGAGTCCAATCCCCCAACCCCTTTTGTATTCCGATCCTCTCCCTAACGCTCAAATCGAGTCCAGAAATCCAATCTAAACCATGAATCAAATGTAGCAAATCGAAAGAGAGGGAAAGAGCTTACCGCCATTACTAATGTCCTGCCGGTGCACTGGTGATCGACGCCGATGCTCGCCTTGTAGTCCGTCGCTATGTTGTTCGCTATCGCCTGTGTGAGAGTGGGGAGAGGGGAGATAGAGTGATGAGGGTAGTTATGCCGTGCTTGGGGGGGAGGCCAGACACCGCACGAGAGAGGCACAAGCTCACTAGGGGGCGCGCCATCTGAGCTTGTGGCCCCCTCGCAACTCCGTTTGACCTAATTCCAAGCGCATAAATTCCCTAAAATTCTCTCTCTCTCTCTCTCTCTCTTTGATCTTCAATACAATGTTCTCTTCGGAGATCGATATGATGTAATCCTTTTGTGCGTGTGTTTCTTGGGATCTGATGAATTGTGGGTTTATGGTCTCCCCCTTTTGATAAGCTGGGGGAGATTGTGGATGATGCGGTGGGCTCAAGACAAGAACTTTTGATAAGCTGCAAAAATGCGGCAGACACTGGATCGACAAGCTGCCAGTGGTTCTTTGGTCCCTCTGTATGACACCAAATCGAGCTACCGGCCATACTCCCTTCTCCCTAGTCTATGGGGCAGAAGCAGTGCTCCCCACGGAACTCATATATGGGTCACCTCAAGTATTTGCCTACGATGAAGTAGAGCAAGAACAACACCGATATGAGGATGCCGTGCTCCTTGAGGAGAACTGTCTCCGGGCTGCTGTGTGTGCTGCATGCTACCAGCAAGCCCTACGCTGCTATCACAGCCACAACGTCCATGCCCGGAGCCTTTAGGAAGGTGACCTTGTCCTTAGGCATGTTCAGTCTGCCAAGGGTTCCAACAAGTTGACGCCAAGTTGAGGCATGTTGCTTGTGCCTCTCTCGTGCGGTGTCTGGTCTCCCCCCGAAGCGCGGCATAACTACCCTCACCACTCTCTCTCCCCTCTCCCCACTCTCACACAGGCAATAGCGAACAACATAGCGATGGACTACAAGGATTCGTAGCCTTCTTGTTGTCTTCCTCCACTGCCTTTAGAAGCACCTAATATATTTCCGGACTTCCGCCACCAGTGCAACGACAGGACATTAGTAATGGCGGTAAGCTCTTGCCCTCTCTTTCGATTTGCTACATTTGATTCGTGGTTTAGATTGGATTTCCGGACTCGATTTGAGCGTTAGGGAGAGGATCGGAATACAAAAGGGGTTGGGGGATTGGACTCGCGCACTTGATGGATTCTAGGGTTCATATGTGATTTTTTAGTACAATGGGGTTGGGGAATGGGGGTAAATCTACCTTTAGAAGCACCTATCCTAAACTTGGCGACCTTGGAGGCGCTTTGAGCAGCGCAGGGGGGCGTAGCCTTCTTGTTGTCTTCCGCCACTGCCTCCACCGCATCATCCACAATCTCCTCCTCACCATCTTCGTACAAAACGATAGGCCTTGCACAGTCGCCTGGCGCCAATGCCCTGACCACCAGCTCCACCGCATCGTGGTCGTCCTCCGGCGCCACCGCGACGACCAGCTGCTCTTGACAAGCCATGTACTGCCTGTACTTGTCCCATCTAGCTCTCTAACCAGCATCGTCGGACTTGGCATGGTCCATGGCCCAATGTAGTATGTCCACTGACATAGTGCCTTTGCTGGGTCAGGAATCAACGCCTTCAACTCCTCTGCCACCGCCTTCTTTACCACAGTGTCTTCCTCCTTATGCTTGTGAAGTTAGAGCAGACTTCCATGGTGTTCTCAAACTTGGTGTGGTCACCGAGCGAGCAAACAAGGAAGAAAACCCTCCATCCAATGCCCCAGGGGAAGGGGTTGGGGATGGGGTTCATGGCGATGGAGAGGTGGTGAAACAGAGATGTAGAAGAGGAGTGACAGTGAGAGACAAAGATGGTTTGAGTGCAGTTAGTAGGTACAACACTATTCTTAGGAGCTACTTTAGCTCTTCCGTGGTGAGATATTAAAAGAAGCTTAGCCTATTCTACAATGTCTATATTGGGGTGGGCAAGTAGGTGGCCTTTGGTGGGTAAATATATGGCTTTGGACGATATGAATGAATGTTGATCATCCTTTGAACTTTGTGATATTCATAATGCATATCGAGATGGAGAACACAAAGGCAAGAAGGTAGTGGCACCTGGAGACAAGGGCAAGGAGGTGGCGTCGGTCTTAGAGAAGGACAAGGAGGTGGTGTCGGCCTTAGAGAAGGTCAAGGAGGTGGTGCCGACCTTAGACGACGACGTGGTGATGGAGGAGCCCCCCCCCCCACGGCAAGCGGGGGAACTACGACCACTAGGATGAGGAGGAAGGACCAACCCACTTCTGTAAGGTGATCCTTACACCACATGATTACTATAGAGATAGATATGAACTATGTGTACTATATGAACTCGAATTCAATTTTTTGAATACACTTGATGTTGATTCCAAATAATAGTACATTTGATGTACTAACTAGATATTCATAATCTAAACCATGTTCCGTATGTACACCGTGTTTATCACACAAAGTATAGTGCCCCGCCCCCTACATTATGACAAGTATTTAGCCCTGAGCTGCAAAAGCCACACATTATCCCAAATTATAATCAATGTTCTACATTGTGACATCTTCTTCAAATATCCGAATCCACTTTTTTATAATGAATTATGATCTTTGTTCATCTTTTACACCTTCATGATCCTCTTCTCTTTGTAGCTAGCTAGCGCTAAATTTCTATCGTGCATGCACACACCCGCCCCTCTCTCACCCTCCCGCAACGTCCCCTCCATCGTGCACATTCATTATTTCTCTTTAGGCCGTTCACCCATGGTGTGTGTAGGCCCCCCGGCTCCTTCTTTCTGGCACAAACCGGTCGATATACCTCTCTAGCCAAGTGTGCCTACCACAAACACACACTTCCCCTCTTCTCTTCTCACCGTCCATGCCCCCTATGTCCAATACGGTTCCACACAGGTGCACACTCCCGCCCCTCTTTTCATCGATCTCATACTCGCACACTCCTCCCCCTCGACATAGTAGGCCTCTCGCGCCACCTCCTAGCCGCCCCCTGTCCGTCTCTCCGGACCTTATTTGCTTCTAACACATGCATGCATGTATACGTACCGATCTCCCTACATATAGCTAGGTCGACTATAATTCTTTTTCCCCCGCACCAATCGACTTACCTCACTAGTTATGTCTCTCCCTTTCTCGGACACACGACGATTGATCTTCCTATGTAGTTACGTCTGCTTACCACAACCATATCGCCCCCCTCATCATCCTTGCTTACCTCCCGACCCGTCTCTCACACGCACGTGCATAGACAGGCAGACATCCCCTCTCTTATTGATATTGCACTCGTACCCTCCGTTTGTCTAGCAGGCCTCTCCCACCATTTGTGAGAAGCAACTCCACCACCAACCCTACGACACTCTACCTTTGTCTTTCTCCCAACCTTATGCCTCTGCTATACATATGCATGGATGCCGAACGATCTCCCTCAATACATAGCTAGGTCACTCTCCTTCTCCACACATATACTAGTCGATCTACCTCTCTATAGTCAAGTCTCTGCCCCCTCCCCCCTCCCCCCCACACCGATAGTCGAGCGTTGTAGGTAGGTATTGATACGTCCATTTTGTATCATGTTTTCCTACTGTTATTTATGATGTTTTTATCCATAATAATGCTTTTTGGAGTAATTCTAATGCCTTTTCTCTCATAATATGCAAGGTACACACAAAGAGGGAGAATTTCGGCAGCTGGAAATCTGGACCTGAAAAAAGCTACGTCAGGCTACCTATTTGTCCGAGTAATTGACCATGGGTAGCCTCATCGGTACTCCATGGAATTTCAAGACATCAGGGCTAGCTGCGCCCCTCACACCTCCCGGACGCATGGCTGGTTTCTTAGGCCGGCTGGTCTGAGAGGCCGACTGCTGGAAGACGGCAAGACACCAGATGACGCCCACGAGGGAACCGACTCCTAGCAGGTGGTCCCTCGTTCCCTCAAAGTTATCACCCACTTACCACGACGAGACGGGGTGTGGTAACAGTGAGGCCTGCCACTCCCGAATCCAGCGCGGAACATGGCCACAGTGCAGTGTACCAAGCGAACACCCCTCGCCCGGCGCGACACTGTTGCTACGCGACCCATGACATCATCTATGTCAGAGGGAGCCATGCTCCCACGATGTGCGGTCGGTACGACCTGCAGGCGGCGGGACCTACCTGTCCGCGAGCCACCAGAAGGCGGCGAACCCCCAGCAGACGGCGTCGAGGGCGGGCCGACTCCTAACAGGCGGCCCTCCCTCCCCTCGGAGTCTGCGCGCCATTAACCAGATGAGAAGGGGTGTGGCTACAGTGAGCGCCCGCCAGGCAGCGGGACTGTAGCCACGCTCCCCCAACAAAGCCTCCGTCGTCAGAGGCGAGGCAACGGTATCAAGCAGTCAACAGGACCCGCAAGCGGCGGGCCCTACCTGTCGGCCGAGATTGTGGCAGCTGGCGGGACCCACCAAGCGGCGGGCCCCAGTAGCCGGCAGAGAAGCCAGCGCCCAGAGACACTGAAGGCCGGGTCCTACACCCGGCCGGATTACCGTTGTACCCCTGGGGGTAGGCCTATATAAACCCCCAGGCTTCCCCATGCAAGGGGTTCAGAACCCTAGAGATCATACAGCCACACATAGAGAGAGGAGTAGAGCTAGCCTTGCCCTTCTTCCTCCTCTAGCCAAACAGCTCAAGGAGCAATCTTGTAGCCACTCTATTTGACGGTAGTCATCATGCGGAGACCCCGCAGAGCAGGACTAGGGGTGTTATCTCCACGGAGAGCCCCGAACCTGGGTAAGATCCGCAGGCGTATGTGGGCTCGCTCACTCCCGCTTCTGGAGCCCGGCGACGTACTCTTGTCCCCATCCATGATAAGCCACCCCCTGGCATATGTCGCTAGATATCCCCGAAATTTGGCGCCCACCGTGGGGCAGGGTGCACCGTCGTCCGGAAACATGTTCTGGATGGGAACCCTCTTCCTTCCTGGCGAGCGCAGCCAGCCCAACATGTCTGATGGCGTTAGCGTTGACGTGCTGCGCGGATCGGAAGCCGCTTGCGCCGCAAGCTGCCTCACTCATCTCATCGGCGGGATCCGCCTCTCCGACGAGCCCGCACCCGACGCGGGAGCAGCCAGCTCTGAGAGCTGCCTCGTCGACCTCCTTGGCAAGCTCCACATCGCCAACGAGCCTGCCTCCGATTTGGAGTCCATCGGCTCCACCGACCCGCCCGTCGATATGATCATCGACGCTGACACGGTGCCCACTGATGCCTTCCCCAGCCACGTGGTGATCATCGACGACCCGCTCCCTCCTGCGGACAGCGGCGCTAGCACCAGCACCGTCACGGAGGTGCTGGTCATCAGCCACGATGGAGCTTCTGACGGGGCCGGCCAAGACCCGCTGTAGGCGGCAATGCGGGGCCTGTCCGCTCCCATGGCGCCTAGTGCCGATGGTGCGATGCTGGAGAGATTCCGCGTCTCGCTCCTCAACAGCGCCAACAAGCTGGCAGGCATGAGATGCCTCACCGAAGCCTACCAGCGCAAGATCGTCCGCACCGTCTATGGCATGCCGGCTGCTGGTGAACCTAGCCATGTGGGCACGGTCCGGCAGCGCGGTGCCGCCATCGCCAGCATGCTGGGAGCCGACCGCCCGGTCTAAGCCACACCGATGGAGAACACTACAAAAAAAACACTTCCGTGATGATACGTGTTTGTCACAGTAGGTCGCGTTTTTTGTCATGCATGTACATCCATGACAAATTTATGACAGAATCAAGATAGTCATACCTGTGCTGTCGTAGAAGTGTTCCATGACATTACCAAAATTATCATCACAGAAGTGTCCACTTCCATGACGATAAATCGCGCGTCACAGAAGTGCTTTCGTCAAGGGTGACCGACACGTGGCATCCACCGTAATGGAACGCCGTTAAGCTATCGGGTCAGGTTTTGGATCCGATAACCCGTTAACAGCCCCGACCAATGGGGATTTTCCACGTGTAAAATCATCATTGGCTGGAGGAGACACGTGTCAGGTCCGCGTTGGCACAGGTGTCACTCATCCAGTGGGCGAGACGCGCCTATGATATGTTGACACGTGGACCGTCCCATCAAGTTTAAATGGGCCGGCCCAACTGAAGGCCCACAAGATTTTGCGGACCATAATGGGCCAGCCCAGCTAAAGGCCCACGAGATTTTGCGGACCATAATTGGCTGGCCCAGCTAAAGGCCCACAAGATTTTGCGGGCCATAATGGGCCGGCCCAGGTAAAGGCCCACAAGATTTTTGTGTGCCATAATGGGCCGGCCCAGGTAAAGGCCCACAAGATTCTTGCGGATCATAATGGGCCGGCCCAGCTAAAGGCCCACGAGATTTCGCCGACATTAATGGGCCGGCCCAGCTGTAGGCCCATAAGATTTTGAGGGCCCTAGTAGGCCGGCCCATTAACTGGCTGCCATGTTTTGGGCCAAATGCCGGCCCATATTTGATCCGGTCCATTAATGGCCTGCCACGCTCCGGGCCTAATAGTGGCCCATATGAGATCCGACCCGTTAAAAGCCTACCATGTTCTGGGCCAAATTACGGCCCAGATCAGGTCCGGCCCTTTAAGAGGCTTTGGGCTCAATTATGGCCCATATCAGATTCGGCCCGTCAACTGGACACTATGCTTTTGGGCCCACTTGCTAAAGGCCCACTTAGTAATTCGGCCTGATATTAGTTTTGGCCTGTTAAAGGCCCGTTTAACATTTCGGCCCTATATTAATTTCGGCCTGTTAAAAGCCCGTCATATAGTTGGGCCTAACTACGACCCGATTTGCATCCGGCCTGCTCGCAGCCGATATCTGATTGGGCCAAACAAGGACCGAGACAATTTTGGCCTGTTAAAAGCTCGTGACTTGATTCGCACAATCATGGGCCGGGGTTCATTTTGGGCTGCTGCCGGCCCGTGAGCTGTTCGGCACGTTTCAGACCCAACCTACATCATGATTGCATGACGGCCCGATTATGTACCGTAATTTTACGGTTTGGCCGGTTTACTGCGAAGACAGGATATATATACAGTAAAATAACTGCAGCATCGTGAATAAGAAAAAACCTAGACTATACAATAAAGAAATTACGGCATATTACATCCACTGGGCATCAAGGTTCGCCACTATGATAATAAAGCACAAGCAGACAACAGATTACATACACTGGGCATCAAAGATCGCCACCAGTGCAAATAAACACGCCGACAAAATAATATACAAAACCGACAGCACTTCAATAGAGTTCAAGAAAGGTTAGCCCTGCTAGGGAGCTGCAGCGCAAGCAGCTAAGCAAGATGATGAGACTGCGCTTGTTCAACACTTATATCTTCCTCACTCTGAAAGATAAACAAGCAGACAGATGACAGGTTTTGCACATAAAAAGTATCGGTGCTGACAATTCATCACATTTCTTACTGACGAATAAAGTGACACAGTTTAAAATTGCATTAACACAATATGGTATTGTTCAGGTCAAGACATGGCAGGAAATGACATTGTGAAGGAGTTGGCAGCTTCACGACACCACTGGATTACAGATCAAGAACTCATAAGTATCAATGGTTAGTGTGCTGTCAATTTATACCATTTCAGATTGGCAAATAAAGAGACGGTTTAAATAATAGTAGAATGATATGACATTGTTCATAGTTAAGACATTGCAGAATATGACATTGTGCTGTAGTGGGTAGGTTCACCACACCACTGGATTACGGATGAAGAACAGAAGCATACATGCAGTGCAAAAGAAGATCACTTGCTCTGTATAGTTTAATTTACATGGTATGAAGAAGGAACTTGGTTGTACAACTGAAAACTTAAATTGAGAAAGGACAAACTTTTGTTTATGAACTACATAATAAACTTTAAACAAGCAATTTGATGCAAACACCAAAAATAAACAGCTGTTGCAGTCATGCCTAACCAAATATATACAACAAAGTTTGAAGGCTTGAGATGGACAAACTTACATTATTGGTGAAGACAGGCTCTATAAAGGCCTTGTCCATGCTGATGGGGGGGGGGGCAATTCAAGAAGTTTACCACAGAATCTTCTTCAAAAGCATTGCCTTTATTCTACATTTTGTTAAGAGTAAATATAGATGTGATAATATACGAAAAAATGGAGAATATGTAAGATAAGATGAAGAGTGATGCTACATAACCAAGTAGCTATAAATGTAAGTGCAGCGATACAGGCAAAAGGTACAACCAAGAGCAATGCACAGCTAAACTTCTTCAGTACCAACCTTATGGTAAGAGTAAATATAGATCTGATGTGTAGAAAATGGAGGGCAAAGGAAAATAAGCTGCAGAGTGATGGTACATGAACAACTACCTGTCATTATAAGTACACTGATAAAGGACAACATGTACTTACAAGAACAATGCAGAGCTAAAAAAACATTGGCATTGGATATATTCTACACTAATGTAACCATTCATACAGATCAGATAATTTGGAGTGAACAATTGATAAGCAAGCTATCATGCATACTGTTGTCACATAATGAACCAGGTGTGTATGCAAGTACAGTGATACAGGACAACAGGTACTAACAAGAGCAAAGCAGCGGGTAGCATATTTGCGATATCCTGTCGTTCTTGTCAAACCGGAATTCTTCTTCGAGCAGATTTCCTGCAAAAAAGATCCGTAAGGCACATGCGGAAAAGTAGAAGTTCAAATTGTCATGTGATTTCATAGACAGTACCTCATCCTGGGAACGAGACCAGTGCATAACAAGGTTTTTCCATTCAATGTCTTCTAAATTTAGCACATGAGACTTCACCGGAAATTCGTTTATAGACTTGCCATCAAAGTGTGATTTCCTCAGGTAACACCGATACTGCTGCAATGCTTCCTTGAAAAGCACAAGCAAGCTTTGCTCGTCATGACTATCCAGATTGACCCTCGCCTAGTTACAACAATGTAATGTAAATCATTGATGTGTTCAATCAGCAGAAAACATGAAAATAATAACCATGAATAATAGCACTTACACGTAAGTTGGACATGAAGATGTGAAAATGGTGTTTGTCTTCACAATAATCTTCCCATGATGGGAATATATGCACGTAGTCCCTAACAACATTGAAAGCATTGTCTTCTAAACTGGGAATAAATGGAATGGGGTTCCAATCTGCAGGAATTGGCCGTCTCTGCAGTTGGGATAGGTCTTCGGCCGGTGGACTTGCTGTACTTTTTGCTGGAGTGGGATTTTTCTGTGGTACAGCTGGTGCTATGGCAAATGAAATCGGTATACCTTTTGCTGGAGTGCAGGTCCTGTGTGGTGGGGCTAGTGGTGTGGCCAGTGAAGTATGGGTACAGTCTGCTGGAGTCGGTCCTACGTTTTGTGTCACTGGTTGTACAGCTAATATAAGTGGGGTGCTGTCTGATTTCTCCGGCACCACCATGTTTTTCAAGGACTTTGCCGGTGCTCCTTCAGGTTCGGCAATCACCCTCTTCCTTTTTGATGTCTGATGCACAAGAACGACATTTGAGTGGAAAAACATGGTATGATGACAGATGGAATATGTATTGATAATGGATGGGCATGGCATCTCGACATATATGATGAGTAAACTAAGCAGATGGCGGTGCAACAAAGTAGAAGAAATGCAAGACAACATATGCAAGATACCCGCAATCAATAAAACATTGCCAAATTAGAACAGGCACCTTGATGGGTGAACAGGACAGGCCATCTGCCTTTGACTCCTCGAGGTTAGAATAGTCATTAAGATCATATTCTGAACAAGAATCAACAGGTGGGGAGCGTATGAGTTTCATTGCATCCAGAATGGCACTCAATGCCTTGGTGCCAATTTTGTAAGTCATTGCAGTGTTTAGCTTCAAGAGTGGACTGCTGCTAGTGCGACACAAAGCAGCTACACAGATCATAGTGTAGATATAACGGGAAAACCTTAAGCATCAGAGTAAAATCAGCAAAGTGGAACTTGCTGGAATATATGTGCTAGTATTGCCGGTACGGCTAGAAAGGCTTCGGATACTAGCTCTCTTCAAGTGAAGGTGCGGTACTGTTAATATCAGTGTAAATCTCAAAGGCGACACAGCTCCCCGCATTTCCTTGCTATTCTTATAGGATTCAAGTGGGCAGGTCGCTACAAATCCTATTCCTATGTTTACAAGATCCTATGAATCAAAGAGGCTCAAAGTGTCCATCACAACCGACCGTATAGACCTCTACACTGCAAATGTCCCTGCTCATCTTCAGTACAAGGAACATACTGTACTACTATCATACTCCCTCCGTTCCAAAATATAAGTCTTGGTAGAGATTTCCACTATGGATCACATACAGATGTATCCAGATACATTTTAGAGTGTAGATTTACTCATTTTGCTCCATATGTAGTCCATGGTGGAATCTATGCAAAGACTTGTATTTAGGAACGGAGAGAGTACATATTAAAGAAGAACGGAAGAGGAACATGGTAAAGAAGAGCAAGCAGATTTTGGATAATAAAATGTTGGTTGCGCAGTGCCCACACATGATGAAAAAGAGCGCATTAAGAATGACTCCCAGTTGTCTCTCGACCATTTCAGGCGGTTGGATGAAGATCCTACGTCTCCTAACCCTTCTTCTTCCTCATCTCTGATTCTTCCATACAGAACACCGCACGGGCCGCCGGCCGGACCACCGGCCCCCACCGCCTGTGTTCCTCCACCACCCCCACCCCCACCCCCGCCCCAACCCCCACCCGCGTCGAGTTTCCTTCCTTCGGCAAGGCCCCACAACCACCCGAGCCCCTTCAATCGCACCGGCGAACTCCGGCGAGCTCTGAAAAATTGACTGACCCAATTTTGAAATTTAGTCTACTGTGATTTAACTAGTGTGGAATATAAAAGGGGAAAACCATAAGCATTGGGAGTATAGTGTTGAGCGTGCCATGGCGGATCTGAAGGTGCAAACCGGACAAAGGCAACTTCGCAACTAAGACAAGTAATCAGAGTAAAGCAGTGGCGATCTATTTTCTTGCTGCGATAAATAAGTTGAGCAGATACGAAAGAGTACCGCCTCTGGTGCGGCGCCGTGTACGCATCTGCTGAGAATTTGACGGTGCTGCGATAGCGATGGCTGTCGGCGGCGTGGAAGCAGATCTAGGAGGGTAGACGGTGGCGGCGGGGTGCGGTGGACGAGACGGTCGTAGGAGCGGCGCCGGCAAGGTGGACGACGGCGGGGATGAAGCGAGAGGATGGGATGCAAGGATCCCGGTCCGAAGCCATGGATGAGAGAGGTCGATCTCTTGTAATGGACGACGGCGTCGGGATATCAGCTCCGGCATGGTGGAGGAGGACGGCGGTGGATGGGGTGGCGGACGGCGGCGGACGGAGGAGGGTGGGGTGGCGGACGGCGGCGGACGGAGGAGGGTGGGGTGGCGGACGGCGGCGGACGGAGGAGGGTGGGGTGGAGAGGGTGTTTTGGCGCCCACGGAGTACGAATGGGGAAAAGGGAGGTAGAGAGGAAGGGGGGAACCATGTATTCAGGGCGCGCTTGTCTCAAATGCGAGGAAATTTACAAACTTAGCCCCCGTTTCAAATTTCTACTACATCACAGCAACATTAGTCGGTTGGGGATAGGACGGTAATCTCGCATACACCGAATATTTGCCGACGAGAGTTTGTTTTTGGCGCCCACCGTGTATGAATATGAATCGGGGAGGGAGTCGATTTCGGTCGAGGACACACTGTGTTTTGGCGCCCACCGTGTATGAATCCGGGTGAGAGGCGGTTACGTCATGTTTGGGTGAAATTACAAACCTACCCCTATCGAAACCTATAGAAATCCAGCAGATAGGCTTTGTGTGGCAGGGATAGGCAATAGTGATTTCCATCTCGCAGATTTTGGTTTCGGGCGGTTACTGCGACTTTCCTCGCTTCGTTCAAATTTTGCAGAGTGCACGTTTACCGTGCCAACTCAATTCGAATCCCGTTTGTATTCTATTTTTTTCGGGCGGGATCCATTTTCAATTGGAATTACATTCTATATACATAATTTTTTATATATACTTTCAAAAGCACAACACCATTTATACATAAATATGGTTTACAAATGGCATGATCTCAGATTCATAAGGTTGTATGCATCAATTTGGATTTTCAAATATTTGAAACCACTTTATGTTGAAATCCAATGTATGCATTCCTCGCTAACTGTCTCCAATTAATGTGTGTTTCATGCGGGGTTTTTTACTTCTCAAACATGTATAATGTGTTTCACACACGCAACATATAGTGTAATCCCGTTTAGACATTAATTGCATATAAACCATGCATTGTTTGTAATTGAAGAATCTATGGATCACCAATATTGATAAATTGTATAACATTACACGTGTGCCCAAATTCAAATGAATATGCATGTTTGATACACCAATTTGCGTTATGATATTATCGATGTCGTGAACTCCAGTTTAAATATTTGAATCCCCTTTAATCCAGATATTCGTCTCATATAGCTATCACTCATGCTTATATAGGACTATCTCTCTGGACCTATACGCGTTCATCGTCTCTCAGGTATCTCTCGTGCTACCTGTATGTCGACAATGATCTTTTATCTTCGTAACACACTGACGGTACTCTCTCCCTCGACCTTCATCACTCTATCTCTCTCTAAGTATATCTCGCTCCCTGCTATGTGTCTCTAACTATGATTCTCCATGTGGAATCTCTTTCTCTCACACAAACACAAAACTTTGTCTCCCGGGGTCTCATTTCTCTCTACTATTCCCATGTGTGCCACTCGCACACCCCTCATACAGAGATGTCTTTCGCTCCTTAGATATGAGAACCTACGACTCTTCCTCTTCAATATCTCTTTCTCACACACAAACACAAACTCTGTCTCCCAGGGTCTCATATTTCTCCATTGTTCTCTTGTATGTCGCTCACACACACCCTCTCTCCCTAGAGATATCTTGTGTTCCCTCATATGTCTCTCTAGCTATCACTCTCGTTGTGAAATATCTTTCTCTCTCGCAGACACAAAACTCCGTCTCTCTGGATCTCATTTCTCTCTGATATTTGTTTGTATGTGACTCACATGCACCCTCTCTCTATCTCTCTCACACCCACACACATAACCCAGCCTTCTGATCCACTCGACTCCTATCTCTAACGCACACTAGCTAACATCTTTATCTTTCTATTTATCTGTTTCTCCATCAACCTTCTTTCTCACCCTCACTCTTGATTCCTATCACGCACACTACATATGTTTCTCTCTACATGCAGTCAAGTGCCCTCTCACACACATATATAACTTCACCCTTTGAACCACCCGACGGTCATCTCCAACACCCAAACTAGCGGATGTCCCTCTAGCTAGCATCCCCATCTCTGTATCTATCTGTAGTTTCTCCGTCAACATTTCTTTCTCACACGGAGTCTTGCTTCCTATCACCCACACTATATATGTCTCTCCATACATATGCATTTATAGGTTGGTCTCTTTTGCACAATCGTTGCGCCTCACTCCCTCTGCTCGCCATAGATGCATGCTCCAGCCCACGCCACTATCTCTTAAAGACAAAAACACATGCTCAATTGTCGGGCCTTCTTCCCCTGCATTCTCACATGCATGCATATTGTCATACCGATCCGTCTCTCCCATGTCGTTGATCTTATGACTTATGTCTTCTTTCTTTTATCTCGACCATGCGCGCGTGCGCACACACACACACATCCCACGTATACATGTATACCTCTCACACATGCACGTTCAAGGTCTCTATGTCTCCATACGTTTAATTACCCTAAATCCTAACGCCACATCGAATCGTTCTCCTCTTTTGTGCACATAACTTCCGCCTGGATGGGTAAAACACACACTCACACTTAACAATCTCCTTCTAGCTACCCCCCGCCTCTCACTCTTCCCCTATATCCACGAAACCAATAAGACCATCCCTTTGTTTAATTCCCGCCTACATGCACCATCGATATATAGTAGTCTTCCTCGGTGTCTCTCGAACAAACACGTTCTCTCGATGTCGACTCCTCTCACGCGCACACACCTTCTCTTCCCTCTCTACGGGCATTTTCTCTCTCGCACCCCATCGTTGGTGGCCTCTGCCATACACATCACCTCTCTATGATGAATCCATGCACACTTAAATTACATCCTCCACAGAGGACCCCGCAACACACACACACACACGCACACACCCCCCACACACACGCACACTAAGACTCCATCTCTCTCTCTCTCACACACACACACAAACACACACACACACACACACACACACGCACGCACGCACGCACACCCCCCCCCCCCCACACACACTAAGACTCCATCTCTCTCTCTCTCTCACACACACACACAAACTAAGACTCCATCTCTCTCTCTCCTCTCTCTCTCTCTCTCACACACACACACACCCCACACACACACACTAAGACTCCATCTCACACACACATGCTCTAGGCGGAGCATTTGTTCCTACCACCCTTCATCCAACCTTACCCGTATGATAAACAATCACCTTTATTTACTTGCATAACATGGACAAATTCCACTTTACTTTAGTAGTCAGCAAACTTATCATCTGTACCCTTATAAAAAAACGAATTGGCGGTGATGGTGTGCCTGCCATCTTGTAATACAGACCGTATTATCTATATCTGAGGATAGAAAGCAAACTATGATAATTTTACAAAAGATACCCGCACCTCTCTCCACATCATTATCTCCCGCAACCTCATTGCTCAGCAATTAAAAAAGGAATAAGTCTTTGGAACAATCTAGCATGCAGGGTGGCCGCTGCCGCCTGCCGGCGCCGTCCATCCCCATGCCTCCGCCCATTCCGACCACCAGTCACCACCACGCTCCACTCCTCCTTGCCTTATCTCTCATCTTTCATTTTTTCGATGACATTCTCGAGATACCAGTTTCCGATAAAATTCTCGAGATATCATTAGTTTTTACACATGGGATTACTCCTGCATGGGTCAATCACAACAGGTGTTCTGTAAAAAAATGCATATTGATGTTCCGTGCAATGCACGAGAATCTTGCTTGTAATTATATAACGCAAATCACGAGTAGGAAGTGACATTTTTTGACACAACCACGTTAACATGGCCACGTAAATCACTAGCTAAAGTAAATACCATTATACTTATATCCCGATGCAAAAGGTTGAGTACATGTCCGAAGAGTAGAGTCACACACACGCACTCTGTCTCTCAAAATCTCTCTCTCACACACACACACACCAGTTACGTGACGCCCACTTAAGCAGACACGTATGTTACAATTTGTGCACCCGCGGGTACACATGATGCTGCGCATTTATTTAAGCTGGAAGGCGAACCCAAACAGTAGCTGCATTCATTCCCCTCCCCCCGCCTCTTCTCTGGTCGCCGTCGCCCGGTAGCCATGGGCCGATCGAAGGTAACAACATACGACATACTCCCGCCGGAGCGGCGCTTTAATATGGAAATTTTAGTGGTCATGCATGCATATTTTTGTGCTAGCACTCCTATATAAGGGTTGACCGGTCGCTTCCCGCAGACGTGCGCGGGCGGTGGAAGAGGAAGGAGAAGGGAAGCGGGCTGTGGAGTAACGTTTTTTACCACAATTTCTTAGGAAACTGAGTGCAATAATTGAGTAGTTTTGCAAACTACCAGTACTACACCTGAAACGGTTCAAAACCTATACTCCCTTGCCAGCGCGCGCTTCCCGCATGAAACGGTCAGCGTCGCCCTAGAGCGTCAGTGCCGCATTAATGCCCGGCCAGAGCGGAGGTGACCTCTCACTGGCGCCGGCTTTGAAGTGGCGCGACGGCCGAGAGAGCGCCGCTTCCCGGTGCACGCGACTGCTCCGCGTCGAGACTGGCCATAGGCCCTATTTGGATCCATGGGTTAGAGTTAGTTTGAGCTAGTTGGGGCTCAAATAACCCTAAAGTATCCAAGCATGAGGGTTTAAATTGGAGCAAGTTGCACCGAACCCACCAAAAAAAAACTATCCCACCCAAGAGGTGCTAACTGGAGATAGTTCTCATTGGGACCACTGAAAAATCACTTTTCTCTCTCCATGAAGTGCATTTATTGTCAATCTAACCCTGTCACCCAAACACCTCTTTGGCTACAGTTAGTTCAGGGTTAGTCATGAGTTAGTCTAACCTCTAGCTAAGTTAGAGTATGAAACAGGAGCAGTATAGGACATGCAAGTTGCTCAAAGCATACAGGCAAATTCGTACGTGAAAGGATTTTTTCTTTTTGAAAACGGATCGTGAAAGGAATTTTTTTAGAATGCTCTTGGCATGTCGCTATGATAGTTAACCGACCTCAATAGACGACAGAAACGCCAGCCCGACGCACTTTGATAGAGACGAGGAGGGAGAAGCGATACAGGCTGCTGGATTACTAGAGATAGGTGTCACACAGAAGCCAAGAAATATGGTGATAGCGTGGGCTAGCCATGTACTAGTATGATGTAACTACACTGGGCTGCCGTGTTTCGTACTCTGCCAGTCCACTGTGGAGATGATTGGTTAATTTTATATCGCTGAATAATATTAAATATTATGAGTGCAGACGCTCCACCACGAGGTTCCTTGCTCCTTCTCGGTCGTCTGGAATCTATGTTCTTCCACTCTATTTTTTTACGTGAGCTTTGTTCATCCTTTTGCCAACACGCGAGACATCTAGCATCAAGGTGCACGTGTTATGCAAGGATCGTTCCATCTATATGAAGAACACGTGGGACTGGAACTACGAGACGGACATGTACCCAGGAGTGGACGTATGAACCTGAGTAATGTAGCGCAGTAAGTGAAGTAGAAAGGCACAAATGGTATGAACATGCGTGGCATATAGGGTGTCTTTGGTTGCGTTCTCATCTCAGCATAGTTGTTCCCTCTTCATGCATGCTCAACTCAACACCCCTCTTCATGCATGCTCTCTTCATGCATGCTTCTAGTGTATTTGTGCTAAACTAGTGTGGACTCATGCACCCTCCATACACTCTACCAAACACCCAAAAGTAGGTCGAGAAGGGAACTCTTGGGCGGCATTTGTCTCTTACTACGTACAACCACTAAATGTTGTACGTGCAATGCATGGTGATGTTATGGAGTACGTGCCTAAGTACTCTACTACTACTATATTAGTTGGAGGCACATATTAACTTTTATATTTGTTTACGTGTATGCCCCGAGACCTTCCAACTAGACGTGTCTTTCTCTCCAGGTCGCACTTTGTATCGTTCATACCACTAAGTACTACTACGTGTGGTCTCCGACCTAGAAGTGGAAGAAGTGGAGACGCTCTACCACGCTGTTTTTTTACGCTGGGCTCTACCACGCTGTTCATGTCCCACTCCTTTCGCTGACGTGTGGGACATCCAGCACGTGCCGTGTTTGGCACCCTTCGTCGTAAGAGTTGAAACGCTAGCATTCATTAGAAATAAAAAATAATTATAAATCGGCAATGATACTATTTTTTTTTGCGAACCAATCAACAGTGATACTATACCACGTGGTTTCCTTGCTCCTCGATATCGGAAAGAATACTTCTGTTCGCCAACATGTGGGACGTCGACCATCCTGGTCCACTTGCCATGCATGCAGAACTCCAAGGGAGAGTCACCCAGGTCGTCGCGCCGCAGTAACAATGACTAATGAGCCGTCAAATCACAGGCCCACTTCCCACTTTGAAGTTGCTCGGATGAAGGAACCATCATGACTTCGTTGAATTGCGCTTCTTGAAGAAAACTACTGTACCAGCAGTACTGCTAGCTACAGTAGTTACTCCAACAGAGGCCTCCTTTCGTTCATAGGATAGGAATATGAAAATCATAGGAAGTGAGATGACATGCATCTCAATTCCTATAGAGAAAGAGATGCCATTTGATGCTTAGGATAGGAATTTTTCCATTTAGTCTAGGCTAATGTACTGGTAATTTGCTCTAAAAACTACAGTAGTAACTAGTAGTATTGGTACATGCTCGTACTCAGACACAGACACACACACTAACTACTAGTACTACTACTTCTCACATGCTGGCCAGACGCCGTCGTTCTCCTTCCCGGCTTTGTCGGCGACACCCCACCGTGCTTGGATCTCCGCCGACCTCTCCACAGTAGCGCGTGCGTCCTTTTCTTTCTTGCGGCGGCGGGCCTCTCTTTTCTTGAGTGCTTTCTGACTTTTCCGCTCCCTCTGTGCGGCTTTGGCCGCCTCTTGCTCTACCGCCCATTCAGCCTTGGCATCTTCAAATTCCTCCCACATAGTTGTGAGGTCGCGAGCGGCGATGAACTCGGCACGGCGGGATGCCATTGCTTCCCTACCATTTTGTGTGCAGTCGTGGGCGGCGAGGAACTCGGCGCGGCGGGATGCCATCGCTGCCTTACCGGTTAGTGTGCGGCGCGGTGGCATGAACGGCGCTTGGTGAGAGCTCTGGGGTGGAGTGGCCGGACAACCGTATAGTGCATTGGTTTGTCAAGAGCTCAAGGACAGAAGACGAAGCAAATTTGGATTCCCCTTCTATCCTGGTCATTTATTACCGAGTAAAACGCATTGGCGGTCATCAAACTTGTCTTGATAGCTCACTTTGATCATTGTATACGAGATATGGTGATTATACGGTCACTGGCTCAGCGTATAGCTCCGTATTTGTTTGGTTGACCAGTCAAACAGTCCGCATGCGCCTCATCAGCTCGTGTTCTTTATCTATCTACGTGGGCCTACCTGTCAATGGAGAAAGAAATACTGTAAAAACCAAAATTATGCGTATGTGGGGAATCAAACCACGGACTCGTCGCTGCAACGCACCCTCGTCAGCCAAATGAAAATGAAATACTTCGCGTCAGACACTCACACTCACGCTGTCAAAGCATGCTAATGCATGCACGTCGCCCTCTAAATCAAAGTCCTGTTGGAAATATGCCCTAGAGGCAATAATAAAATGGTTATTATTGTATTTCCTTGTTCATGATAATTGTCTGTCGTTCATGCTATAATTGTATTAACTGGAAACCGTAATACATGTGTGAATACATAGACCACAACATGTCCCTAGTAAGCCTCTAGTTGACTAGCTCGTTGATCAATAGATGGTTATGGTTTCCTGACCATGGACATTGGATGTCATTGATAACGGGATCACATCATTAGGAGAATGATGTGATGGACAAGACCCAATCCTAAGCATAGCACAAGATAGTTCGTTTGCTAGAGCTTTTCTAATGTCAAGTATCATTTCCTTAGACCATGAGATTGTGCAACTCCCGGATACCGTAGGAATGCTTTGGGTGTACCAAACGTCACAACGTAACTGGGTGGCTATAAAGGTGCACTACAGGTATCTCCGAAAGTGTCTGTTGGGTTGGCACGAATCGAGATTGGGATTTGTCACTCTGTATGACGGAGAGGTATCTCTGGGCCCACTCGGTAATGCATCATCATAATGAGCTCAATGTGACCAAGTGTTTGGTCACGGGATCATGCATTACGGTACGAGTAAAGTGACTTGCCGGTAACGAGATTGAACAAGGTATTGGGATACCGACGATCGAATCTCGGGCAAGTAACGTACCGATTGACAAAGGGAATTGTATATGTGATTGATTGAATCCTCGACATCGTGGTTCATCCGATGAGATCATCGTGGAACATGTGGGATCCAACATGGGTATCCAGATCCCGCTGTTGGTTATTGACCGGAGAGTCGTCTCGGTCATGTCTGCATGTCTCCCGAACCCGTAGGGTCTACACACTTAAGGTTCGGTGACACTAGGGTTGTAGAGATATTAGTATGCGGAAATCCAAAAGTCGTTCGGAGTCCCGGATGAGATCCCGGACGTCACGAGGAGTTCCGGAATGGTTCGGAGGTAAAGATTTATATATGGGAAGTCCTATTTTGGCCACCGGAAAATGTTCGGGATTTTTCGGTATTGTACCGGGAAGGTTCTAGAAGGTTCCGAAGTGGGGCCCACCTGCATGGGGGGACCCACATGAACGTGGGTAGTGGGGGCAAGGCCCCACACCCCTGGTCAAGGCGCACCAAGATCCCACCTTAGAAGGAATAAGATCATATCCCGAAGGGATAAGATCAAGATCCCTAAAAAAGGGGGATAACAATCGGTGGGGAAGGGAAATGATGGGATTTCTTTTCCCCACCTTTGCCAACGCCCCAATGGACTTGGAGGGCAAGAAACCAGCCCCCTCCACCCCTATATATAGTGGGGAGGCGCATGGGAGCAGCACCCCAAGCCCTGGCGCCTCCCTCCCTCCCGTGACACCTCTTCCTCCCCGCTTGCGCTTGGCGAAGCCCTGCCGGGATCCCGCTACTTCCACCACCACGCCGTCGTGCTGCTGGATCTCCATCAACTTCTCCTCCCCCCTTGCTGGATCAAGAAGGAGGAGACGTCCCCGCTCCGTACGTGTGTTGAACGCGGAGGTGCCGTCCGTTCGGCGCTAGGATCATCGGTGATTTGGATCACGACGAGTACGACTCCATCAACCCCGTTCTCTTGAACGCTTCCGCTCGCGATCTACAAGGGTATGTAGATGCACTCCTCCCCTCTCGTTGCTAGCATCTCCTAGATTGATCTTGGTGACACATAGGAAAATTTTGAATTTCTGCTACGTTCCCCAACAAGTCTTGCTCATGGCGCAACGCAAACGGCGAGCCCATCACCTGCGCGCCTCGGCGGTGCCTGACATTACTGTTTAGACGTTTGATGGAGGCCTACGCGAACGCCGAGCATGTATTCACCTGGCTCAACACCAACGGTCATACTCGGACCGCCTTGCTCATGTATATCGTCCATCACAACGACAATCTATAAAACAGCCTAAGCTAGAGAGGGTACTATGGTAGTATGGTACGGAGTATGTACTATCGTGAGCGACCGATCTTAGTGCCACTGCACACCGAAACCCCTTCCATCGCTAGTGTGCGCTTCCCGCCTGAAACGGTCACCGTCTCTCCAGAATGTCAATGCCGCATTCACCGGACTTAACTGCAGGTGCAATTGGTGTGTCACTGACATGCGGGCCAGATACCCGTTGGTCCCACATGTTAGTAACCCAAACGCATCTGCAATTAAGTCACTGAAGCAGCGTCCGCATTCACGCCCGACGAACCTACTCCGGCGCCAGTTGTCCATCCGTCTGCCGCGGCTCATTGCCATTCGCCTGCTATATTAACTTGAGCCCCAGTTCCCAGCCATAGCTAAAGACCCACACTTATTCTCCTCGGGTCCCTTCCTTCTGTCGGCACCACTTCAACCATGGCCTCCTGGCGCTCCGAAGCTCTCTTGGACGTACTGTCGCAGGAGCAGACGAGGGACATCGGCGGCTCCGCTCCGGGCGCGCTCCAAAGCTCTCTTCGACGTACTGTCACAGGAGCAAACGAAGGAGATCGCCGGCACCCCCCCGGCCGCCCTCCGCCGCCACGACCACGAAGCCGGCGCGCGTGCACGGGCGCAACCGACAGCGAGGAAGAGTAGTACACGGTAGGTCGCCACCGCTCTGGTCCCGGGAAGGCCACCGCTACTCCACTCAGTCGATGCCAAGCTTGGTGGGGTAAACATCGGCGGCCGATTAGCTGCTTGACGGCGACGTGGAGGCGAAAATCTTCAGAACCTTGTGCTCCGGAGGAGGAGGTTATCGAGGCGGATGAGGAGGAGGCAAAGGCAATGGCCGGCTTACTCGGGTTCATGGCCGGACATGGTGGTTGGGCGCCAGCGATCGTTTAGATTAGGTTTACAGTAAGTTTTAGTACGGTTTGTGCGAAATATGTAATGAATTTCGTCCAGTTTGTAGGAAAAGTTTTTGAAATGTAATGAATTTCATCCGGTTAATTTGAAATTTGCTTTGTTTGCATGAATTTCGTCCGGTTAGTTCATATAGTTGTCGAAAGGTATGCGGGCAGCATCCGATGGCATCCATCAGTGTCCTCGGACAGATGCCGGTGTAAATTTGTGGGCCAGCGCTGGAGATGCCCTAACTATCATGTTATAATCGCTAACAATCCTCCATTATTTGGCAGGGAACAGTTATCCCTCGATCAAAATCAGATCCGCGGTGTTTCGCACTCCTCCCGCGTAAGAGTGTAAACTCTTGCTTACATAAAAATGGAGCAAGTGGACGGCACTGTAGCACGTCATATCACTCGAACTAGACCGCCTAACGAGTGGGAAAGCACTGCCCTCGTCATTTTGTTCTGGATTTCTATCGATCGATCATGCGAAAATGTTACGCTTCGCAAGTTCTAAAGGAAAAGGCGGCACACTTACGACTCGTACGCGTCGCAAACCCGACAGTCCGGCTCGCACGCCGCTCACCAGAGGGGACACGCGTTGTCTTGCAATTTCACTGACATGTGGGACCGTAATTGAATAAACCGTCGATAGCTAAAATCTAATCGCTCGGCGGGCGTCGGCTGAGAAGAGAGAAACGGGGGAGGGAGAAGAGATCGCTCGCCCGCCGTGCACGGACTCCAAGAAAAATATGGTGCTAATGTGAGGTGGGCCATGCTGGAGTCCGGACCGCTTCCGGAGCCCGCTCTCACCGCCCTGGCCCCTCAAGACGCCAGCTGCCCGCCGCATGCATGCATAGCAAGTAGTACTCCTTATGTGGAGGAGAGAGAGGCATTGACAAAGTCAAGGAGTGGGCTCTGCAAGAGCCCGTCTCTACACGTGCTCCTAGGTATAAAAAATAATTCTAAAAAAGGCATAAAAAACAATTGTGTCTTAAAAAAAAGAAAGGTAAAAAACATTTGAGAGGAAATAGATAGAGAGAAAGTGAGAAAAAGCTGTAACCTGGGCATTACATGAGGAAGGAGGGAGTGGTGCACATGCCAAGTTCACTGGGCTGCCGTGTTTCACACTCCTCCGTCGTAACAGTGGAGACAATAGCTTTCATAAAAAATAAACAATGAATACTCGTTGCTCGTCCTCTATATCGGAAAGAATACTTTCATTCGCCGACATGTGGGACGTCGACCATCCTGGTCCACCTGCCATGCACAAAATTATCCTGGTCTACCCCGGTCGTATCACAGGCCCAACCTTTCCCACTGTAAGTTGTTCGGACGAAGGAACCATCATGACTTCGTTGAATTCCGCTTCTTCAAGAAAACTTACTGTACCCGCAATACTGCTACCACACGCGAAGACTGGATGGCACTGTACCACGTCATATCACTGAAACCCACTAGGCCAAACTAGCCCGCCTAGGTCATCTATTTTGGAACGGAGGGAGTACGTCTCTGCACTGCTATGATTTTGTGTTGCACGTTCTCTGTACTTTGCTACGATTTTCCTACCCTATGAACCAAATGAGGCCTGAATGTATGTCGACTATTGTCTGATCGATCACTAAGCCTACAATTTTAGGAGCTAGGGCTATTGGTCGATCGACGAGGGATAAGTATAAGCGTACCACGAGCTCATCAGCGCCAACGTTTCTCTTCGGTGAGTGTTTTGCAAGTACTATAGCTCGCACAGTAGCTAGCCTACTAACACTAAGAATCATCAAACAAGCCCTGCTGATATGATAAATAGTTAAAACTTACATCTAAGCATGCCATATATTACATCAAAAGCTGGTGAGGATACATCTGTTTCCATAACTCGGAGAGGGTTCGCATGATTCATCGCATGATTAACTATCAAATAGAAGTAGCAAGATCCGCCCACACAAGACAGTGCACTAGCCCTAAGATGGTTTGATAACACGCATCGTTCTGGTAATTAAACACAGGGCAATGCAAACTACCCTGAAGGATTAGCGCGACCAACTATTTCTTGTCATCGATCTCTTGGGCAATGACCACAGCACGGACAGCGGCATGGGAATCGATTTCTGGGGCGATGTCCACAAGACTGACCGCGACATCGGAATCGATCTCTGGGGCGATGTCCACAGGATGGACAGTGGCATCGGAATCGATCTCCGGGGCGATGCCAACAGGACGGGCCACAACATCGGAATCATCAAGGACGTCCACCGGCACCTGCACAACCCTAACATATTAGCAAGCACATTGCAAATAATCAAAAACCACAACTATGGTAATAAGCCATTATTTTTTACCTTGTGCAGCTTACCGGGGGATCTCATCCCTCCGGGGGCCATCTCCTCGTCCTCGATGGGGGCCATCACCTTGCCAGGGGAATACTGCTTCTCAACGGCGACTATCTCCTCAAACTCGGTCTTGAGCCTCACATAGGTGGCAATCAGAGTTCCCGGGGTAGGTACGGTGGGGCCCTTGCTGTTCTTCCAACTTTCTTTGAGGAGTTCGTCCGCCAACGTCCTCAACTCTTTGTCCAGTGCTTGTTTCTTGGAGTTCTTCGTCTCCATGGGTTGGCCCGCCAACATGGTCAACTCGTTGGTCGGTGCTTGCTTCCTGGAGATCGCTGTCTCCAGTGGGTTGTCCGCCGGCAACTCTTTGCCTAGTGCTCCAGGATCCATCAATGAACTGACAAACAAAAAGCAATCGAAAGGAAACCACAATCACAATGAAAACGGGAAAAGAATAGGATGTGAGAATTGGTCGGTGCTTCGCAAAAAGAAGATTCTTGGAATGAAAATATAGCAGCATAACTGATTCGCCCACCTTTCCTTCGTCGGTACAGAAGAAAAATGGCAGAAGTGAGTAGCCTGGAGTGAGGTTTTCTTCAAGAAAGGGAAGAAAGGGCTTGAACGAGCGTTCTAGTGAAATGATGGTTGCTTCGTCCAGTCCAACTTGGAGGCCACCTTACCACTGCTGGTAAAGGTGTGGGTTTTGTGATATGACGGGTCATGACGGCCACACCGGGGTGACAGGTGTGTCTCGACTGTAGCACCTCGCTGTGATTTGGTGGATGGCACACGGGCCCGGATGCTTTGAAATGTCCCGCATGTAGATAGAGCGGCTAGTCATATAGGAGTGCTCAATATTGTGCACCGCGACCAAGGCGGAGAGGAAAACGAGAGAACTACGTAATTAATGCATGAGTTTAATGAGGGTAGTTTTGTAAAGTACGAGATACATTCCTCCAATCGCAAAATGCCTTGGTTCATGAGATTTGAGATTTGAGCCCTATAAATCGGAAGGGAGGGAGTACTGCACACGGTGTAGTCTAGTCACTTGTTGAAATCTCTAGAAAGGCAAATACTCCTTTCTGGTTTACAGGGCTATACTACTCCCTCCGTCTAGGTGTGTAAGTCATCTTATGAAAACCAAATAGTCCAAAAACACTTAGGCGCGGTGCATTAACTTCTACCTTGTTTCTTGTTTCTTGACATATCAACCAATAAGAGATGAGAGGTGTGCATGCTTTTAATGACTGGTAATGGCTAGTTCATTGCATGCAATGCTATTAATTAGCAGATAAACATTGGTGACCCCAGGAGGAAACGGTGCTAAGCGCGTGGACCTATGCAGAATGAGTATCAACCAATGGATAATGGACTTTAATTGTTAAACAATAGCAATTTTGTCTCATGCAAGAGCCTGGCTAGTACTCCAAGGAACCGCACCACGCGAGCGTTCGCAACTGCCACGTTCGGGTTGCGCTTGGCTCTTCGCCTCTTCGAGAAGACGAACAATGATGTTACTCCTACTTCTACAGTATCGGATCCACTGCTGCATGTCCGTCCACCTCGTGCGGGAGGGATAGCGTGTAGCGAAAGCTTCTACTTACTGCTCCTGCCTTTGCGTCTATGACAGGTGGGCTCAACAGGTGGTTGGCCCTCCTGTCATGCAGCCAAAGGCAGGTGCAGTTAAGGCACCGGAACTCAGTCCGCGAGGGAGAGGGCGTTGTAGTAATCAAATTTCTCGGTCTTGTACGAGTTGACGCGACACATCAAAGCACTGCACTCGATATAAGTCTTTTTACACATTTCAAATGGGCTACTTCGTATGTAGGAGTAGACATATTCTGCTTCGTATGTAGTCACTTGTTGCAATCTCTAAAAAGACTTATATTTGGAACAGAGGGAGTACAACGCATGCATGCATGCCGTGACTTTCCTTTTCATACTTGCATGTGTTGATTTGATGCACCTTGCCAAATTTTGACTATAAATTTAACTAACCAAATTTTCATGCATGTCACAAAAAATTACGGGGCTGTTTGGATTGTGACTATGTTTGTCTTATGTTGCCACATTATTTTTCCCACACTTGCCACACTTGCCTAACCTGAGTTGCTCAAATTGTTAGACACACTTTGGCTTGCCTAAGGGAATCTTGCCACAATTTTTGTGTCTATGACATGTGGGGTTCACTTCTAATAAAAAAATTCTTGTCTTAGGTGTGGCTTATAAAAAAGACTTATATTTAGGAATGGAGGGAGTAGAAAATATAAATAATAACGCATGTTGGGGCAACCCACGTTTCCGCTAATTTTAGCCGTGGGCTTGTTCACAATTTTTACGAGGGGTGGTTGTTCATTTAATGGAGGGACTTGTAGTACCAGACTTGAACGATACAAAGTGCGACCCGGCACACCGTAACACCACTTGGAACAAGCGGGTAGCTATCTCAAAAAACAATCAACAACTAAAAAAAACCGCGACCTGGCATGTAGTAGTACACAATTTTAAACGATTGTTTTGATGGAGTGAAAAAGGAAAACTACCCCACTACGTATATATAGGCCGGAGCCTCCGCGCTTGCTTGCTAGGGTTGCTCTATTCACACACTCTCATCCTCTCCAGATCTAAACAAGATAGGGGTAGTAACACTATCTTTCTCCCTTCAAAAAACACTGGCTTTCTATCCTCACCGCTAGTTACATATCAGGATGTATCCCCCTCCGCCGGTGACGGGGAGGAGGGGCAGCGTTTAGGCCGTCGTCGACAGCGAGGGAGGAGACCCACTGCCGGCCGCACCATTATCTCTGGCCGAGCGCCGGCGCTGGAGGTCCTCCGATCCCTTCGTCGTTGCCTGTGGGCGGATCCGGCCTCCCGCCGCCCACCTATCCACACCCCGACGACCTTCAGGTATATCTTCGTTCGAAACCGCCTTAGCTCTACTTCCCCAGCTCGCTACGTCGCTGCATGTGCATCATTTTCTACCTCTCAGCCCCTCTCGATCGGATGGTCCAACGTCACATATTTTTTTCTTCTATTGTTAGAGGTAAAGCTACTTCATGGAGTCGAATCTTGTACTCCCTCCGTCCGAAAATACTTGTCATTGAAATGGATGTATCTAGATGTATTTTAGTTCTAGACACATCCATTTTGATGACAAGTAATTCCGGACAGAGGGAGTACTTGGTTCAAACAAGAAATAAAGTGGGGGGTGGGGGAATTTAGTATGTACATCGGACTTGGTACAAACAGGAAGGAAAGGGGGTGAAAGTAGTACAGACTGGTCATCCAACCGGTCTCTTGGTCGAAAAGGGAAATATAGGGGTAACGCTGTACACAGTGGTATGACCAGGACTAGATTTGCTATCCACACATAGGAGTAGGTGGCTAGAGTGAACAAAAATGGGACCAACCCAGATATGTTTCTTGGATGTTTGTTTCTCGAGGCAACAAACTATGAATCACCACTTTATGCCCCTGTTTACGTACATGGCGCTGGACTGCTGGTGCACCCACTGTCCCATGCCCTTATACCAAATATTTAGGCTCCGTTCGGAATAAAGGGGCAGAAAACATAGGTCTTGATGAAAATAGAGGAATAGGAAAGGAATGTAGGTATAAAACTATGGAACAGCGAACCGGAGGAAACTCTCAGGAGAATGTGTTCGGATGGACTACGAAATGTACAGATTTGTTTTTTTAGAGTAGCATGCTTGGCAGTTTGAGATGCTATTTGTTTATTCAGCTGCACAGTGACTACTCTTGTCCTCACCTCACGTACCACACATAGGTTGATTTTTTTATTCCGGCAACACAGCACAGCAACCTGTCTAACGCATGGCAGCGAGCGCCTGCCTTGGGCTTCCGCCCAAAAAATGAGCAGCGCGTGGATGTTTCTAATCCTATGGAATCAGTACTACCAGACCAGCTTTCCTATGAAACACTATTCACCTTTCCCGTGTTCCGAACGGTTGGAAGGGAAAGAATACCGTAGGAATTGTGTTCCTACGAAAATCCTGCACCAAACCTGTGAACCGAACACAGCCTTAGCTATTCTTAATCTAATGTCCCTGGTAAAAATGAAGCCATGCCACTGTTATAAGCCATGACAAGTTTAGCCAAATGTTTTAGCCTGTAATTGTTTGAGACTCTGAATGTTTCTCTGTGCCTTTTTGTGCAAACAGGGATATCCAATTCACCTGGTTGCTGTTGTGACCTTTTGGTGCACTGCACAAAACTCTTCTTAAAAGAAGTGACTTTTGTGCTGTTTAACTGGAATGTCAGAATGGAACAGTTGGTTCATTTTGGTGGAACTGCACAAAGGGAGATCTGTGTTCCAATCCTCATCATCCATATTGGCGCCATAACCTTCCTTTAGGTAAGAATGATATTTAATGCATGTGTTCATCTCTATTTTCCGACTGCCATGAGAAAATAATGCTGTTTTTTACTAGTACACTTGTACTCCCTCACTGACAAAACCAATTCTGAATTAGAAGGCCAATCATGTACTTGGTTTCACCAACTGGTGAGGAGAAAGAGAAACAGAGCATGAAGAGGAGGAAGAAGAAGAATAAACAGTGCCAAGGCGATCTTGCTGAAGCCAGAGGCCTCAGTCGAGGCCATTCAAGGGCTCCGGCAACGACTACCTTACATGTGAGACGATCCTCCAGGGAGCCCTTCCACTTCTGCTGTCTCACTTAATTAATTAGGAGTACTTAAGTACCACTAATTTATTACTGCCTAATTTTCCTGTTGGAGTTAAACAAATCTTTAGTAGGACCCTATGCTGAATCATGTACGTGTGTATGTTTGTCTATGGAGGTGAATCATGTGGTGGAGCAGGGAGGGAATATTATTAGTGTCTAATAGTGCTATTATTTTGCATGTCAATTTATTGCCATTGGTTCAATGAGGCAATGTTTTGCGTATTGTCCATCATGAATTTGATGCTACTGTTTGAGTAATATGCTAATGTCTTCCTATCCTTTCTCACTAAGCTAATGAAGGTTTCACCTTGTTCCTACTTGTGCAAACAGGGATCATGTTGTGCCAATCATACATTTTAGTGGAACTACACAAGACAATACAATGAACTGTATCCCAGCCAGTGCTTTAACTCTGCTAGAAGTTCTTGATAATCTTTCGATATAATCTCAGCACTGGTAAACAAGAGTGATTTCAACCATACATTTGAAGTGCACAAAAATATATACTATTGTGTGATTCCAGTGAGTGCTTTATCATCTCTTATGGGACTACATGAATAAGCTTTTTTTCTCAGGTTGGTACGGGCCTAAGGCCTTCATCCATATTAGTTTGCTGTCATCTCTATTTGTATCATGCTACTGTCATGAGAAACTCCTTTATCTTTGCACGTTAAAGTTTTGCAACCTATGATAAATGGCAATGCTTTGAGTGTTGAGTTGAGCTAATTGGCACTGACTAAATAAACTAATACCTCTCTTTAAGCAAGACTACTATGTTGCTAACTTTACCCATTAAGATAATGAGGGTGCTTCTATTTGTTAGTGTATGTTTCATCAACTAGTCCCACTATTATAGTAATCTCACTCTCTCAATATATGTGTCAACAGGGATGCTCGATTTTGGTAGAACTGCACAAAAACTTTGTGCTTCATTGCCTCGACAACTTCCGTCCTTTCCTGTCAGTCGCTAATCTCCGCTTGCTTTCTTCCTTTGCTGTCAGTCGCTTGGCTGATCTCGGCTTCCAGTCAAAGGAAATAGTAATTGATATGCTACCTCACACAGGTTGGTACTGGTCTTTATCCTGATTATTGTGCCTGTCATATGTATTGGTAATTTGGTATTGTGCTACTGTTTGCCGATTTCATAAAGGAGTAATTTGGAGCCTGAACTCGCAGGCAAATCATTAGATAGGGTGATTTCAGTAGAACTGCACAAAATGATCAGATGGACAGGTACTTATGCTGCTGCTATGTACTCCAAAGTTCACTCAGACAAGCATCGATGTTGACAAGAAGTGCCTATATTCATTCGAGTATCAACCGGCGTCAACCAATTGTCAAACTCCGAGTATTGGGAGAGTGAACGCCAAAAATATTGCTTGGTGCATAGCCCAGGAAAACGCAGTCCAGTCTTTGGTCCCAACTTGTGCCTTTTGGTTATCGGAACATATGGTAGCGAACTATATGGCATGGAGTCTAAAGATTCCAGACAAGTTGGTTGACGCGTATATTCATCTGGCACTTAATTAGTCTGCACGCCAAGGATGCTCCATTTCAGTTGAACTGCACAAAAAATTTGGGTGGTTCATTTTCTCAACCGCCTCCTTTCTCGTCTGCAATGTAGAATTTTGGCGAGATACAGGACCAAGATGAGCCAGTAAACTAGTTGGATGAAAGTAGTGGCCAAGTTGCTCAAACCTCCCTCGGCACAAGGCCACTATTTGAGGATAAACCTACAAGCAAAGTTCAGATTGTCTGTGCTGCCTCTTATGTACTCGAAAGTTTACTCGTACAAGAACTAATTTTAGCAATAAGTACCTCCGATTGAACACCATTTACCAGTATGTACCCTAGGTAATTAAAGTTTGTCCATGGATCATATTGGCTGTGATCTCAATCATTTGGATGCATAAACATACTGAACATGTGTATATCTGAATCTTTTTGTGAATTATGTATGAATATTGTCGTGTGATCTATCAATCATTTGGATGCATAGATATGCTGAGCTTGTGTATATATGAATCTTTTGAGTTGTTGATAGTGAATGTTGGCTATGAATATGAACGTGTCCTGTGAACCTGAGTTTGATATGAATGTTTACCTTTTCTGTTGTATTTGTGTGTGAACTTGTTAGTATGCCTACTGTGGGGTATAAAACGCAGGTCTCTTACAAAAGTAATGCTGTGTCCAATTTATGTTTTCCCTTCTAACCACATTATATATGTTTATATTATTACTATTATCGTATATTTTATAGAGACTTATATATACATTATAAAACCATCCCACATGTTATTAACTTATAAAAGTAAATGTTTAACGGAAGTTGGCAAGGAAAATCCTGGTTGTTTTTGACTCACAGGCAAGGAAAATCCTAGTGATTGCGTACAAAAGCTTGCGAAGATTTTAAGGACCAATTTAATAATAACGCGCTCATTTTTATTTTGAGCAATAACTCGCTAATTTCTTAATTATATATATATATATATAATGTGCCTCTCCGGTTTATTATTTGATATTAATTGCTCCTTCTAACATAACATTATATATATAACGAGCCCACCTAATACGTGTATTTCAAGGAAGTGCAAATGGGCTGGGATTTCTTAGAAAATATAAATGGGCCTGGTTGACGCGAAATTATTTGTTCACCCAGCCCAGCAAATGCACTGTACATTCTAGAAAACATGGGTTAAATATATGCCACATTTTTGCAGGCTGACATGGGGGCCAATAGGTCGAAGCCTACGCAGGACGTTGTCAACTTGGTCAACAAATGATTGTGTCATCCACAACCATTGGATTTATATCCAACGGCCGGCATGCACCTTCAATCTCTCGTCTTCTTCCTCCAGCGTCGCTGGGACCGCCTGGTCCGGCCTCCGGCGGCTAGCGGCTCTGCTTAGCACGCATCACTGCGAAGCGCTACCCCACCGCCGGCCAGGCTACCCCTCCACCCCTCGACACCTCCTGTTATTCTCCACAGACTACAGCCCCACGCCGCAACAGAACCAGTTATAACCCTTCTCCTCCTCTCAATCTGCGACTCCACTGCCGCGTTTTCCCATCTCCGAGTCATTCCCGTCCGGGGCCTCGCCATCGTCCACCGCCTCGATGCGTTCGGTGCGGCGTGGTCAACAAATGAGAGTCATCGGAAGAGGACTGTACGTGGAGAGCCTGACGGCTGGGACCCACGAGGTCCATGGTCGCACGCAAGGAAAGTTCCTCCTTATTAAGCCGAAAAAAATGTTTCCTCCACCTGACAGCTAGGACCCACCGGCTGTATCTTCACACGGAAGGAAGTGCCTCCTTGTTTTGCGAAAAAAATTATTCATCCCGTTGACAGCTGGGACCCGTCAGATTTGGTGACTGACTTGTGGGCCTACTAAGCGGACATGTACGCACGGCTTTGTCAACTTAATCAACAAATGATTCTAGCAGCTGGACTGTCGGATGTTAATCCAACAGCCGTGCTCCTTCTTCAACCTCTGTTCTTGCTCCTGTCTCCCGTGGGCGGTACCGCGGCTGTGCTGCCGCGCACCCGAACCAGTGAAGTTTCCCACTCCTCGCCATCTGCAAATCCATTGCCCCGTCTTCCCCATCTCCGGGTCGTTCCAGTCTGGGTGCGCTCGGCACAGTGTGGTCAACATGGTCAACAACCGAGAGTCATCGGAAGATGACTGTACGTGAAAGGCTGACAGTGGGGACGCACCACGCCCATGGACGCATGCATGCAACGGGACGCGGCAAGGTCAACGTGGTCAAGGAACGACTTCCATCGGAAGTATACTGTACGTGGAGAGTCTCAGCTGGGTCCACGGCCGCAGCAAGTAAGTGCCTCCTTATTACGCAGAAAATAATGATTCCTCCAACTGACAGCAGGGACCCACTGGACGGGCCACCGTATTTTGCATAAAAAACGTTTGCCCCCTGACTGCTGGGACCCACCTGATGGGCCACCGTATTTCGTGAAAAAGAAGCCCCCCCACTGTCAGCTCGGACCCACCGGAAGTGCCTCCTTATTACGCACAAAAAAATGAATACTCCCCCGGCTAGCTAGGACCCACCTTGGTGGGAGGCTGACTTGTGGGCCTACTAAGTTGACGGGGACGAAGGGCTTTGTCAACTTAGTCAATATGAACGATTCTAGCTCCAGTGACCGTACGATGTCCATCCAACGGCCGTAGTGCTTCTTCAACCTCTGGTCTTCTTGCTCCAGCCGCCCAAAGCAGTGCCGGTTGTGCTGCATGCTCCTGCCTCCCGTGGCCGGTTGTGCTGCCGCGGAGGCCTCACCGCCCCCTACTATTCCCACCGCTGGCCAGGCCCTGCGGCGACGGCAGCCTCACACCGCAGCCGAACCAGTGAACCCTCGTACTCCTCTCCGCGCGGGCTTCCACTGCCGCGTCTTCCCCGGCTCCGCGTCGTCCCCTTCCTAGGCCTCGCCGTCGTCCACCACCGTCGTGCTCTCTGTGCGGCGTGGTCAACGTGGTCAAGGAACGACTTCCATCAGAAGAGTACTGTACGTGGAGAGGCTGACAGCTGGGTCCACGGCCACAGCCCAATTTTTTTGTAATTTGCCAAGTAAGTCGCTTTGTCAGGCGTGTTGGGCTGCAAATCTTTCAAGACGAGGAGAGCTTTCATTCGGCTGGCCGAGAAAATGGCCCATCAGTAATGAGAAATGGGTTGTACATTTTTAAAACACATCAAACCGTCAATTAGTTTCAAATATCTTTTTTTTTCATTTCGAGATTTTAAATTACATTAATTTTTATGCATGGAGAATTTGTTGTATTTTATATTGATATGCATTTATTTTTAAAATCAGTTTGAATGTGAGTCAAAATTTCGGGATTAAATACAGTTCGGACCGCACCGAAATATGAAAAATTTCGTATAATTTTTTAACCGTGGCCACAATATGGGCTGTAATGCTAACAAAAAGAATATGGGCTCCAAAAAAACCTTAATAATTAGCAAATGGGCTGTAAATTATTAGAAATAATGGCAGATGGGCTGTATGCTGTTTTCCATAGATTTGAGGCTTTCCTAAAAAAAAGGTTGACGCACAAGCAGTGACTGTTGGATGGCCATCCAACGGCCGTCGTGCTTCTTCAATCTCTGCTCTTCCTGCTCCAGCCGCTCAAACAAGCGCCGGCGGGACTGCCTGCTCCCTCCTCCCTGCGGCCGGCTCTGCTGCCGCGCAGGCCTCACCGCCCCACCATACTCCCATCGCTGGCCTAGCCATCCCTCTACTCACCCACACCTGCTGTTATTCTCCGGCGATGGCAGACGAACCAGTAAACCCTCGTATAGTCGTACTCCCCTCCGCGTGGGAAACAACTGCCGAGTCTTCCCTGCCTCCGTGTCGTTCCCTTCCTAGGCCTCGTCTTCGTCCACCGCCCTGGTGCTCTCGGCGCGGCCTGGTCAACATGGTCAACGACCGACATGCATCTGAAGTGGACTGTACGTGGAGAGGCCGACAGCTGGGTCCACGGCCGCACGCAAGGAAATGCCTCCTTATTACACGCAAAATAATGATTCCTCCACCTGACATCACGGACCCACCGAAAGGGCCTCTGTATTTCATGAAAAAAACGTTACCGCCGCTGACAGCTCGGACCCACCAGCTATATCTTCGCACGCGAGGAAGTACCTCCTTATTACGCACAAAAAAATGAATACTCCCCCTGTTAGCTGGGACCCAGTATAGTGGCAGACTGACTTGTGGTCCTACTAAGTTGACGGGGACAGAGGGCTTTGTCAACTTAGTGAATATGCACGATTCTAGCTCCAGTGACCGTACGATGTCCATCCAATGGCCGTAGTGCTTCTTCAACCTCTGGTCTTCTTGCTCCAGCCGCCCAAACCAGTGCCGGTCGTGCCTCGTGCTCCTGCCTCCCGTGGCCGGCTGCGATGCGGCGGAGGCCTCACCCCCTCCTACTACTCCCACCGCTGGCCAGGCCATCCCTCTACTCACCCACACCCCCTGTTATTCTGCGGTGACGGCAGCCTCACACCGCAGCGAACCAGTGAACCCTCGTACTCCTCTACGCGTGGGCATCCACTGCCGCATCTTCCCCGGCTCCGCGTAGTCCCCTTCCTAGGCCTCGTCGTCGTCCACCGCCCTGGTGCTCTCGGCGCGGCGTGGTCAACGTGGTCAAGGAACGGCTTCCATCGGACGTGGACTGTACGTGGAGAGGCTGACAGCTGGGTCCACGGCCGCAGCAAGGAAGTGCCTCCTTATTACGTGCAAAATAATTATTCCTCCATCTGACAGCGGGGACCCACCGGACGGGCCACCATATTTCGCGAAAAAAACGTTTGCCCCTGATTGCTGGGACCCACCAGCTACATCTTCGCACGCGAGGAAGTGCGTCCGGGCAAAAAAAAATTGATTCGCCCCCTGACTACTGGGACCCACCAGCTACATCTTTGCAGGCAAGGAAGTGCCTGACAGTCGGGACCCACCTGGTCGAAGCGTACGTAGCGTTGTCATTCTGGTCGCGAACGTGTACGTACATATATACTGGTGGATGTAGAGGCGCGCACGTGTCGTAGTAGAGGCGCGTACGTGTCGTAGTAGAGGCGCGCACGTAGCATGTACACGTACGTACAGCGGCCAGGGTGCAAGAAAGAAAATACGGCCACGTATGTGTACATACGGGCGGGGTCTCGAACGCCTACTCGCGCATACGTACGGCCAGGGCTCGTGTACATGGCTGGGTCGGAACGGAGAAACAGCGTCGTCGTCGTGTTCATGGGGAGGCAACGGAATGCGTCGTGTTCATGGGGAGGCAACGGAATGCGTCGTGTTCATCGGGAGGCAACGGAACGCGTGGGAGCCAACCGGCTGGGTCGAAACGGAATGCGTGGTCGTGTTCATCGGGAGGGCTTGGATGGAACAGGCGATGGAAACGAGGCCTGGCGTACCGCACAACGGAGGAAACGGACCTCCTACGTTCGGAACGGGGTCCTGTTGACCGGGAGGGGTGTGGCGTACCGCAAAACGGAGGAAACGGACCTCCTATGGTCGAAACGGGGGTCCTGTTGATCGGGAGGGGTGTGGCGTACCGCAAAACGGACGAAACGGACCTCCTACGGTCGAAACGGGGGTCCTGTTGATCGGGAGGGGTGTGGCGTACCGCAAAACGGACGAAACGGACCTCCTACGGTCGAAACGGGGGTCCTGTTCATCGGGAGGGGTGTGGCGTACCGCAAAATGGGACTCCACGGGATACTGTTCATCTCCACCGTCGACCTCCTCCAGCCTCCACGGGCTACCGTTGACCTCCTCCAGCCTCCACGGGCTCCTATTCATCCAGCCTCCACCGTGCGCTACTCCACCGGCTACTGTTCAACCACCCCTCCACGGGCACCCCTCCACCGTCTACTGTTCATCCAGCCCTCCACACCACAGGGTCCTGTTCAACCACCCCTCCACGGGCACCCCTCCACCGTCTACTGTTCATCCAGCCCTCCACCACACCACGGGGTCCTGTTCATCCAGAGGCAACGCCACCGCTCACTGTTCATCCAAACCCCCCCGCAACGCTCACTGTTCATCCCAGAGGAAGCATCGATCGGCTTCAGTTAGCAGCAGTAGCGAAGGAATCGCTTGATCGGGTTCAGTTAACAGCCATCGATCGATCGCTCGGGTTCAGTAACGCGTAGCCTGCAGTGCAATCGCTTGGGTTCAGTTAGAGCCCAACGCTTCGCTCGGGTTCAGTTAGAGCCAACGCCTCGCACACACACGCGTACGTGTATGAGAGAAACGCGCATCGCTCGGCCCCGACCTCCCACCGTAACCGGGAACTCCTCGAAATTTTCCTCGCCCTCGCTTCTACCACGGTTTTTTCCGAAGAATGTCATGCAGCTGCGTCTTCGGCCCGCCCAGGACGAAAAGCCCATTTTCTGTCATGATTTTTTGTCATAGAATTAGGAGCCCACCACATCTATGATGATACCGGGTTTTGTCACAATTATCGTCATGGAAGTGTCATATGTATGACAGAAAAAAATTTCGTTCGGCCCAAAATGTCACGGATGTGTCTTTCTTTTGTAGTGGACTTGCGCCGCCCAGGCGGCAGCAGACGAGTTGGACCACCTGGAGGGCGACGAGTGTCACTTCATGACGGAGCGCGTTCAGCAGCTCCTCGACGCGGCCGCCGCGCAGCAAGAAGCCGGCCGCCGCGTCGTGGAACCCCGCCTGCAAGCTCAAAGCCTCCCCCTAGCCATGAGCATGGGGCGACATCCCGATCGCCGGCAGATGCCGCTCGCGACCGACGGGACCAAGAGCCGGCTGCTAGCCGTAGCTGCACTCGCATCACGATCGAGCACGACCGAGACAGCCACCCTCCATGGAACGGCGGAGCGATCGTCCGCCTCCTCCTCGAAGGGAGAGGCGCGCCTCCCCACCGCTTGTTGAGCACCCGACTCTCGAAGGACGGCTAGGCCCCCGTGAAGGAGTCAGAGAGAACAACGCCCGCCACCGGATCGAGCGGCTTGCTCGGTCCCTGGCGGTAGAAGAAGAAGATGCAATCGGCCCGACCTGTTTTGGCCCCCGCATCCGCGACGAGCCCTTCCCCAAAGGGTTCTCGCTCCCTCGAGACACTCTCAAGTACAATGGCTCCATGAAGCCGGAAGATTGGCTGGTTGACTACTCCACAGCCGTCAGCATAGCAAACGGCAACAAGCGTGTTGCCGTGAAGAACGTTCCGCTCATGCTCCAGGGCACGGCCCAGACATGGCTGAACAGCCTCAAACCCTACAGCGTCAACAGCTGGCTGGACTTCGCCGATGTCTCCATCCGCAACTTCACCAGCACCTACATGCGGCTGCCCAAGCCCCGCCAGCTCTCTCTGTGCGTCCAAGGCCCGACCGAGTCCACCCGCGACTACTTGACGCGGTGGGCTGAACTGTGCAATTCCTGCGAAGGGGTGCACGAGGTGCAAGCCATAGAGCACTTCACCGCTGGGTGCAGAGAAGGCACCTTGCTCAAGCACCGGCTCCTCTGCGACGAGCTAGCCACGCTCGATGAGCTGCTGATCATAGCAGACAAGTACGCCACTGCCGACTCCTCCATGAAGTCGGAGCTCCGGGTGGACACGTCCGGGAAGGTGCTCCCTCCTGCTCCTCAGACGCCGGCTGGTGACTCCAGTCGGCGCCAGCAGCCGAATGGCAACAAGCGCAAGGCCCCGCAGCCGGCTTCCACCAGGCGACAGGTGGCGACAGTTGAAGACCAGCAGCCGGAGGGACAGCCTGGCCCCAAGCGATAGAAGGGCGGCAAGCTTGCTTGGTTGCCCGCCTTCCCCTTCGAGCAAACCCTTGATGCTCCCTGCAAGTTCCATAGCGGCGCGAAGCCGTCCAAACACACCACCCGGAAGTGCCACTGGCTCACCCGAATTGCCAAGGACGAAGGGCTGCCGCCTCCGCCTGCCGGTCCGTCGCCTCCGCCTCCTTAGCAGCCGGCGGCTCGCCCAATCGCCGCCATCCAAGACGAATTCCTCAAAGAGCATGGAGCCTACGTCGTCTTCCCCAGTGTGGCCGACGACAAGCACAGCTGGCGTCAGCAGCACCGCGAGGTGAATGCTGTCGCCTCTGAACTCCCAGAGTTCATGCACTGGTCTGAGAGGCCCATCAGTTGGAGCCGCGCCGACCACCCGGAGGTGAGGCCTTCTCCGGGTTCCTACACCATGGTGCTGGATGCCACCTTCTTAACAGAGAGGCAAGCCTGCCGCTTCTCCTGAGTCCTGATAGTCGGTGGTAGCAGCATCAACATCCTCTACCGCGACACCCTGGAGAAGCTGTGCATCATGGAGAAGCAGCTCCAGCCCAGTCGGACTGTCTTCCGCGGCATTGTACCTGGCCTTTCCTGCTCCCCAATCTGCAAGATCAAGATAGACGTCCTCTTCGGAGACAAAGATCACTTCCACCGTGAGCCAATCTGGTTCGAGGTGGTTGACCTGGAGAGCCCCTACCATGCGCTCCTAGGCCGGCCTACTCTGGCCAAGTTCATGGCGGTACCGCACTACTCCTACCTCAAGATGAAGATGCCGGGCACCGAGGGCATCATCACCACAGCCGGCGACTACCGGAAGTCGGCCGCATGTGCTACCGCCAGCAGTCGGTTGGCCAAGGCCCTCGTCATCGCCGCAGAGAAGCGACTCCTTGACCGGGTTGTGGCCATGGCTAGCAAGCAGCCGGACCTGTCGCCAGACCCCAAGGAGTCGGAGACCCAGGGCTCTTTCCAGCCGGCCAAAGATACCAAGAAGATACCCTTGAACCCGGAGCACCCAGAGAGGCACGCTATCGTGGGGACCAACCTCGATAGCAAATAGGAAAGCGAGCTTGTCGATTTCCTCCGTGAGAATCGGGACATCTTTGCATGGTCTCCCAAAGACATGCCGGGTGTTCGGACGGATTTCGCCGAGCACAAGCTACACGTCCGATCGGATGCAAAGCCGGTCAAGCAACCCCTCCGCCGCCTGTCTGAAGAGAAGAGAAGAATTGTTGGTGAAGAGATAGCCTGGCTTCTGGCAGCCGGCTTCATCATGGAAGTGTTCTACCCGGACTGGCTTGCCAACCCAGTCCTCTTGTTGAAGAACAACAACAAGTGGTGCATGTGTATTGACTACACTAGCCTCAACAGAACCTTCCCTAATGATCTGTTTGCCTTTCCTCGAATAGATCAAGTGATTGACTCCACAGTCGGATGCGAGCTGCTGTCTTTCCTTGATGCCTGCTCCGGCTACCACCAGATCAAGCTGAACCCGGCCGATCGGCCGAAGACCGCCTTCATCACACCATTCGGAGCCTTCTGCTACCCGACCATGACGTTCGGCTTGAGAAATGCTGGCGGCACGTTTCAGCGTTGCATGCCGAAGTGCCTCCTCAAGCAACTCGGCAGAAATGCCCACGTCTATGTAGACGACATTGTGGTGAAGACAGAGAAGCGCGGCACCCTCCTGGAGGATCTCAAGGAGACCTTCGATAATCTGCGCAGCTTTCAAATCAAGCTCAACCCGGAGAAGTGTGTCTTCGGAGTCCCAGCCGGCCAGCTCCTTGGATTCCTTGTCTCTGAACGCGGCATCGAGTGCAACCCTGTGAAGATCAAGGCCATCGAGCGGATGGAGAGACCCACCCGGCTGCGCGACGTTCAGAAGTCACCGGGTGCTTGGCATCTCTCAGCCGGTTCATCAGTCGGCTAGCGCGAGAAGGCTCTTACCCTGTACTAGCTAATGAAGAAAACCACTCACTTCGAGTGGAACGACAAGGCAGACGAGGCCTTCCTCCAGCTCAAGAAGATGCTGACCACGCCACCTGTCCTGGCGGCTCCGGCTGCTAAGGAGCCCATGCTCCTCTACATCGCCGCCACCAGCCGGGTGGTCAGCACCGTGATCGTGGTCGAGCACCCAGAAGACGGCAATGCACAGCAGGTCCAGAGGCCCGTCTACTACCTGAGTGAGGTACTATCAGCCTCCAAGCAGAACTACCCCCACTACCAGAAGATGTGTTACGATATGTACTTTGCTGCCAAGAAGCTCAAGCAGTACTTTCAAGTGCACTCCATCACGGCCGTCTGCACCGCCCCACTTGCCGAGATCATAGGCAACAGAGATGCATCAGGCTGGGTGGCGAAGTGGGCTATCGAGCTAGCTCCCCACACCATCCTCTACCAGCCCCGCATCGCCATCAAGTCCCAAGCGCTGGCCGACTTCCTCTCGACTGGGCCGAGACCTAGTACCTGCCGCCAGCGCCGGATTCCACCCATTGGCGGATGCATTTTGATGGCTCGAAGATGCGCACCGGTCTGGGAGCCAGCATCATCCTCACCTCTTCCAAAGGCGACAAGCTTAGATACACGCTGCAAATTCACTTTGCCGCCTCCAACAACATGGCCGAGTACGAGGCACTCGTCCACGGGCGCTGACAGGCCAAAGAAATAGGCATCCACCGAGTGCTGTGCTACGGCGACTCAGACTTGGTGGTCCAGCAGTCGTATGGCGACTGGGATTCCAAGGATGCAAACATGGCGAGCTACCGCTTCCTTGTCCAGCAGATCAGTGGGTACTTTGACGGGTGCGAGTTCCTCCACGTGCCATGGGCCGACAACAAGTAAGCAGATGCCCTAGCACGGATTGGCTCCACCTGGCAGGCCATACCAGCCGGCGTCTCCCTCCAGTGCCTCCGCAAGCCATCTATCAAGCCCTCGCCGGAATCAGAGTCCATCTTCGTGCCGACTGACCCCGGAACAGTCGGATCTGGCTTGGGGACTGCAGCAGTCGGCACGGGGACTTCAGCAGGCTGACTAGGGACAACATCAGTCGCACCCGGCCCGGGAACTTCACAACCCGGCCCGGGGGCTGCAGCAATCGGTGCGGGGACTTCGACAGGTGGCTCGGTGTAGGATCGAAAGTATGTCTAGAGGGGGGGTGATTAGACTACTTGACCAAATAAAAATCTAGCCTTTTCCCAATTTTAAGTCTTGGCAGATTTTAGCAACTTAGCACAAATCAAGTAATCAACCTACACATGCAATTCTAAGAGTATAGCAGCGGAATGTAAAACAATTGCATATGAAGGTAAAGGGAGGAGTTTGGAGGGAGCAAACGCAATGTAGACACGGAGATTTTTTACCCGTGGTTCCGATAGGTGGTGCTATCGTACATCCACGTTGATGGAGACTTCAACCCACGAAGGATAACGGTTGCGCGAGTCCACAGAGGGCTCCACCCACGAAGGGTCCACGAAGAAGCAACCTTGTCTATCCCACCATGGCCATCGCCCACGAAGGACTTGCCTCACTAGGGTAGATCTTCACGAAGTAGGCGATCTCCTTGCCCGTACAAACTCCTTGGTCTAACTCCACAATCTTGACAGAGGCTCCCAAGTGACACCTAGCCAATCTAGGAGACACCACTCTCCAAAAGGTAATAGATGATGTGTTGATGATGAACTCCTTGCTCTTGTGCTTCAAATGATAGTCTCCCCAACACTCAACTCTCTCTCATAGGATTGGATTTGGTAGAAAGATGATTCGCTCATCTCGGTTGGACCGAAACGTTACGAAGGGAAACAGAGAGGTTGCAATCCCATCTTGGTGAGACCGAGATCCCTATTGGTGAGACCGAAGTGACTAGGGTTTGTGACAGTGGCTATGTTAAGTGAACTCGGTGGCGCCGGATAGAAGATTTCGGTGGGGCCGAGTTTGACTTTTGGTTTGGGACATATGTGGATATGAGAAAGTAGTTGAGGGTTTTTGGAGCATATCACTAAGCAATTTGAGCAAGTAACTCATGAAGCAACACCTCACCCCCTTTTAATAGTATTCGCTTTTCCTATGGACTCAATGTGATCTTGGATCACTAAAAGTAAATTGTAGAGTCTTGTGCTTTGAGCTTGAGCCAATCTTTTGTCCTAAGCATTTTGAGGGGTCCACTTTCTAATCCATGCCATGCCAATCATTGAGCTTTCCTGAAATATTTATCTTAAAAATAGCATTAGCTCAATGAGCTATATGTTGTTAGGAATTACCAAAACCACCCAGGGATAGTTGCACTTTCAATCTCCCCCTTTTTGGTAATTGATGACAACATATAGATCAAAGCTTCGACAAATGATCATAAGATTGAAAACATCATCGCTTTGAGAAGTATGTGATAAGCAAGAGCTCCCCCTAAATTTGTGCATTATTTAAAATTTGCTTTTGAATGCAAATGCACAATCGATTAGGATCATGGGTTACTCTTCCATGTCACATACATCTTGGTGGAGCGCTCAAAATGATAGAAATTAAAAGCATGCACTCATCACCAAGCAAGTGAATGATCATATATAAGATATAAAAGATAGTATCATCCAAACAAGCATTAAGGTAGCAAATGATCGACCACATGATCAAACAAGTATCTCACACAATAAAAAGTTCAACCAAAAGCAAGAGAGATTAAAAGCAAGACACTCTCTCTCGAAGCCTATGATCTATACATATTTCTCCCCCTTTGGCAACAAGTTACCAAAAAGTTGAAATATGCGTAGTGCTATGCGTATCTCAGGCTTGGTCATCGGGAGGTGGTGTAGGGAGAACTCCCAGGACGAAGTCATCTGTGGATGTAGTTGGAGCTGGTGGAGTGGCTGTTGGAGGTGGCACTGGAGCTGTAGCTGCTGGTGCTAATGCTGTAGCTCTAGAATCTCTCACTGGCACTGCAGCAGACCTCTGTCCTCTAGGCACTCGCTCAAATGCATCAGTAGTTGCCTTGCCTCTCTTCTCTTCTACTTGCTCCTGAAGCTGCTCAACTGCTGTTTGAATGTCAGTTACCTTCAAATCAAGATCATAAAATTTGGTTTCTATGATCCTCTCCAAGCTCTCCTGGTTTTGAGTCAGGGTGGCCAAGCCCTTCTCAATCCTCAGTGTAGACTGGATCAGATATCCAAGTTGATCTTGCTTGCTCTTCAAGAAAACTTGAGATGCCTCTTCAACACTTGGCATCTTGGTAGCTTTCTCACCCTTTGCTTTGGCTCTCTTCTCCTGTACTTGCTCAGATGTGGGGTCTTCCTCATTCATCACAATAGTGTTGTCTTCAAAATCAGGATGTAAGGGTAGATGCTCCTTATCCAACATATATGTTCCTGTGCCCATCTTGGAGTTGATGAGCTCCTGAATGTGTGGAGCATACCCACAGCTTCTCTTCTGATCAGCAGCTGTCCTCTTGATTGTTTCTACAATCAAACTCATAACCTTGAACTTTTGAGGGACATCAAAAAGCTAGAGCAGGTTGATAGAATGCCCTCTGATCATCTTGTGATCTCCTGACTTGGGTAGTAGAGTGTGCCTAAGGATTGTGTTGATTGTAGGCAGACCAGACAACAAGAAATGTACAGATCCAAGCTTGTGAGTCTCCAAAGCCTTATCTGGGATCTCCTTGTACATGTTTGCCATGGTGTTGTGGTCCTTCTTCTTGGTGGCATACACATCCAAGTCATCTTCATGTTTTCAGGGGCATTGATCAGCTTGGCCCACTCCTCAACTATGGATTTGTACCTTGTACCCTCAGACATCCACACTATCCTTCCATCTGGATAGAAGTGGGCAATGGAGTAAAACTGCATGATCAGCTCATCATTCCATTTGGTGAGCTTCTGACCAACAAATTTGTCAACTCCACATGCCTTGAAGCTGTCATAAACACCTGGATAGTGATCTTCTTCTTCCTTGATGTATTCCCAATCCACCCATTTCATGTCACATACAATGGGCTTCTTGTCAAGCAAAATAGTCTCATAGAAGTCTTGTTGTTCCTTTGTGTGAAACCTGCAATCAACTGCTGTCCTCCTCCTGATAGCATAAGGATCAGACTATCTCCAAAATCTCAGTCCAGCATCCTTTCTGATACGCATGTCTTCAGCTACTGGATGAGCATCATTATGGTCAGGAATTTTGGTCTTCAACTTTCTCAAACCAAGTGAATCATCTTCCTCTTCTTCAGCTTGAGGCACTGGGGCCTTGTCCTTTTCCTCAGTAGGTATATTTCTGGTGTTCCTCTTGGGTTTAGTGGGCTTCTGAGTTGGAGCTTTGGGAGCAGACTTGGGCTTAGATGGAGCAGCCCCTGCCTTTATAGCATCTCCCATAAGCTTGTGAGCTTTGGGTGCTGGTGCAACATCCTCTTCCTCTTCCTCTTCTTCAGAGGGATCTCTCATCATGGAGGACTTCCCAATAACTCTGGCAATGGTCTTCTTGACCCTTTCCTTTCTCTTCTTGCCTTCACCAACTTCTTTGGGTTCAAGAGTGAACTCCATTGTGTCTTGAGTAGAGGCTCTGGCCTTAGACATAGGAATTCTCCTGGCTGGTGCCTTCTTGTTCAATCCTGGCTTTGTTGCAGCAGCTGTGCTATATTCCTTTTTCAGCACCTTCTTCTTGGAGCTTACTTCCTCCTCAGTGGCAACATAATCCTCATCCTCAGATTATGAGGTTCTCTTCTTCCTAGATCTGGTGGCTGCCTTTGGCAAGTTGCTGGGAGTGCTCCTGCTGCCATCATCAGAAGTGCTAGAGGGGTCTGAGCCCTCACTCATCTGCACATGTTCCTCTGACCTGTTCTGACTGTCACGCTGATCAGACATTTCTGCAAAATTACTGACAGCAGACCCTGTGAATAGATATAGATGAGGTAGAGCGGATGAGCATCACAAAGTGCAGAGTTTTTGCAAAACTTATGACTTAAAAACTTAGTTTTAGTTCTCCACAGAAAGCATTTCGGAGCTACCGATTTGTAAACTCGGTGATACCGAAGCAGCTTTTGGAACCTAAACTAGTGAACTCGGTCAGACCGAGTCACAGTTCAGTGGAACCGAGACTGCTAGGGTTAAAGAATCGAACTCGGTCACACCGATTTGCAGTTTTCGGTCAGACCGAAAGTGCAAGTGCAATGGCCTAAGCCAAATCGGTGAGACCGATTTCTACAATTCTGTCGGTCTGAGATGAGTTCGGTGGAGACCTAACCCTAAATCTTCAAATCAAATCTAACCTAAAGGATGTTTTCAATGGATAGTGTTTGCATACGTGGTGATGATCATGGCAGAGCAATGTGCTATGAATCAGAGTTAAAAGAATAGCACAAAGGATCGAACTCGTACCCTAGTTCGGCGGAGTTCGCTACGGCGGCAACGGAGGGGCAGAATTCCGTTGACAGCGATGGAAACCAGCAGCGAGAGGTCGCTGGCGGCAAGAAAATGATCCGGAGACCCGAGGCGGCAGAGCAGGATACGCGCGGGCTGAGAGGTTTCGAAGAAATTTCCCAAATCTCACCCGTGTGTTTATATATCCCGACCCTGTCGGTGTGACCGAGTGGAACAACTCGGTGGCACTGAGATGCAGAATCGCAAGCGGTTACTGCAACTCAGTGTGACCGAAAAGTTCAAATCAGTTGCACCGAGATTCAAAACCTAGATCAACTTAGTGATCTCGGTGTGACCGAAATGTATGACTCGGTCATACCAAAATACACAAAGAGGTTTTGGAAGTTTAAGTCTATGACGAGTCGAGGACTCCGAGTGCTCCTGACACAGAGTGGTTCGAATCTGACTTGATCAAACTTTGTGATGTAGCATGAATAGAGTTTGAGACAAGAAAAGCATAGATAGCTAGAGGGAGTTCTTAGGCATTCTTGTCCATCCATTTGGCAAAAGAGAAAAAGCCAAACAATCAAAACAACAAATGGATGTCCTCGAATGAGTAAAATATGCATCCAACATGCTCACACAATAAAATGACAAATGAAATATGTGACAAAGCATGCACAATCACTCTAGCATCTATCAAGCAATTTGGCAATGACTAGGTCATCTATATATGAGTATATTGACTTCGGAGTCAAATGAGAACATTTGATCATAGGTCATACTCATCGTTTAAGCACAAGTGGGGTTGCCACTTTTACATAAAGCATTGTTGTGCTCACATCATTAGAGTTGCTTTAGCTCAATTGATTAGAGTAAAGCTCCCCCTAGATGTGATATCCCCCCTAAGAGGGATGAACTAACCTTGGGTTTTGTCGATGATGACTTCATGTAGGTGTTGAAGATGTAGACGCTCAATGTTGATGTTGATCATTCGGAGCAATCCTTTGGAGTGAGTTGCACTTACAATACCTACCCGGGTTAGTCCTGTCGGCGTCCTGGGAACGGGGGGTCCCCAGACTTGCCTGCCTGCGGCCCACGGCGTGGCTAAGCCAGGAGGCTGTACGACCCATCTTCATCAACAAGGTATCCAAGACTCTCGCGAGGGGCCAAGCCTCGCGAGGCGGACGACGCAAGACCTCCTCAGGAGTGGCCTAGTCAGGCAGGCTCACGAGGAGCAGAGATATCAAGGTGGGGCAAACCTCATGAGGCTCTCGTGACGTGAGCCGTGACGATCGGCGCCAGGCGGGCGACAGGCGGGCGCCAGCGCGCGTAGCGTCCTTGTTTCCTCTTTGGTGCTAAGGAAGCAGGCGCAGGCGAGGAGTACCGAGGCATCGGGCAAAGGTTGCTATATTGGTGCAACGAGACCAAGACCAGAAGGATGGCAAGACGGAGGTCATCGTGGAGCCCAAGACGGCGTCACCACCAGAGCCTTTCGCAAGCGAAGACCACTTTTGTCAGGATAGCTTGTACTAGCTGCCCCCTTCAAATTTGCCCGTCGTTGTTGGCTCCCTTCCCGCTCAATATTTGGGAAGAGGACCGGGGCCTATATAAGTAGAGCTAGCCACCACCGTAGGGGCATCGATCAGTTCATCCAGCTCTCACCCGCTAGGTCACCAAGCACAAGAACACCTCAACCTCAGGAGGCTGTTCTTCCCTCTGTACTGTTCATCATCAGCCCAAGAGGCAATCCACCACCACCACACTGGAGTAGGGTATTACACCACAACAGTGGCCCGAACCAGTATAAATCTCGTGTCTCTTTGTGTTGTGAGTGCGTCGAGTTCGTCCACGAGATCTTAGCGAGCTAGGGCGTAGATCGGTAGGAGGGAAAGACTTCGCGCGCACCCCAGTGTTTGAACCTTAAGGGTTTGCCGGAACCCCACATCCAACATTTGGCGCGCCAGGTAGGGGTGCACCGGAGCTCCTCTCCACCAACCTGCGCGCCGCGCCGCCGCACTTCGCCCCTATGGCAGGTGCCCCGCCATCCACCTCTGCGGCCGACACCAACAACGGGGCGTCTGGGTACCGAGCCCTAGCCCCCGCCCTACGGCGAGTGCGATGGCCGACCAAGTTCAAGCCAGAGATGCCACCGCGTTACCACAGCGTGGCAGACCCGACGCCGTTCCTGCTGGCATACGAGGAGGCTGTCCTCGAAGCCGGTGGCGACGACAAGATCATGGCCAACTGGTTCCCCATGGCCCTCGCCGGCGAGCCGCGCGCCTGGCTGCTCAACCTCCCGGGATACACGGTGGCCTCCTGGGGGGAACTCCGCGACCTCTTCACCGCTCGCTACGCGGTGCCGGCGCACCACGCAGTCGCGGCCCTACTGGGCGGCTCTCAAGCACCACCTTCAGATCGCTGCGTCAAGCCATTCCTCCGTTAGGTCGGGGCCACATCCAAGCGCCCGGGGGCTCCGCCGGGTTGGGCCGCGCCAGAGGCCGACCTCACCTTCGGCTTAGAAGACCACCCCGACTCCACCGCCGGCTCCGGAATGCTCCCGATGCTCTGCACGCCCACCATCTGCAACGTGGCCGTTACCAAGACCCTCATCGACGGCGGTGCTGGCCTCAACTTGCTCTCCGTAGAAGCCTTCAGCCTTCTTCACGTGCCGCTCGAGCGGCTCGGCCTCTGCAAGCCCTTCTCGGGAGTGGGTGGTGGAGCTGCTCACTCTCTGGGGCAGATCCGCCTCCCTGTCACCTTCGGCACACGCGAAAACTACCGCACCGAGCTGGTGGACTTCGACATCGCCCGCATCGGTCTCCCGTACAACGCCATCCTCGGGTACCCGGCTCTCGCTCAGTTCATGGCGGCGACTCACCCGGCCTACAACCTCATGAAGATGCCAGGGAGCAAGGGTGTCCTCACCATCAAGGGGGACACTAAGGAGGCCGTGACAGCGCTCAAGCTCGCCTTCAAGACCGCGGTAGCAGCACAGCCCGCCGGCGCCGGTACCCCCGAGGCCAAGGAGGCCGCGCCTACCAAGAAGAAGCAGCTGTTCACCCAAGACAAGGCGGAAACCAAGCAGGTGCCAGTCAACGAGGACGGGTCTTCAGGAGCCACCTTTACCATAGGAGCCGGCCTTAACCCGGGACAAGAAGAAGCCTTGGTGAGGTTCTTGCGCGCGAACAAGGAGATATTTGCGTGGGAGCCCAATCAGCTGGTAGGGGCCCCGAGGGAGGTGATCCAGCACCATCTAAGGGTGTGCCCCAACATACGCCCCGTGAAGTAGCAAGCAAGATGACAGTCCACTGAGAAGCAAGCCTTCATCGTCCAAGAGACTCGCAAGCTGGAGGCGGCGGGTGCCATCCGAGAAGTTCGATATCCCGAATGGCTGGCGAACCCCGTCGTAGTGCCGAAGAAAGGCGGGAAGGAACGGATGTGCGTCGACTTCACCAACCTCAACAAAGCCTGCCCCTAAGATCCATTCCCACTCCCGCGCATCGACCAGATTGTCGACTCCACCGCCGAGTGTGACCTGCTGTGCTTCCTGGACGCATTCTCAGGGTATCATCAGATCAACATGGCGGTGGAAGATGTGGAGAAGACAGCCTTCCTGACACCATGTGGGGTGTACTGCTACACCTGCATGCCCTTCGGGCTGCGCAACGCGGGCACGACCTTTCAGCGGTTGATGCACATCGCCCTGGGGCGGCAGCTCGGGAGAAACACAGAGGCCTACGTCGATGACATAGTGGTAAAGTCTCGCGAGGCGAGGACATTGATTCAAGACTTGGAGGAGACCTTCGAGAGCCTGCGCCAAGTGAACTTGAGGCTTAACCCGGAGAAGTGCGTGTTCAGCGTCCCCTCTGGCAAGCTGCTGGGTTTCCTCGTATCCCACAGAGGGATCGAGGCGAACCCAGAGAAGATCAAGGCCATCGAGGACATGAGCCCACCACAGACCCTCAAAGAGATGCAGAAGCTAGCAGGGCGGGTGACCGCGTTAGGGCGTTTCATCTCCAAACTGGGAGAGCGCGCCTTGCCCTTCTTCAAGCTCATGAAGAAGAAGGGCCCGTTCGAGTGGACCCCGGAGGCCGACCAGGCCTTCCAAGACCTCAAGAAATACCTTACCAGCCCCCCGGTGATGGTGGCACCACGACCTCTCGAGCCTCTGGTACTCTACCTTGCCGCCACCCCGTACTCCGCCAGCGCGGCGCTGGTGGCGGTTCGGGAGGAGCGCTAAGCCAAGGGCGCGCTGCGCCAAGCCGGAGCTGAAGTGGGGCAGGGTCAGGAGGGCGCAACAAAGGCATCAGCGGTGGAAGACCAAGCTCAGCAAGGCAACATCGCAGAAGCTCCTGAGGACAGTCAGGTCTCAGGAACCCCTCCACCGCAGTATATGCCCCGATCTCTGCAGGACCCGAGCCTCGACAGTGTGCCAGCCCTCGTCGAGCACCCGGTGTACTTCGTCAGCATCGTACCGCGGGACGCGAGGGCACGCTACCCCATGCCCCAGAAACTCCTGCTCGCACTCCTGGTGGCCTCACGCAAGCTACGACACTACTTCCAGGGCCACCCCATCAAGGTCATCTCAGCCTACCCATTGGAGAGGGTACTCACGAGCCCTAACTCACCCGGAAGGGTCGCTGAGTGGAACATCGAGTTGCAAGCATTCCAGTTGGAGTTCAGCACTACCAGGGTCATCAAGGGGGCCGCGCTCGCTGACTTTGTGGCAGAATGGACGGGTGCCCCGACACTTGAGGAAGGAGAAGACCGGTCCACCTCCCCAGGAAGCGAGGCTCCAGACGGCTGGGTCATGTATTTCGATGGCGCCTTCACGCACTAGGGCACAGGGGCTGGAGCAGTGCTCATCTCGCCCACTCAGGACAAGCTCTACTACGTCGTGCAGCTCTGCTTTCAGCACGGCGAGAAGGTCTCCAACAATATCGCAGAATACGAAGGCCTCATAGCTGGCCTGAAGGCTGCAGCGGCTCTAGGGGTGAAGCGCCTCACCGTCAGAGGCGACTCGCAACTCCTCGTCAACTTCTCCAACAAGGTGTACGAGCCGAAGGACGAACATATGGAGGCCTACCTCGCGGAGGTGCGCAAGATGGAGAAGCAGTTCTCGGGCCTGGAGCTGCAGCACGTGCCCCGGGGCACCAACAAGGAAGCCGACGACATCGCCAGGAGAGCATCCAAGCGGCAGCCGCAGGAGCCCAGTGTCTTTGAGGAGCGGCTCTTCAAGCCATCAGCTACGCCACCTCTTTCAAGCATGACTCAGCCTTGGGAGGAGCTCCCACAGCCTCCGGCCACGGGAGCCCCAGCCTATGGCCCGACCTCAGGAGCTCGGCTGCTCTTGGTGCTCGAGCCCCAGGAGGAATGCTGGACCAAGGAATTTAAGGAGTACCTGACACACGGGATGCTGCCGGAGAAGGAAGAGGATGCACGGCATACTATATCCAAGACAGCGAGTTATACAGGAAACGATCGAACGATGTCACGCCGCGCTGCATCTCCAGCGATCAAGGAAAGGAATTGCTGACTGGCATCACGGCAGGGACTGCGGACACCACTCGTCGTCATGGACCCTCATCGGCAAGGTGTTCCGCAGTGGATTCTATTGGCCTACAGCACTCAACGACGTAGCAGAGCTGGTGAAGTCCTACGAAGCTTGCCAATTCCACGCCAAGCAAATCCATCAGCCTGCTCAGGGCCTCCAAACCATCCCGCTCACATGGCCGTTCGCGGTCTGGGGGCTGGACATCTTAGGCCCGTTCCCTCGGGCGCCAGGGGGCTACCGCTATCTCTACGTCGCCATCGACAAGTTCACCAAGTGGGCGGAAGTGGAAGCCGTCCGTACCATCCCAGCCGGCTCTGCTGTCAAGTTCATCAAGGGCCTTGTGAGCCGCTTCGGGGTCCCCAACCGCATCATCACAGATAACGGTTCGCAGATTACTAGCAACCTATTCAAAACCTATTGTGCTAACCTTGGAACGCAGAGCTGCTACGCTTCGGTGGCCCACCCCAGGAGTAATGGTCAGGCCGAATGCGCTAACGTGGAGGTCCTGAGGGGCCTCAAGACCAGGACCTTCAAGAAGAAGCTGGAGGCCCGCGGCAGGGGCTGGCACGACGAGCTCCAGTCCGTGCTGTGGTCCATTCGAACCACCGCCACCAAGCCAACGGGCGAGACTCCATTCTTCCTCGTCTACGAAGCTGAAGCAGTCCTTCCTCACGAGGTCAAGCATCGCTCCGCACGGGTCCTGGCGTTCGACGAAACGCAGCAGGACGCCACGCGGGGGATCGATCTCGTGCTCGGGGAGGAACGTCGTTGCGAAGCTACGCTGAGGGCAGCAAGGTACCAGCAAGCATTGCGGCGATACCACTGCCGCAACATTCGCTCCAGGACACTCGAGACGGGTGACCTAGTCCTGAGGCGGGTCCTCTCCAGGGAAGGGCTGCATAAGCTTTCACCAATGTGGGAGGGCCCGTTCAAGGTCGTCCACATCTCCAGGCCTGGCGCCGTGCGCCTGGAGACACAAGACGGGGTACCTATCCAAAACGCTTGGAACATCCAGCACCTCCGGAAGTTCTACCCATGAAGCAAGGCCCGGAGCCTGTGAAGAAAGGCCCAGAGCCTGTGAAGAAGGCCCGGTGCCTGTGAAGAATCGCCGCCCGTGACACTCTGACGTAATAATGAGTTGGGGCTGTACACGCCCAGGAGTCTCAGGAGCGCCGGCCTCAGGCCCTGGGGCTCCCGCCCACGCCTAGTGGCAGCACTTAGCTCTGCGCTGGTGAGAAGACTTGAAGACTAGATTAGGTGCCGAACGCGGCTTTTCATTTGCTTTCCGTAGTTGGCTCGCTTTTCCTTAATCAAAGTTTGGTTTTGGCGTTCCTTGCTGATTTGATTCCTTCGCCTCTCACTGCATTTTTTCGGCTCGGGTTTGCTCGTGTTCTCTCTCTCGCATGCCTCACGAGGGGGCTAGGCAGGTGCCCTCGCGAGCATTTTTTTCCTCTCTGCCTTCTCGCGAGCCACCCTCGTTCAAGCCCAAAAGCTGGCGCACCTCTCCTAGTCCGTGCCCCTCGAGTACCGCGATACAAGCGCCAGGTCAGGGCCAGGGTGAACGGCAAATCTTTTAGCGCACTTCCTAACGAGTTTTTGCAGTTCCTGAGCGAATGCAGGCCACCAAGACAAGATGGACACGAGGAAATAAGCGCCTCGTGAGGAAGAGGGCGTCCTGAATATACCAGGTTAAGTTATCTTTACGCGAAATAACGACACGACACGGGAACAACACGCATAGTGCAATAACCGAGGAACCATAGTTCGGTACACGCCCCCCTGGGCCCATACTGGTTTCATTCTTGATGCAGGAAAAAGAGTAAAACAAAAGTAGCGTTGCAGCGATCCGTGGAGGCAGGCCCCTAGCGGCACCCCGAGCCTAGCCGGATCCTTCCTCACGCTTCACGGAGGCGCGACGACGAGATGACCCACTGCCGCCTTCAAAGCGGGCGCGGCAGCGCGGCGGCTGGTCATAGCCGCCACTGCTGGAGCTGTCGCCGGAGGAAGAACCGCCGTAGCTGGACGAGACACGATCGCCACCGAGGGCATGCTCGCCCTCATCCTCGTCGCGACCGTCCCCAAGGCCGAGCACCTCCTCACCGTCGTTCGCCTCGGGGCAGCACCCGGCACGGCGACCATCTTCCCCAAACACCCTCACATAGAGGGTCGATCCACCATCGTACCTGAAGTGGAGGGTGCATCGCCTGCCCAGGCTGCGCGCGCGGGCGAACGTCTGCCAGCCGCGGGCCAGGGCTATGTTGCCCACGGCGACCGCAACCCAAGAGGCCTTGCTGCAACAACCGTCCGCCTGCAACCAGAGTCCACCTGGACCAGAGGCCGGCAGTTTGCCGGCGAAGAAGCGCAAAAGTTGGAGCCAGTTGCCGGCCGGGTTCTCCGACCAGACGACAAACTCCGGCGACACCTCCGTCATGTGGAAGCGCGGACGGGGGGGGGGGGCACCATAGCACGCCTCCCCTCGTCAACTGGACCGCCATGGTTGGGACGACCCCCTACGCGTGCCGCGGCGCCGCCTCAACAGTGGACCACGGCGGGGGTCGCGGCGTGCTTGCGCGGACGGCCGCGTCCACGCTTGAGCGCCGGGGAGCCGGGTCCCTCGCGAGGGGCCTTTCCCTTCTCGGCGGCAGAGAACTTATTTCGTGGCGCCATCGGTGGCACTTCAAGCAATGGAGCGAGGAGGAAGAAGCAAGCAAGCGAGGAAGAGATGGGCGACGGGGCTCCATCCCCCTCCCCATTTATAACGGAAGAAGGCCAACCGGCGCCTCCCACGATCGCAGGTAATGATGGTTTTCCTTGCATGTCGCAGGGACTTGTCAAGTCGTGCAGTTACCGAGGCAGCATGGGGAAGCGGAGGCGCCCACGTCCAATCAACTGCCACGCGTTAACCGAGGCCGCAGGCTTTTGGGGCCCGCGGCGCTCCGAACTTGACCCTTGGCTTCGCCGCGAAGCCAAGCCCGAGCGCGCCTTGGGCCCGGGGGCTACTGTCGGCGTCCTGGGAATGGGGGTCCCCAGACTTGCCTGCCTGCGGACCACAGCGTGGCTAAGCCAGCAGGCCGCACGACCCATCTTCATCAACAAGGCATCCAAGACTCTCGCGAGGGGCCAAGCCTCGTGAGGCGGACGACGCAAGACCTCCTCAGGAGTGGCCTAGTCAGGCAGGCTCATGAGGAGCGGAGATATCAAGGCGGGGCAAACCTCACGAGGCTCTCGTGATGTGAGCCGTGACGATCGGTGCCAGGCGGGCGACAGGCAGGCGCCAGCGCGCGCAGCGTCCTTGTTTCCTCTTTGGTGCTAAGGAAGCAGGCGCATGCGAGGAGTACCAAGGCATCAGGCAAAGGTTGCTATATCGGTGCAACGAGACCAAGACCAGAAGGACGGCAAGACGGAGGTCATCGTGGAGCCCAAGACGGCGTCACAACCAGAGCCTTTCGCAGGCAAAGACCACTTTTGTCAGGATAGCTTGTACTAGTTGTCCCCCTTCAAATTTGCCCGCCGTTGTTGGCTCCCTTCCCACTCAATATTTGGGAATAGGACCGGGGCCTATATAAGTAGAGCTAGCCACCACCGTAGGGGCATCGATCAGTTCATCTAGCTCTCACCCGCTAGGTCACCAAGCACAAGAACACCTCAACCTCAGGAGGCTGTTCTTCCCTCTGTACTGTTCATCATCAGCCCAAGAGGCAATCCACCACCACCACACTGGAGTAGGGTATTACACCACAACGGTGGCCCGAACCAGTATAAATCTCGTGTCTCTTTGTGTTGTGAGTGCGTCGAGTTCGTCCGCGAGATCTTAGCGAGCTAGGGCGTAGATCGGTAGGAGGGAAAGACTTCGCGTGCACTCCAGTGTTTGAACCTTAAGGGTTTGCCGGAACCCCACATCCGACAAGTCCCACAAGGAACAAACAAGGATATCCATAGACATAGAGTGATATTCACATGAAATGATGTCCATGAATGCATTAGGTTACCTTGTCCCTTGTCTTACCAACAAGAGGGTTTGTGACTCCTAGAACCAGTGCAAGATATGGAAGTTGTTTGCACTTGTCCTTGCCAAGATGATAAGAGTGAAGTATGTTGGCGGATTCACCCTCAAGAACTCTCTAGTTCTTCTTCTTAGGGATCCACACCATCTTGATGGGAATCCTTGGAGTTGCAGTCATACTTGATGAAGTGGAACTTGATGTAGTCTTGGGAACCCACTTGACCAAGGCCTTAGGTGCTTCTTCAAACGCATCAATCTCCTCTTGAAGCTTGTCCTTGCCTTTTAGCTTGTGGTCTTGTGGTGGAAGATCATCTTGAGCTTGTGTTCCTTGGAAAGAAGTAGGATCATACTTCTCTTGTTGAGGAACAAACTTCGTCTTGGGGTATTGATCTTCTTCCCACTCAACTCCATTGGCATTGAACTTTCGTTCAAAACCAACACCTTGATTCTTCCGGTGTCTTCCTTGCTTGCGTACAATTTCCTCAAATTGCTTACTTCTGGCAAGACTCTTGTAAACACCTTTCTCTATAATTCCCTTCAATAAGCTATTTTATTGCTCAAGTGTAACTTGGGTAAGAGAATCATTAGTGGAATCAAGAGAACTACTAGAAGCAACAACATTGGATTTCGTATGATTGTTGTTACTACTAGAGGAAGAATCTTTCTTGTTCTTGTTGCTAGATTTAACTTGTGGCATGTAAGTAGACAAGAGTAAACACTTGGCAGAAGAACTTTTCTTGCGAAGATCAACATTGATTGCTTTTAAGAACTCATGCTCTTGCTCAAGGTTGAGCTTTTCAAAGCGTAGCTTCTCATGAGTCTTTAAAAGTTCTTGATGATCTTCAAAGGTAGTTTCATGAGCTAACTTAAGAGTGTTTAGTTCTTTAGTTAGACGCTCAATCTCCTTCTTATCATCGTCATTCTTTTTATCTTGATTATCATGATTAATAGCAAGTTCATCATAGTTTTCATAACTAGAGTTGTCAACAAGTAAATCATCATCTCCTAGCAAATCATCTTCATCACTATTAAAATCAACATACTCGGGGTGTGTTACCTTTGGACCTTTAGCCATGAAGCATCTTCCAATTCCTTCATTTGGTGAGTCAAATATGTCGTAGGAGTTGGTTGACACAAGTGCTAGACCGGCAACACCTTCATCTTGAGTATATTCGGAGTCGGAGTGATAACTTCTTTCGGAGTGATGGTCGGACTCGGAGCCAGATACCCATTCACCAACATGAGCTTGATGTCTTCTTTTTGTGTAGCTCTTTGATGACTCGTCCTTCCATTCTGAATCCTTGCTTCTCCGGGAGGGTCTTCGTTCATAACGATCATCTCTACTCCTTCTCTCTCTTGGCGGTGATTCTTCTCTTCTACTTCTTCTTTTGGGAGAATCTTCTCTTCTTTTGTAGGGAGCCGTACACTCATTGGAGTAGTGTCCGGGTCTTCCACAATTGTAGCAATTCCGTTCACGACTTGAAGATCTCTTATCATTGTAGGACCTTGACTTGGAGCTTCTTTCCTTGCTTCTACTCTTGTAGAATTTGTTGAAGTTCTTCACCATTAGGCTCAATTCTTCATTGAAGGTTTGTTTCTCACTTGATGATGTGGGAGCTTCACATGAGGCTTTGTAAGCATCACTTGACTTGTTGTGGAGCTCTTGCTTATCCTTGAATGACATCTCATGAGCAACAATTCTTCCAATGACTTCCGTTGGCTTGAGATCTTTGTAATTGGGAATCATTTGGATCAATGTGCACACGGTATCATATTTTCCATCCAAGGCTCTTCGAATCTTCTTTATGATGAATCTATCGGCCATCTCTTCACTTCCTAAGCCGGCAATCTCACTTGTGATGAGAGCAAGCCTAGAGTACATTTTAGCGACACCTTCACCATCCTTCATTTTGAACTTGTCAAGTTGACTTTGAAGCACATCCAATTTGGATTCCTTGACGGAGTCGGTACCTTCGTGCATATCAATCAAAGTATCCCAAATTTCCTTCACATTCTCAAGACGGCTGATTTTTTTTGAGGAACAATGGACAGTGAGGGCACCCCCTCACTGACTTTTATATTTATGCCGGGAACACAAAGTTACACAAGGGAGTTTACATGGGTATAGAGAAAGGGAGAGACCCTATACACGGGTATAAGGAGGGGTACAAGTGCATTGTAACAGCGCACTACACAGAAGGGTCGATTGGGCCGACCACTAGCTCAATAAAAGGCCATAGGGCTTCCTTCACACGATGCTTCATCATTCCAAAATCATTTCGAAATCTCTGGTGCCATCCATTCCTCGTGGGCGCGATCCCTCTAAAGTGCTTGTTGTTACGCTCTTTCCAGATGCTCCAAGCCGCTACAATGAAGATTTCCATGAACATGGGTTACGTCCAGACCTCCTTCGCCGCATGTAGCAGCTGCAGCCTGTTGCAAGTCGCCGGCCACGAGATCCCCAACTCCCCCCAACACAGCTTACTGAAATCACACTCGAAAAAAATATGTTCAACCGTTTCCTCCAGGCTGGTTGAGCAAAGCAAGCAAGAGCAGTCATCGTCTCTGAGCTTCATGCTTTTCCTCTTCAATAAGTTGCCTGTGTTCAACCTGTCAGCCGACAGGAGCCATGCAAAGACTTTCCATTTGTTTGTGCACTTGGATTTCCATATCCACTCGAAACCCTTATCCGCCACTTCATCGCGAAAGCAGTGGAGGTAAAATTTTCTTGACTGAAAGCCTTCAGCACCCCAAACACATCTCCAGGTGTCTGTGTTGCCTGTCAGTTCCATATCGGCCAGACTGGTTTGAAGATCACGCAGTTCACCTCTGGCCTGGATCGAAAGTGGGAGGCTGAAGTTTTGTCCAAGGGCAGGCGCCGTCAGAAGTTCACGCACAGACACGTCCTCATTCATCGCAAATGAATCCAAACGGGGGTGATTGTCTGAAAGAATGGCATCGTGCCACAAGTCCTTCCAGAAGAGGGCTGTGCTACCATCCCCCACCTGCACCGTTGTGACAGCACGGTAGATCGGCGTCAGCTGCACCACGTCGCGCCACCAGAATGAGCCACGGCTGATTTTGTTGAATTCTTCGGGGCACAATCCATTGAAGAGAATATCACAAGCTTGAGCATTGTATTGCAGCATCTTCAACTCTTTTGCGGTAGCTTCACGGTTCGGTTCTCTCCCATCAAAGAATTCACCTTGCAAGCCAATACACACAATAGCCCAAACGGCGGGGTTATGTCCAAGAATATGCATTTTCATATTATGCTTCCAACTAGCAAAATTGGTACCATCAAAGTAAGGACCTCTACGGTGGTAATTTCCCTCACTAGACGCCATACTCTCCTAGGTTGTGAAACCAAGGCTATGGTCACCAAAAGATATGGAAATCAAAGCAAATGGAGACCAAAGCTTTGATACCACTTGTAGGATCAAAAGTATGTCTAGAGGGGGGTGATTAGACTACTTGACCAAATAAAAATCTAGCCTTTTCCCAATTTTAAGTCTTGGCAAATTTTAGCAACTTAGCACAAATCAAGTAATCAACCTAAACATGCAATTCTAAGAGTATATCAGCGGAATGTAAAACAATTGCATATGAAGGTAAAGGGAGGAGTTTGGAGGGAGCAAATGCAATGTAGACACAGAGATTTTTTATCCATGGTTCCGATAGGTGGTGCTATTGTACATCCACGTTGATGGATACTTCAACCCACGAAGGGTAATGGTTGCGCGAGTCCACGAAGGGCTCCACCCACGAAGGGTCCATGAAGAAGCAACCTTGTCTATCCCACCATGGCCATCGCCCACGAAGGACTTGCCTCACTAGGGTAGATCTTCACGAAGTAGGCGATCTCCTTGCCCGTACAAACTCCTTGGTTCAACTCCACAATCTTGACGGAGGCTCCCAAGTGACACCTAGCCAATCTAGGAGACACCACTCTCCAAAAGGTCATAGATGGTGTGTTGATGATGAACTCCTTGCTCTTGTGCTTCAAATGATAGTCTCCCCAACACTCAACTCTCTCTCATAGGATTGTATTTGATAGAAAGATGATTTGAGTGGAAAGCAACTTGGGGAAGGCTAGAGATCAAGATTTACGTGGTTGGAATGGAATATCTTGACCTCAACACAAGTGTAGGTGGTTCTCTCTCAGAAAATGTATGTTGGAAGTGTAGGCATGTTCTGATGGCTCTCTCCACGAATGAAGAGTGGGTGGAGGGGTATATATAGCCTCCACACAAAATCTAACCGTTACACACAAATCACCAAACTCGGTGGGACCGAATTATAAAACTCGGTCAGACCGATTTAGTTCAATATGTGAACGTTAGGATTTTCAGTGGGACCGACATGTCAACTCGGTGGGACCGATGTCGTTAGGGTTAGGGCATAACGTAATCTCGGTGAGACCGATTACACAAACTCGGTGGGACCGATTTTGGTAATAGACAAACACGGAGTTGGTCAGGCAAACTCGGTGGGACCGATTCGCTCATATCGGTCAGATCGAAATGTTACGAAGGGGAAACAGAGAGTTTGCATTGCAATCTCAGTGGGACCGATCGCTCATCTCGGTTGGACCGAAACGTTACGAAGGGAAACAGAGAGGTTGCAATCCCATCTCGGTGAGACCGAGATCCCTATCGGTGAGACCGAAGTGACTAGGGTTTGTGCCAGTGGCTATGCCATTTGAACTCGATGGCGCCGGATAGAAGATTTCGGTGGGGCCGAGTTTGACTTTTGGTTTGGGACATATGTGGATATGAGAAAGTAGTTGAGGGTTTTTGGAGCATATCACTAAGCAATTTGAGCAAGTAACTCATTAAGCAACACCTCACCCCCTTTTAATAGTATTGGCTTTTCCTATGGACTCAATGTGATCTTGGATCACTAAAAGTAAATTGTAGAGTCTTGTGCTTTGAGCTTGAGCCAATCTTTTGTACTAAGCATTTTGAGAGGTCCACTTTCTAATCCATGCCATGCCAATCATTGAGCTTTCCTGAAATATTTATCTTAAAAATAGCATTAGCTCAGTGAGCTATATGTTGTTAGGAATTACCAAAACCACCCAGGGATAGTTGCACTTTCAATCTCCCCCTTTTTGGTAATTGATGACAACATATAGATCAAAGCTTCGACAAATGATCATAAGATTGAAAAACATCATCGCTTTGAGAAGTATGTGATAAGCAAGAGCTCCCCCTAAATTTGTGCATTATTTAAAATTTTCTTTTGAATGCAAATGCACAATCGATTAGGATCATGGGTTACTCTTCCATGTCACATACATCTTGGTGGAGCGCTCAAAATGATAGAAATTAAAAGCATGCACTCATCACCAAGCAAGTGAATGATCATATATAAGATATAAAAGATAGTATCATCCAAACAAGCATTAAGGTAGCAAATGATCGACCACATGATCAAACAAGTATCTCACACAATAAAAAGTTCAACCAAAAGAAAGAGAGATAAAAAGCAAGACACTCTCTCTCGAAGCCTATGATCTATACATATTTCTCCCCTTTGGCGACAAGTTACCAAAAAGTTCAAATATGCATAGTGCTATGCGTCTCTCAGGCTTGGTCTTCGGGAGGTGGTGTAGGGAGAACTCCAAGGACGAAGGCATCTGTGGATGTAGTTGGAGCTGGTGGAGTGGCTGCTGGAGGTGGCACTGGAGCTGTAGCTGCTGGTGCTGTAGCTCTAGAATCTCTCACTGGCACCGCAGCAGACCTCTGTCCTCTAGGCACTCGCTCAAATGCATCAGTAGTTGCCTTGCCTCTCTTCTCTTCTGCTTCCTCCTGAAGCTGCTCAACTGCTGTTTGAATGTCAGTTACCTTCAAATCAAGATCATAAAATTTGGTTTCTATGATCCTCTCCAAGCTCTCCTGGTTTTGATTCAGGGTGGCCAAGACCTTCTCAATCCTCAGTGTAGACTGGATCAGATATCCAAGTTGATCTTGCTTGCTCTTCAAGAAAACTTGAGATGCCTCTTCAACACTTGGCATCTTGGCAGCTTTCTCAGCCTTTGCTTTGGCTCTCTTCTCCTGTACTTGCTCAGATGTGGGGTCTTCCTCATTCATCACAACAGTGTTGTCTTCAAAATCAGGATGTAAGGGTAGATGCTCCTTATCCAACAGATTTGTTCCTGTGCCCATCTTGGAGTTGATGAGCTCCTGAATGTGTGGAGCATACCCACAACTTCTCTTCTGATCAGCAGCTGTCCTCTTGATTGTTTCTACAATCAAACTCATAACCTTGAACTTCTGAGGGACATCAAAAAGCTGGAGCAGGTTGATAGAATGCCCTCTGATCATCTTGTGATCTCCTGACTTGGGTAGCAGAGTGTGCCTAAGGATTGTGTTGATTGTAGGCAGACCAGACAACAAGAAATGTACAGATCCAAGCTTGTGAGTCTCCAAAGCCTTATCTGGGATCTCCGTGTACATGTTTTCCATGGTGTTGTGGTCCTTCTTCTTGGTGGCATACACATCCAAGTCATCTTCATGTTCTTC